>NC_134894.1:31769248-31804248 GCF_041734735.1 Babylonia areolata
TTCAACTTTTGCAAAGACGATATGTGTCCTACATACGATAGAGTTGTAACATTTGTGAACAACAGAACATCATAATAGTATTCAAAGAGACATACGCGATTCAAAACAGATGCTATAGAAACACGAAGAAAGAAGGAAAAGGAGAGAAAAAACCTAACTATAAGGTAATCATGGCTTCCTATATCATACAGTACGAAATAATTGGGATGTAATTTGTTCATGGTGGCCAAAGAAGAATTTGCGATTTGAAAATTTAACACGGAAGCTTTGCATTTGGTGCATTCTGTAGTCAAGAGTTTCAAGCAAGCTGGCAAGATTATGATAACGAAACACTGTCTTTTGACTGGCAAATAGCGGTTCCATTTTGCACGAAGATAGAAATGATTCATCAAATAATAAATAAGATGTTTTTTCTTCGGTTTCGTGCCTAAATCTGAGCTGGATTCTGAAATGCATAATGCATACAGCCCAACGCTCAGTTTATATCACAGACTGACAAAAGGTTTACAATTGGGCTGATAGCAAAGTGAGAGCTGTGTGATCAATGGTTTTTCCATTGCAGTGGGAAGTCATTTACAGCTTAATCATTTGTGAAGGACTATGACTCTCAAACTAGGAGGCAAGATTGCACTGGCCCTTAGTGCAGCAGCTTTGGGGGCTGGTTGGCCTTTTGGGAACCATCCCAACGCCGACTGTCCTAAAACCCTCTTGGCCGAGAGATTGGGGATGTGACTTGGACTAGACGCTCTCAATTATAATCAAATTCTAGCCCAGATACTTGGGGCAGCAGTTGCCTCCTCTGCTGTCCTGATGGTCATAGTCGGACACGACTGACTACCATACATACATACGATGCAGAATATTGTGCCCTCCTCCCATTCCTCCTACTCCTCATCGTCATAGTCATCAACACCATTCTCATCATCATTATCAACGCCATTATCATCAGCAGCAGTAGCATCACCACCAATATTATTATCATCATTTTTTGGGGTGAGTGGGGGATGGAAGTGTGCGTAGGGGGGTCTCCTTTTTGTTAATTTCTTTCCACCCCATTTTCTTTTTTTATAGTAACCACCATTATCTCATGTTCACTTTAATTTATCACTGATAATGCATCAAGTAATGTAATCCTATACCTGCACCTTCATTCTTATTATCGTTCTAGTCTCCAGATTTTGTATTCTTTCTCGAACACTTCCCCTTCCAACTCCACCGCTCCTGCCCACCCACCCCACCCACAAGAAAAGACCTTTTTGCCTGAGAAGACAGAAGAGATCCATCCTGCCAATGCACATTGCAGTTGACATTTTGTTCTCTTCTCTCCCAGAAGCCTCGTTGTAATAAGTTCCTCTTCCAATGCAGTTAGACACCGATACCCGTGGGGGGGCGGGACGGGCACATAGCGACTGGAGGGTGGCGCCAAGGGGTGGGAAAGGAGACGAGGGAGGGGGTGGGGGACGTAGGGGTCGGGTTGTGTGCAGAGGACGGGGAGGAGAGGGGAGACAGGAGTCAGGGAAGGGGATTGCAAGTCAGCAACCCTCCCTACCTCCCCCCCCCGCCCCTCCCCCCCCCCCACACACACACCCTCGCCCCTACCAGCCATATCCCTCATCCCCAAGCATTGATCGAAGTTGATGTTGACGCTGCCATCAAAAGCTGCGGAACTATCCACCATCTGTGTGTGTGTGTGTGTGTGTGGAAGAGAGCAGGGACCTGAGGGGGTGTGGTGTGGTGGGGTGGGGGGTGGGGAGGTGTAAGTTTTGTGAATGTGTATATGGGGAAGGAGTGTGTGTGTGTGTGTGTGTGTACGTGCGTGTGTGTGTGTGTTTGTGTGTGCGTGTGTGTGTGTGTGTGTGTGTGTGTGTGATGGATAGGAACTGGGAAGGTTGGGAGAGGGTCACTGCTGCGCTGAAGTGGGTATTCTCTGTAGGTTTAGATAGACAGGAGTCTTCTGTCTTTGTCTCTCTATATGCCATACACACACACACACACACACACACACACACACACACGTATACACACACACACACAGACACACACACACACATAAACACACACACACACACACGTATACACACACACACACACACACAAACGGCCATGTTCCAACACTTCGGCCCAAACCTATACTGTCTGTGTTTTTTTCCCCCCGATGACTCAGTGTATTGATTCATGTCCTGTTATTACTTCACTGTACAGCCCAGCCGACCACGGTGGCAATAGCCAGGAGGACTGAGGCTTGGTTAGATAATTAGACAAGAAAAGAAAAGATCGCCCCTCTCTTTCCTTCCCGCCACCCCCTGCCTCCCCCCAACTTTGCACCTCTCCCCCGGATCCCACAGACAGAACGGTATAAAAAGCTACAAGTTTCCTTGGAACCACACATTACACTCGCATGGACACACGCACTGACACACATACATACACACACCACATACGCGCACACGCACATACACGTACATGCATACACACACACACACACACACATATACATACATACATACACACACCGTGTACGTACACACACACACACACACACACACACACACACAAGTTCAGGACATTGGACCGACAGAAAACTCTATGACTAATCACACTTGGCTGCGCTGAAGGCAAAAGTTATTCCGCGTCGTTCATCACTGCCAGATTAAACACTGACAGATTATCTTAAAATATATAATTATTATATATAAAGTGAAAAAAAAAAGAACAGAATTCTTTAAAGAAAGGAAGCGATGATAGATATCGATAGAAAATGAAATTTGAAAAAGCAATTTTAGAACATGTACTCAAACGCAAAAAAAGGAAACTAATACATGTGGACAGAAAAAAAGTGAAAAGGCCATTATATAACATACACACACGCGCTTGTGCATACACCTATCACCCCCCCCCCCCCCCCCCCCCCCCCCCCCCACACACACACACATACACTTCCGGAACAGACATATAAACACACACACACACACACAGAGGGAACTCTTTCGAAGAGGGTTTATTTTCACACACACACACACACACGGACACGTCATTAAGACATAAAACTTGTCTTGGCCTCATTCTCTCATTCCCCAACACCAAAGTTATTGTAAGCAAAATTGCTCCCGTGAGAGACGCTAACATCCAGGCAAAACGGGAAATGTTCACTGCAATGACTTTCTCCAAATTATACGATGAACCTAATGTATCATTCATATCACATGAAAACCTGAATACCCAATCCCAATATCATAACTTCAAAGGTCACCTGCATCCAAATGTCCAAGGATCACGCAGTCTGGCAAGAAACATCGGAAGACACCTGCACTCCATGTTCTGGGAACAACCAAGAAGACGTCGATTCAACAACAGGCATCGTCATCAAATACCAGGCGTCCACCAGCGGAGACAATACCTGGGCTATGCTCAACAACCTTTTTACACGGAATCAGATTTTCCTTGGTGGAGAATACAGCCACAACACAGCGATTTTAGGATGTTAGAAAACTGTAGGTGGTGACTTTTAGACATCAGCTTGAAACTGCACCAGCTGCGGTATGGGACTAGACATTGACCTACTGCACACCCAGCTCTTAGGCTATTTGCAGCTGCTGTTTTTCGTGACAATAATTCTTTTTTGAAATTCGGTTTATAACTGTGAACAATCGTATAAGTAGTTGACTTCATTACTTTTATTGTGGTTGTTGTTGCTGTTGTTGTTTTGCTTGTGCCAAAAGATAATATTATAATTTTAATTTCATTTTCCCCCCAATACATATAATACACCCTCCTTCACAATGAATGCCCCCCATTCGCAAACGTACAATCCATATCATGCAATGGAACGCTAGATCTATTTCCACAAATTTGCCATATCTCATCCAACATTTGGCAAACAATAATTATCAAACGCTTATATTACAATCCCTTAATGTGAAGAAGAATAACATACCCAAGCTTCCAGGTTATTATTATCCACCTATGCACCAGCAGGTTGATACTGTCACAAAAATTAGTGCAGCTATATATATCCAAGAAGGGACTGAGTACAGTGTATGCTCTCCACCAGCACCTAATTCTACTCCTGATTTCCATTCATGCGCGGCACGCGTTAGATTCAGTGATCACCTTACTCTTCGTGTCGTCTCTGTGTACTTACCTAGAGGACCAAACGAACTTAATACGGAATGGTTACATAATGTTCAAGATAATGAAAAATGGTTGATAGGGGGAGATTTTAACGCCCATTCACCTTTTTGGGACAAAAATTGTGTATCAGTTACTTGTAACCGCTTTGTAAAAAATGTTGTTGATTCTTCCTTGAGCCTTTTAAATGATGGCAGCGTTACCAGAATCCCTGATATTGTCACTCACAGGGCATCTGCTATAGATCTGTCTTTCATATCTCCTGCGTTGTATCCAGAATGTAAATGGACAACATATAAAGATACATTGGGAAGTGATCACTTACCGATCATCATGACTTTTAATGAAACTCAAAGATCTTCAGAATTTCAAAAAGACAAAGTACCAAGATATAACTATAAAGATGCTAACTGGGAGAAATTCGAAAGTATGCTTGCTAGCTATAACACAGAGTTCATAAACACCGCGGATATAGATCTTTACTGACACCATTTTACAAGCTGCCGATATATCAATTCCAAAATACAATTCACTTAAATCAGCAAGCATTCAGGAAATATTTGGTGGACACTAGCCTGTGAAGCAGCAGTAGATAATAAAAAAAATATCTAAATTTATAACTTATCTGAATAACAAGTCACCAGAGAATCTAATTGAAAAGAAAAAGGCAAACCATCATAGCAAGATGGTCATTGCACAGGCAAAAAGACAATATTGGTCTTCCTTCTGTAATAGGGAGATTTCTGATCATAAAGATACTAAAAAGGTATGGAAAAAATTTAATGAAATGAAAAAGAAGGTATAAATTTGCCATCTTGTCCTATTAAGATAAAAGACAAAGATTTTCCGTCCAATGTAGAGAAGGCAGAAACATTTGTAGAAATTTTCTTGGAGTCTATGCGACTGGAAGGTCTCTCACTTAAAAACAGAAAACACAGAACCGAAGAAGAGAGCAAAAGTGATTATACAGATCCAAGTCCTGATAATAGTCAGTACATCAATGCTCCACTCACACTCAACGAGGTTAAAGAAGCATTAGTATCCCTGCCTAAAAAGAAAACACCTGTAGGACTTGATGCAGTCTCAATTAAAATTCTGAGAAATTTACCAGAAAATTTTGTTATTTTATTGTTTGAGATTTTTCAAAAGTGCTGGATTGATGGTTTAATGCCATCACAATGGAAACAGTCTATTGTGATTCCAGTTCATAAACAAGGAAAATGCAAAACAGATAAGAGCAGCTACAGGCCAATTGCACTAACATCACATACTGGTAAACTAATGGAAAGAATAATTTTGAGAAGGCTGATGTACTATTGTCATAAAAATAAGATTATCCCAATTAACCAAACGTGCTTTCAGAGAGGTAGATCTGCAATTGATAATTTGGTAAAACTTACAAATTGTAAGAACAAATCTAAAATCATAATAGAAATCAGCCACATTTTACATCTTTTAAGCTTGAAAGGAACACGCTAGAAGGAAAAACGTTCTTGCAACTTTTTTGATGTGAAGAAAGCCTATGATCAAGTTTGGCATGCAAAGTTACTTTTTAAACTGAAATCTGTTGGCTTTTCAGGACATCTCTATGATTATATCAAAGATTTCCTGAGTGAAAGAAGTATACAGGTACGGGTCGGGAATACGTACTCAAATCCTAAAACTCTTCACATGAGATTACCCCAAGGTTCTGTTATTGCTCCTGTTCTATTTAATATCTTGTTGAATGACTTACCCAAACACTTATCAAAAGATGTGATCCTAGTGCAATACGCAGATGATATATATATATATATATATATGGATGAATGTAACAATGAAACGGAATACATCCAAAAGGGCTTTAAACTATATCAAGAAAACATACCAAAAAGAAATAGAGAAATTAAATAGATATACTGCTGATAATGGTCTTACATTATCATCAGAAAAAAACACATTATGCTTTTTAACAATGGTGCAAACCCAGAAGAGTTACCAACATTTAAGATTGAAAATGAGACAATTCAGTATAAAGATACTGTTAAGTTTTTAGGATTGATACTTACTTCAAAACTTACTTGGAATAGACATACTGAATATATAATAACAAAAGCAAGAAAATCTTTAAACTTACTCAAAATTGTGAGTAAGCAGTACTGGGGACAAGATAAAACGATTTTGAAACATTTATCATCATCACTTATTCGATCCAAACTATCCTATGGACAAGAAGTCTTTTTCAACGCTCCAAAATATTTGCTAAAGAAACTTCAAAGCATAGACTGTAAAGCATATAGACTTGCCCTTGGTGTACCTTTCCATGCATCGACCCTCGGAACATACAAAGAAATAGGAGTACTACCTTTAGATGAATACCGAAACCTCGCATGTGCTAAATATGTATTGAGAAGCTCAACAATTGAAAATTATACATCAGAGGAAGTAAAAATTACATCTGAAAACAACTTCCCCAAAAGAGCTAAAACATATCTTATTTAACACCCATTGGCACGTTTGTGTCAAACCTGTTCGAAAAGTCTGAAATTAATTCAGATGACGTAGACACACAGAAGACCATCAGTCCATACCCTATCTGGGAGATGAATAAAGCACATTTTGATGTTAATCATACTGACATTAAAAAGAATGAAAATCCGAATATCATGGCAACGGAAGTCCGAGTACACCTTCAAAATAGATACTGTGATCATTTGCAGATTTACACAGATGGCTAGTGATTAGACAATGACCAAGCAGGTTCAGCTTTCGTTATACCAGAAATGAAAACGGAAAGATCATACTATATTGGTAAAAATCGTTCAATATTCATTGCTGAACTTATTGCTGTTCTTATGGCTCTAAATCATATTCTTGATCTTCCAATTTGCCTTCTACAAGTCTTGTTTTGAGTTGATTCCAAATCTGTATTATGTGGTTTAAACTCATCAAATTGTAAGAACAAATCTAAAATCATAATAGAAATCAGCCACATTTGACATCTTTTAAGCTTGAAATGAACACACATTACGTTTTGCTGGGTTCCTTCACATCTCGGTATTCTATACAATGAATGGGCTGACAGGACCACAGAATATTAGACAGGACTGCAAGAAAAGGTGCAAAAAACGAACAGGGAACCATAGAACTTTATGTGCCTCTGTCTGTACAAGAGGGTTATCGAATACTAGAAGAAAAAAAAACATCGTGGAACAAAGTCAGAGAATTATACCAGGAAAACGGCAAAGCTTTAAACCATAGTGTAATTAATGTTCAACAACCGGGAACTATCAATCAGTCAAATACATACAGTAATTCAATAAGATTAAGGCAGATTCATACATTATCAAACAGGATAAAACTGAACGCTTTTATAACTAAGTTCAGCAAAGATGTCAGATGCATATGTGGAGAACATATTTCTAGCAATCATGTAATATTCGAATGTCAGAATCTAAAATGTTTTTTTGCCAGACTTCACCAAAAGTTCTTTTGAATGTGTTATTAACAATTCCAATATGTCATTTGTTATTGCAGAAGGTTTGCTGCGTAGTCCTATAGGACATTTGTTATAGTTGTTATAGTTGTTTGATGTTGGCGTTTATAACGTTTCCATTTTCTCTAGCGTTGTCTCTCCCTATTCACCGTCCACACATACACACACTTTTACCCCCCACTCTCCCTCCCACAACCCCTACCCACACGTTTTTTTTTTTTTTTTTTTTTTTTTTTCTTCCCCCCCCCGTCTAATATCACTTCAAGTGGAAAGACGTTAAACTGAAGACAACAACAACGTCATCAAGATGGTGAAAAACGCAGGACGATAATTTTTCCCTGTTGGAGATTGTGTGAACTGCATAGAAATGAGAAGAACTAGAAGCATGGGAAGTGTATACACTACAAAGGAACTAACTCCAGTGAGATCTAAATTCGGATCTTCAAGCACGAGTGAACCGAAGACTGACAAGAAACAAAAAGAAAATTCAAGCGGAACAAAGGACAACGACAATGACTGCCAGACACACGCAACCCCAAGCGGACCCCAGTCTTTTTCATTTGCCATTAACAAGGAGCTGGCCAAGAACATTTCAGAAATGAGTGAAGTTATGTCTTCTTTGTGTGTGCGTATTTCATCGCTCAAAGAGACAGTCCGGCATCTACAAGGCACACGGCTGGTGGGTGGAGAGATCAAGGAAAAAACGGTCAGTGACGCACACACACAAACGAACATAAACACGAAAACAGACTCAAAAGACACCCATCAGACATACGCGGATGTGCTGAAGCAAGGTCCGAAGCATCAGCAGAGTGGACCTCCGATGCCACAAAGTCAACCAACAAAGATAATCAAAACAACGACTACAAAAAGAAAACAGAAAGAAAAGAACGAAAATGACGTCAACAACAAAAGGACTGATGATCTAAAACAAAATTACGCAACACCGTCTTCTGCCATTGTTCAGTCTGGTAGCGAACAAGATGTGCCAACAGCTCTCATCATTCATGATTCTATCTTGAATGGCATTCAACCAAAACGACTTGGACAGTCTTACGGAATAAATGCGCACAGTGTCAAAGCTAGCACCACCGAAGAGTTAGAGAAAAGATTAGACTCCGCCACATCAAAAGAAAACCAGTCACCTGATGCGATCCTGATCTACTGCGGAATCAATGATATCAAAGCAAAAGACGCAACCACAGCATGCAATTCACTCATCACATCAGCTAAGTAAACTTCCCGCAAACATCCAAACGCCAAAATAATAGCAAGATTGCTCCCACCAATGATAAAAAATTAGAAAACAAAAGAAACCTCTTCAATGCCTTATTGTCTGTCGACCTGCAAGACAAGTGAACACTTATATCAAATGGAAATCTGAAAACCAGCTACAGCTACATACAAGACACGATCCACCCCAGCCAGAGAGGAACCAGTGTTCTTGCGGGTAACATCGGTAGACACCTGCGGGACCTCTTCTGGGAGCCACCATGACGACCGGCAAGGCCAAGGAGCAACAGGATGACCTCGAGATCCCAACATCCCTCCCGTTACAGCCATATGTACATTGCTGAACATCAGAACCCGTGGTTGCACCGCTACGAACTGGTGTATAACTATTAATGAAAAGTCCGTCAACTATGTATGTTCAAATGAACTATGACAGAACCAATTCCTGCTGGTGAAGTCTATTTAGTTTGTACTGAATCCATCATTTGAGGACGTGAACGCTAATTGATGCCCAAAGGCATTGTCAAATCGTGTAGTTTTAGTACAGTATGCTGATGATACATGTATGTGGATGAGTGTCGATCTAAAAAAAAGGTCAACCCCACAAAGAGCACAGAATTACATACGTCGTTTGTATCAATCTGATCTTGATGACCTTAGTAACTATATGTTTGAAAATGGTCTAGCTTTGTCAACTGAAAAAAAACAACATGTATGATATTGTTTAATTTAGGTGGTAACCTATCTAGCATACACATTTTTAAATTACTTGTGACGTCATTGGTTATAAACAGGTGGTGAACTTTTTAGGTGTTTATCTTACTTCAAAACTGCCATGGAAAATTCTCTTTGATTTTTATAAGCCGCTTACCCTGGGGAATGGATACGAAAACATTGATTCACCTTTCCATGGCCCTTGTAAGATCTAAGATAGCCTATGCTCAAGAAATATTTTTCAGTGCACAAATATATATTACAAAAGATTCAAAGTGTAGAGTGTAACGCTATCAAAATTGCCCTCGGAATGCCCTCTCATGCATCCAACCAGGAAACATACAAAATAGCTGGAATTCTTCCCTTACATGAAAATCGTGAATTAGCAACGGGAAAATTCGCTGTGAGATACACTTCAATGACCAAAAAAAATTCATTGCTCATTTACCGACAGTAAGATCTAACATTGATTTTCCTAAAATAGCTAAAGCCATTTCATCACAAGAAACAATTGCAACTTAGTTTCAAATTTGTTAAAAGAATCTGATGTTAACATGAAAAAGTTAGCTGCAAAATCGCACCATATTCCTGTTCCTTTTTGGGAAATGTTGAAAGCTGAGTTTGATATCAGTTTTTCTTAAACAAAAAAGGAAGAAAACATCAATATCACGACACGTACTGCCAAAACTCATACTGCAGAAAAATATCAGAATCATCTCCGTATTTTCACAGATGGATCTGTTCTTGATGACAAAAATGCTGGTGCGGCTTTCTATATTCCTGCCTTTAAAGTTGAAAAATCTTACTCTGTTGGAAAACATCTTTCCATATTCACGGCTGAGCTAATTGCTATAATACAAGCTCTGAACTACTTAGTGAGCCATCAAATAGTTTTCTCGACAACAGCATTCTTTGCTGATTCCAAATCAGTACTTTATGCTCCAGAATTATTCAGCCTTGAAACAAGACCTGACTTAGTTATTGAGGCAAATCATTTGGTACATTGTTTGAAGATCGTTCGTTTATTTATTTATAGTCTGTTCATCTAAGATGATGATATTAGACTGAAAATAAACGATATTATTATCATCATTTGGATTATTATCATTTCTATCATAATGATAATTGTTATTATTAATTAGAAATCGACATTTCTGTATATTCGAATGAAAAGGGGGGCGGTTGAGGTGGAGGGAAGGGGCGGGCGGGGTGGGTGCAGGGGGGGGGGGGGGGGGGGGCAGGCAAGGTGGAGGGGACTAAGAAAGGAAGTGACAGACAGACACACAGAGAGAGAGAGAGAGAACAGAATGTGGAAAAGATAGAGTACAAAATCTAAAATGGAGAGGGTGAGTGTCAGTGATTGGAGAAAGAAAAAAACATAATATTGGAAGGGTGTGTGTGAGAAGCGGGACAGGGGAAGCGGAATTAGGACAAAAAAATTATCAAGAATCAAATATTGTATGCACTACTTCTGTAGATTTTAATTTGAAAAGAGGTTCGTGTGGAGACCTACAATAAACAACCAACTGGACTATTTAACACATAGCTAGCTAACTTTGATAAAGAACAGTTTGAAATATATAACTTTTTCCAAAAAATGTTAACATTTGAAACTGGTAACACGTGTTCCGCAATTTCTGGAGGCAAAAAAGGTTTCATTACTAAACAGTGGGTTAAAAGGTGCTCTACCGTTAAACGTCCCTTGCAAATGCATTCAATATTTTCACAATATTGTGTGTATGGGGCATTTAGTAATAACCTAAATGCCATGCTCCTAACAGCCCTGCCAGTTCTTTTAGCATTTAATAAGGCAGAAGTGTTAACTTCTAAAGACATAAAGGAATTTTGCATATTTCTTTCAACAACAACATTACACATTTCAGATGAGGATAAACGATCAGGAAGTTCAACTGCATTTAAATCGTTTTTAGCTCCAAGCTTTGCAAGATGATCTGCACGTTCATTAGAGAAAAGCCCACAGTGTGAGGGAATCCAGCACAATTCAATATTAGTTCCTCTCATTTGAATACAGTGAATCAAAAATCTTATTTTAAAAACGATGTTATAATTAATGTTCGTACAATCTGGTTTGATAGACTGCAGAACTGATTTTGAATCGACACAAAATAAAACATTAATCAAGTTTAGGGGCAGATCAATTAGATATGTTAATGCCATAAGGACGGCAATTAATTCAGCTGTAAAAACTGAGAAGCACTTTCCAATATGATATGACTTTTCAATTTTCAAAGCAGGAATTGCATATCCAGAACCAGCAAACTGATTTTCTAGAACAGAACCGTCTGTATATATTTTTAAGTGGTGGGGGTATGTTTCAGACCAGTGTGATTTGACTCGAGAAGCTAGTATATTGGGATTTTCATCTTTCTTAATGTCACAATATTGAATATCAAAAGCTGCTCCCGTTAATTCCCATAATGGAACTGGTGAAGTGCTCATAATCGGAGCAACATTTTGTGGATCAACATTTCATTGATTAATAGTATCTGACACGTATGCAGAAATAGTTTCTAGATTTCTGTTCTGTTTCGCTCGTTTCGAAAAAAAAGTTTGTCAGATCGTATATTAATCTCAGTTTTGACAGAATTTTCTGTAGCATTTGCTCTAATTACATATTTTGCCGATGCTAGCTTTCTTAATTTATTAAGAGGTAGTATTCCTGCAGCTCTATACGACTGTAATGTGTTCGTATGAAATGGAATACCTAGGGCCAGCTTTATGGCTTTGCATTTTTTTAAGGAAAGCATTCGGAGCAGAGAAAAATACCTCCTGTCCATACGTCAATCTTGATCTTACCAGTGCAGTAGCGAGATGAATAAGTGTTTGTGAATCTTGACCCCGAAGCTGTTTACTGACGATTTTAAGAAAACTTAAGCTTTTCATTGCTTTTGATCTCATGTTTTCTAGATGTTTCTTCCAATTTAGCTTTGGAGCAAAATAAACACCAAGGAATTTGACCTCAGATTTGTAGAAGAGTTCTCTTCCATCAAGATAAAAAGTTGGTAATTTTTGTGGGGCAGCACCATTATTAAAAAGTATCATGTGTGTATTTTCAGTTGAAAACTGTAATCCATTATCTTCCATATAAATGTTTAGTTTATCAAGTTCTGACTGATATAAATTGTTAATGTGATTGATATAACGCAGGCCCGTTTTCTTTCGCAAAGTTACGTTCATCCAAACTGCTATATCATCAGCATATTGGGGGAGATTTGTAGTTTTAGACAAATATTTTGGCAAATCATACAACATTATGTTGAACAGAAGAGGGGAAATTATAGAACCTTGCGGAATACCCATGTTAATTGATCTTGAAGACGACAATGATTGCCCAGTTTTAGTGATGATGCTTCTTTCTTTTCTTTCTTTTTTTTTTTTCTTCTTTTTTTCTCAAGGCCTAAGTGCGTTGGGTTATGCTGCTGGTCAGGCATCTGCTTGGCAGATGTGGTGTAGCGTATATGGATTTGTCCGAACGCAGTGACGCCTCCTTGAGCTACTGAAACTGAAACTGCTTCTTTCTGTCAAAAGAGATTTTATATACCTGTATACATTGCCGCTTAACCCAATGTTCTGTAGCTTAAACAGTAGTCTGGCATGCCAAACGCGGTTATAAGCTTTTTGTACATCAACGAACGTGGCATATAGTGTATGAAGAAGCTTCCACCATTCTTTAGGAAGATGACTGATCATGGTGTACGAAATACCATCATAACCTACAGCTACTTTTTTATTTCCAAATGACGCAGTTGCATCTTCAACTTCTTTAGAAGTGAGTGGAGCATTTATAAATCTGTCATTATTAGGAGCTGGTTCCTTATATTGTACATTTGATTCACTATTTATTCTGACAGCCAGCTGTTCGGGTGTTAATCCATCATCGTTGCATGTTTTGGCAAACATATCTGCAAAAGTTTCTGCTTTTTCTAAAGAGGTAGGGAAACATTTCCCATTAACTTTTATAGGATCTTCCTGAATAGATATCCCAATTTTTCATATCCTTAATTTTCTTCCATACCTTTTTTGTATCTTGGTAATCTGAAACTTCTTGAATACAATAATTAGACCAATATTGTCATTTGACTTGAGTAACAACTCTGATTTTTGGCTTTCCTCATTTATTCATGGGATTGCTCCATTCTGTCCTTTAGTCTTTGCTTGTCAATCTCCGTCTTCTTATCAATTTTTAATTCCTTACTATCCTTTAACCACTATTTAAAAGTCTTCTTTTTAAGTTCAACAGCCTGTGCACACGCTTGATTCCACCAAATATTACCACTATGCTTTCCTTTTCTGGTGGTTGTTCTTTTTGGAATTGATAATTCAGCTGTTTCAATGATTGTTTTAGTAAATTTTTCATAAAATATATCAACGTCTAAATCCTCAATTTTATCTAAGTTTTGGCTTGAAAGAAAGGATTGATATTTTCCCCAATCAGCCTGTTCGTAGTAGAACTTTGCAATTGCATCATTACTTACATCGTTAGATTTAGAATTTTTTATTAAGTGTAAGAATAATTGGTAAATGATCACTGCCTAGTGCATCATCTTCTACAACCCAGGTACTAACTGTTGCTAAGTCTGACGTAACAAGTGTCAACTCAATTGACGTAGCCTTGTGGCTTGATACATCAGGAATTCTTGTTATACTGCCATCATTTAAAAGATATAGAGAGGACTCCACTAGATTTTCAACGAGACGAGAATTAGTGATCGACTGACAATTTTTTTTCCCCAAAAGAGAGCATAGGCGTTAAAGTCTCCACCGACAACCCATTGTTCATTTTCTTTTACTAAATTCAGAAGCCAGTTTGAGTTTGAATCAGAGGGACCATTTTTAAAATAAACAGAAAGGAAATTTATGACTAAATCATTTATCTTAATCTTGGCACCTGTAGCTGAAACATCAATAATATCTTCGGGGATAGGGGAGGCAATGAACTCATAATTAAGACCACACTGGACATACAATGCCGTGGTAACCCTTTCAGAACGGTCTGCGTGATACAAAGGAGGAAAATATTATCCTTTTAAAGAGGCAATTTACCTTTAGTTACATTTAAGGACTGTAAAAGTAAAACTTGATGGTTATTTTGACCAAGATATTCATGTAAATAATCTAGATTGGAAGCAATGGATCTGCAATTCCATTGCATGAAAGAAATTTCACATTTAATATTTTTGTTATTTGTTTTCGCCATAAATCACATTTTCGTTTGAATACAAAAGGTCATTAGCTTTTGCTTACAAACTAAACAGTTAATATTTTAAGATATGGTTGCCACGCTGAACACCAGCTGCCTGCACTGATGATGTTGATGTAAGGTCGTCGCGTCTACCTCCAGCCGACTGCTCCGACGATGTTGACGAATTGTTGCCATGCCTACCACCAGCTGACGATGTTGACTGATGGTCGACATGTTGACTGCCAGCCGACCGCAACGACGATGTTGGCGGATGGACGCCACGTAGACCACCAGACG
This sequence comes from Babylonia areolata, assembly GCF_041734735.1. NCBI lineage: Eukaryota > Metazoa > Mollusca > Gastropoda > Neogastropoda > Buccinidae > Babylonia > Babylonia areolata. The sequence continues at coordinate 31,784,299 of NC_134894.1, forward strand.
ACCGCAATGACGATGTTGATTGGTGGTCGCCACGTTGACCACCAGACGACCGCAACGACGATGTTGATTGGTGGTCGCCACGTTGACCACCAGACGACCGCAACGACGATGTGGATGGGTGGTCGCCACGTTGATCACCAGACGACCGCAGCGACGATTTAGACGGGTGGTCTTCCGAGAAACCGACCCTATTTTTCTCATCAGTTAGTGTTGAAACTTTAAAGTTTCAGTCTGTGTTGTCCTGTGAAGACTTGGTGTAAAACGAGTGGCTTCAGCATAATTATGTTTTCTTCGTGCCACAGTGACAAGGTTTCCGAGACACTTCATTTTGGGCCAGTCCAAGAGCCTATTGAAAAGAAATATCAGTTTTAGATTTTATTTTGTTAACTTTTCGTGCTAGAGCTTTTGCAGGACATCCATGGAATGCAGCAGAGTGGTCACCTTTACAGTTATGACAAAAATACTTTTCGGTACAGTGTTCCCGAGTATGAGACTGTTGACCACATCTGCTGCACCGTGTTAACTTCGAGTGACAAAATGTTTTGGTATGATGAGTTCTTGACATTTCGTGCATCTTCTTACAGGTGCACAATATGGGACAATATTATGAGGAATATTGTCAATTGTATTTTTTCTGGAAGACTTTGCAGTCTGAAAGTAATTACAGTTGCTATTTTTCCATTCTTCAGTGTTATCTTTCGACAGGCATTCACAATAGGTAGAGCCACAAGAAATTCAATGTCAAGTTCATGGAAAACGATTCCAACTGTTTTCACCTGAGGCTTTATAGTAATAACTGGAATGCCAGCAACTGTCTGTGTCTGCAAAAGTTTTTTGTATTGTCTTTCATTTTTACATTTGACATGAAAACTACCACTCCTTAATTTTGAAATGGATGTAACTTCCCAACAGCTGAAACAATCGCTTTCGTATGATAGTGCGGATATAAATGTTTTAGTTTTAAATTTAAAGAATTGTTTTCCGAGTCCTTTATGAGAACATGAAACTGATTTTCTATATTGACAAAATCGGGCACAAATGATGACTGACGATATTTTAATTGAATTTGTTTGGAAGGCGTTGTCACTGTCAAATAAGGACTGCCTTTTCCGAAACGAAATTCCATCATAAGAATGACGAGATCCAAAAATATGTCATCTCGAGATCATGTATCATAATGTTTTTACGTCATCATTGGATCTTTGTTAACAGAAAAATAAATATTTTTTTTAAAGAGAAAAAACACCCAAAAAGCATGTATCTTTAAAAAAATATATATATATATATAGAAAAGATAAAGGTACCTCTGAAAATCGATGAAAAATTCCCCAAAGCTCAAAACAAAGTGTAGGAACCCCGGTTGAAGTGTTCTGTAAATTCCAAGGGATGGTCGCCGGTACAATGGTTTACCCCAGAGACACAGCACGACGCATTAGATGTATATTTACAGTAAGATTCCACCGAGGTCACCGCGCTAACTGGAGATATTGATCCTGAAATCCAGAGGTACACTAACAAACCGAAGACACTAAATACAACTAAATAAAAAACAGGGAAAAGACTGAATATTTGTAGAGCTGTTGATTCCTGTTGCGGTTGCTAACCAGGGGCAGGCCACTCCCATTGTTTGAGGATATAAGGGACTGAGATCAGTTTTTGTTGGGTGCCTTTTCATGTGGGCATTCATGGCAATGAAACGGCTGATAAGGCAGCTAAAAGAGGAGCACAAGATTCAGAAAAATCGACAAAAATACATGTTCGTCTTTCCGTAAAAGAGGCATACACTTTGTTTGAAAAATCAGCATGGGGTTGATTTCATAACCGATGGAAGGAAAAGTTTTTAAACCATAAAGAGACATTATTCCCCGAGAAGATTATTAAAGAAAAGATGCCGAATCCATCAGCTTGCTATACAAGATTAATAACCTCTACTTTCTTCGTATAAAACTTGATGCGCTGAAGACAAAGTATAGAAAAAATGTTACATGCATCTGTGGAAAGCAGTTCAGCTTGCATCATTGTTTCACTGTCAGCAATTACGTACCTTCTTGCCCGAGTATTTCAAAGAGAATAAAACTATTCTGCAGATGATTTTTGGAAAGTTATTTCTGACGAGGTTCTTATGGTCGAACTTTCACAGGCATTAGTTCATAGCCCTATTTATACATTCCTTTCATGCACTTAAGAACTGTGTTAATAGTTTCTGATTATTATTACCATTGCCCTATTTATACATTCCTTTAATGCACTTAAGAACTGTGTTAATGGTTTCTGATCATTATTATCATTATTGAATTGTTACTGTTAAATGTAATTGCATGTTAGTTATGTATTTTTGGGTAGTTTTCTACCTTTTCTGTTTTCCTCCGATAGAAAAGAGGAACATATGTGCACAGAATATCTAGAAGATGAGGATGCCCCTTACATAAGCGTAAGGCGTACTCGGCATCTCAACTAGGAATGAATTAATGTGTGTGTGTGTTTGTTTGTTTGTTTGTTTGTTTTGTTTGTGTGTGTGTGTGTGTGTGTGTGTGTGTGTGTGTGTGTGTGTGCCTCCATGTTTGTGTGTGTATGTGCAAGTGTTTGTGTGTGTGTGAGAGAGAGAGAGAGAGAGAGAGAGAGAGAGAGAGAGAACGAACGAACGAACGAACGAATGTTTTATTCAGATAAAGCTAGAGGCCCTTACTGAAGGGGGATTCATTGATAAATAATAATTAGAAAATGACATGACACAGTAAGTAGACAATTCAGATCAACCAAAAATTGTTAGCACAATATCAACCATATCACCCAAAATAGTAAACACAAATATTCAACAACATTCACGAGATAAATGTACGTAGTCTCTTCAATCCTTCATATATATATATGGCTAAGTTATGCAGAGTACATTCCTGTCTTGAAGACATGAGTAAATTGAACCTAAAATTAGACGGATCTCTATAATATTTCGGTGTGTGTGTGTGTGTGTGTGTGTGTGTGTGTGTGAGAGAGAGAGAGAGAGAGAGAGAGAGAGAGAGATTGCAGTCGATGTATGCAAAGATGCCACTTCTTTGTCAATTCTGCACCTTCCCTAGAGTGAGTCCTGACTGTGACAGCTAATTGACTGCCAACGATGAGCCTGCATCAGTCTGGGAGTGTGAAGAGAACGGTGAAGAAACAGCAGAATTAACAAACAGACCCCGGGTCCAGAGAAAAAGACGTCACACACACACACACACACACACACACCAAACCCCGCCCCCACGCTCACACATTCAGAGAGAGAGGAAAGGGCAGAGAGAGAGAGAGAGACAGATGGAGAGACAGAGACAGAGAGAGGAAGGGAAAGAGAGAAAGACAGAGAGAGAGAGAGGGACAGAGAGAAGAGCAAGAGTATAACATGACCACTACTTACCACGGCAAAGGGAAGGTAATAAATCTTCTTTACATTATACCCTGGACCAAAAAGAGACTGACAGAATAACACCATTACACTACAGTAAAAGCGTCACTGCGTGCAGACTCGTCCATAAACACAACACCATTGGGAATAAAGAAAAGCTAGGAGTGTGTGTGTGTGTGTGTGTGTGTTGTTGTTGTTGTTGTTGTTTTATATGGTTGTCGTTGTGGTCGTCGTTTTAACTGCAAGCAAACAGACCAGGGCAGGAGCACCTCATTTTCAAATATTTCTACTTTGTAAGAAGGATGTGGTGGAGGCCATTGTTAAAAAAAAGTAATAGATGGCTAGCTCATTGGCCAGGAAAGCTGAAGCCAGCTACACGCCATACTGATACTCGTATCCGGCTCTCAGTCCGTTGAGGGTCGTCTGCCAACTGGTGGTAGTTTCTGAACTGTAGCCGTGTATCTTCGATGAAATCGTGCTATGCTTGCCCCCACAACATACCAAATGTTGTGTCTTGATTGATATCCAACGGTTTATCTACCAAAGTTATTACAGGAAAACAGTGCAGGACACACAGCGCAAACTTGCTGTGGATGCACACACAGGAATGTCAGCTTAACTAACGCCGCGAGCAAGTGAAAGCTTTCCGTGAAGCAGTCATCGTAGCCAGCTGAGCGCTCGGCTACATATAAAAAAAAAATATGAGGTTTCCGCTTCGCGCTATACTGACACGAGTTGCAAAATGGCTGATTGAACACTTCCGCTGGCTCCCCCCCCCCCGGCCCCCCCTCCTCCGGCCCTTCATAGAGACTTTCATTGGTTGTCTTCTGGGCGCTTGTCAGTCTGCATCTGACGAAACGATAAACCGATGTCCCGTGCGTAGCAGTAGGCCCATCAGAGTTTTCCCTGGAAATATTCTGCATAAACACACACACACACACACACACACACACACACACACGTAGACATATAAAAGAGTGGCGACGGATAATGGTGACGCGGTTTCCCAAAGGAGAGCACCCGAAATCCACGCAGGAGTGGTTGAAGTACAACGCAACACAACACAACGCAACGCAACGCAACGAAACAAAACACAACACAGCACAACGCAACGCAGCGCGGTCAATATCTCGTCTCATTTTGTTTGTTTTGAAGATTCGGGACTAGTTCTGTTTTATCCAACAAGAACTCAAACTGACACTTTAGATCCCGTTATTAGATCTTAGACACTGACAAAAATCAAAAGTGAAAACGCGCGCACACACACACACACACACACACACACACACACCATGCACGTAGTAAGCCATTTGTGTGTAACTAGCAAAACTGTCCCAGAAGTTCTAAAGATGAAAATTCCACCAGGATTCCTGCAATGGTCTACTCTTTCTGACATAAGATGAAATAAAACGGGTATAACTGTAACCAGACAGGCAGGCAGACATACAGGCAGGCAGGCAAACAGACAGGAGGACGAAACGACCGACAGGCAGACACACAGACCAAAAATACAGAAAGACAGGACAAACAGACATACAGACAGACCAAGATAGAAAGACAGATTGATGGATTTGAATGAAGAAAAAGGAACGACCCATCTGGTAAATATTATATGTACTGAAGCAGTTTCAAGTCATGCCCATGATGTTAAATACTAAATAATTTATATCGAAACAAATTATAGTCTTGTCCAAGGTGTTAAATACTGAATGTATTGAAACCGCTAAAAACCATGCCCATAATGATAAGCAGTAAATACATTGAAACAATTCAAAATCATGTCAATGGCTTTAAATGTTAAATGCATTGGATCAACTGAATAAAGTTATGTCCATTGTGTTAAATACTAAATGTATTGAAATAGTTCAACGTCATGGCAATGGTGCTAACCACTAAATGTATTAAAACAACTTAAAGTCGTTTCCATAGTGTTTGATACTAAAAATGTATTGAGTCGTGTCCATGGTGTTGAATATTAACTGTATTGAATCAAGTAAAAGTCATGTCCATAGCATCAAATTCTAAATGTACTGAAGCAGGTCAAAACCAGTTCCACTGGAAATGGTGCAGACCTGCCGGTCATAGCGTCAGGAAGATGCTGGAACCGAGATAAGATGAACCACAAGCTGTAAATTCTACTGTCAAACATTCTCCCGGTTAAATCCTTACAGGAAAGCAAACATTTAAACGCAAGTATTTTGTGTTTAAAACATTAACTAGATTTTCTAGATTGGTCTGTCTGCCTCTCCCGTCGTCTGTCCTTGCTTCCCTTCTTAAAGAGCGTGCGAGAGAGAGAGCGTGCGAGAGAGAGAGAGAGAGAGAGAGAGAGAGAGAGAGAGATGTATATATAGAGAAAGGGAGACAGAGATAGAGACAGAGAGATAGAGAGAGAGGGAGAGACAGACAGACAGACACAAAGAGAGACAGACAGACCGACCGACAAACAGACAGGCAGACATAGACAGAGAGAGACAGACAGACAGACAGACGGACCGACAGATAGAGACAGACAGAGACAGAGAGAAAAAGCTGAGAAAGAGACAGACAGACAGACACACAGAGAATGAGAGAGAGAGAGAGAGTGAGAGAGAGAGAGACAGAGAAAGATAGATAGAAACAAAGAGAACTCAGAACTCAAAACGTTTTTATACAAGGATTAAGATTTTTGGCACAGCCTATTCTTCCAATATGCCCTTGCTGATCTACATTCATTACAAATGGCACACACATAAATGAATGAATGAGAGAGAGAGGGGGGTGGGGGGAGAGGGAGACAGAGACACAGAGAGAGAGAGAGAGTAATGCAATTTATAGATCAGATCAATAAACAGTGAAGCGGCCGGGGGAAACAATTCCCCAGGGAAGAGTCTGAAAGAGAAAATGAACACAGACATCATATCCCTGCCGGTACCGCCAGCTTCCAATGTTCTTTTCCTAAGTTGTGAACATCACACAGCACCGTGTTCTGTAAATCTCTCTCTCTTTCTCTGTCTCTCTGTGGTGTGTGTGTTGTGTGAGAAAGAGAGAGATGGACAGACAGACAAACAGATAGACAGACAAACAGGCAGACAAAGAAGTACAGCAGTCATGGCTTGGACAAGATTACCTGTACCTCCGCACCATAAGCTTTTTATGGGACGTCCTGGGAACACGCGTTTCTATTTTGTCATGTTTTATTTCGTTTTGCCACAACCTCCAAAGACCTCTAGGGACGGTTCTTTGTGGCTGTGCCCTGTTTTGGATAAATGGGGTTTAATTACAGTTCACTCTAAGGAAAACGTCACTGGTTCTCGTTAAACATCAATGCCTTTCACCGTGATTAAAAACAAACAAGTAAACAAACAAGAACAAAACCTTTGAATTGTCAGCTGTACAGTTGTTTTTTTTCTACACCATGAATAGATATTAACTGTCATATCGAGTTGAGGAAATTGCACGCACATAATTAAGTCTGCCATTGCTACATGGTTCTTCTTCTTCTTCTTCTCCTTCTTCTTCCCTCTCCTTCTTCTTTTTCTTCTGCATTTGTGGACTGCAGCTTACACCTTAACTCGTATGAACCAGTGAGCTTTTACGAGCATGACCGTTTTCACTCCGCCACGAAGGCAGTCATACGTAAGAGGTAAACTAAAAGAATCTCAGTAAAGTCGACTTTCCTGGGATAAAAGGAGCGACGTATCGAGCCACAGGCTCTTCTTCACACAGAAATATACAGACAGAGTACATGCTCCGTTTTTCAGGGGTGTGCATGCTGGTAATGTTCTTCTTTCTATCACCAGTGCAGCGTTTCGAAGACATTCCTGTGAGTGCTGAATGGTTTAAACGGGGATCTCCACCAAAGCAGTGTTGGGTGACTCAGCCATCTGGTATCTCCTATCCCAACACCTAAAACATTCACAAGACAAAAAAGTATCCGAAGGTTGGACTTTATTTGTTCGTTTGTGTGTGTGGATATGATGATATACAGAGAGAGAAAGAAAGAGAGAGAGAGAGAGAGAGAGAGAGAACTTCACACACAGAAATTTATTGCCAACAAGAATTTTGTATAATAGAAATGAATACAAGTACAAATACAGCACATTGTGATACTTCACTGCAAAATGATATGATGCGAAGCAACACAACAAAGTAAATAGGAAAGTCAACAAGCAAACAAGGAAGCAAGCCATTTAGGAATCACAACTATGGCCAGCAATTAGTTGTTAAAGGTCGTGTAGCCATTATCTCCAGAACACCAATGCTGCGGTTGTGAAGGTCGTGACCACATGGTCAGCACAAAGCCACATTTACCCCACATAACTTGTGACCGTGGTGTGTGTCTCACCACAGTGCTAAAGGCCACCCACTGACAATGGACCTCGCCCACAACCACCTCCCAGGGGCCGTATTCAAGACAAAAGTCATTTTGCCTGAAGGCAATTCCCTTTGGTATAGCATGGATCCGCGGGTAATTTGCCTTGAAGTTTAAGTTATTTTCGTATTCAAGACATGTTAAGTGCACTCAGGCAGTTAACTAATTTATAATTAGAAATCCCAGGGACTCCTTTCAGCACATGCTTTTTACTTCTCACCACACGACAGTTTCCTTCCTTCACATATTCTGATTTTTTTTTTTTTTAAGCTTCACTGGCAAAGCATTGCTGAGAGCCAGCAACTTGTCAATTCTGGAGGCCACTTTCACATTCTGATAAATCCCCAAACTCCAGATTTCAAATATACTGTCGTCCCTGCTTTTCAGCTAATCGCAAAAATAAAATGACAAAGTTTGGATTAAAATATTTTTCTGGAATGAACTAATTTCGACTTTCTGCAAATTTCGGTAATTCCATCACTTTGCTCACCATGAACACTCGCTTCACAGCTACATAAGTAATTCACGTGGAGTCTATTAGTTTCAATACGTCATTTTTTACTGCCAAGCGAACAAAAGATAAGATCTAACCATCAAGGGCCGTATTCAAGACACGGTCTCTCCTCAAAGCACGCCTGTTTTCCCTCAACAAAATAAACGCAATAAAAGGATTCGCCATGTTTACCTCTGTTTCGTGGACAGTCACCCTTAGCGGATAGTAAGGGTAAATTGTCTTTGGGTTTCTAGACCCGCGGGTAGGCTCTTGTATACCGGATATTGCTTTCCCTCGGGCAGTTTGCCTTGCCTGAAGCACATTACCCGCAGGTACACATTTATCCGCAGGCACGATAGTCGCTTGAAAACGGCCCCAAGAAAAATCAGGAAACAAGAGGCTGCCGACAGATGGCTTGGCAGCGCACGTCACGTCCCAAGTCAATCGCTCACAGGACTGCACGAATACAAGTTCCAGCCAGGTCTTGGATTCTCTGAAAAGGAGTTGTTCTTGACGAAGCAACCGAAGACGGGAATTAGGGGGCGGTGACGTGGATGAGGGTTCTTGGAGGGAAGGAAGTAGGTTCTGGGACAACGTGGCACGTCTGCCAAAAGTTGTTCTTTTGTACAGAATCAGCAGTAGGGAGGGAGACACAGTGAACATTAGAAAGAGAAAGAGACAGACACTTGACACTTGAAGTATCTATTGTCATTGCCACTAAAGGTCTTTGATAAGGAGGCAGGCAACAACAACAACAATTTAAATGTTTCTATGTCAATAGAAATAGCATGCATAACTGTCTTTTATCCAGTCAGTCCATTTTTAACCACGAAAGTAAGCAATGATTGGAAACCCTTCTACCATATACATGCAAAATATGTCAACTAGAGAGAAAGAAACAAACAAACAAAGAGAGAAAGAGATAGAGAGACAGACAGACAGACAGAGGGGCAAATACAGACACACAGACAAGAGACAAATTTCAGCAAAACGAGATCTCACGTTTCCTTGTCGATATGAAAGTTTCCCCACACAGGCGCTCCACAATGATAATGGACACCTGAAGCAGATGCCCCACCCCCCATGCCCCCAACCCCACACCTCCCCCATCCCAACCCTGCTTGCCTTCCTGATCAAGAGTGTGGACGTTGCACTGCTTTTTGTTGTCTTTTTCTTTCCCTTACTGGATCAGGTTTTGATGATTGGAGCGAGAGAGGGGAGGGGAAGGAGGAGGAGGGGGGCGAGGTGGTGGACATGCATCGTTGAAACTTGTGATCGACAGATCAAATATAAATGCTGCTCCTGTTTGGGAAGGTCTCCAGTTACACAGAACACGTTTTGATTAATGATATTTAAAAAAAAAAAAAGAAAAAAAAGCGCTGGTTCTGTGTCTTTCTGTCTCTGCTTGTGTGTGTGTGTGTGTGTGTGTGTGTGTGTGTGTAGGGGGAGAAGAGGGAAGTAAGAAGGGTATGGTGGGCAGGATAGCGATAGTGATCTTCTCTTGTCATAGGTGGCGCAGCGCCGTTTTGCTGTCGGGTGAAACTATCCCCCTCACACGTCCACAACAAAGCCTGTGGCTGGTTGACAGGAACAGCGGAAGGACGCTGACAGACTAGATGGCGTGGGTTGTTGTGGGATGAGCACGTGATATAGGACGACCCACGTGTCTCTGTCATAGCGCTGTCATGTCATCATATCACGCAGCGAAACAGGCAGATATTCCAGACGGCAAAAAAAAGGGAATAATAATTATACTAAAAATGATAAAGGGTCCCGGGGGAGGACGGCATTGGAGCGCTACATGGCGAGGGAAAACAACTCGACATAACACGACCAGTGCATTTGATCTTTTCGCCGCGAGTGAAGCTGTGGCCTCCAGCGTCAAATGACAGTTTGTCTGAAATCGATATTGGCAAATAGAATAACGTTTGCTGGCCTTTTTTTGGGGGGGGTGTGTGTGTAGGGAGGTGAGGGGGTGGAGGGTGGGGGAGGGGCTAGGGTGGTTAGAGTGGGTGAACGACAATATCTGTTCACCTTTAATTTGTCAGCATTTCTTCTTCTTTTAAAAAAAATATAAATGATGATGTATTGCGGAATATTTGCTATTCCTGTTCATCACTCAGGTAAACAACGACTGAAGTCATACCCGAGCTGAAAAACATGTCAAAAAACAAACTCATTCAAAGAGCAACCAAGTGACGAAGGAAAACCTTTATCATGTGAAACAACTTAAAAGGCTCTTTCAAAATCAAGGTTACAGTTAGTTGTGAAGTACATGTTCAGATTACGAAGGGGCGACAAAAATTGCACTCATCTCTTATGTATGGTTATTTATTCCTATCCCTTTCTTCGTCGGCGAGATCAGTTGTGTTGAAACTATCGGTTTCCCACAAAACCACTCTCTTGTTTCTGGCCTTTTCGTGTGTGTGTGGTTTTTTGTTGTTGTTGTTGTTGTTTCTGTTGTCTCCTCCTTTTTTTATTTCTGCCTTGCTGTTCCGTTCAGGAAAGACTTTTGCTGGACTTGATAATTGTGGACTCTTAACTGTATTGTACTCTTTTTGCGCTTGGAGCATGTAAGGTGGATGTTGACAATTAAAAAAAGTTTAGTCTTGAGTCGGAGTCTCTCTCTCTCTCTCTCTCTCTCTCTCTCTCTCTCTCTCTTTCTCTTTCTCTCTCACACACACGCACACACACATACACACGTGCGCGCGCGCGCGATTTTCAAAATCGATCCATCTTGCCAGTGTTTCAGACAGTGATTTGGAACAACGCCAATATTGTTGTTGTTAATTTGAATATCCATTGCTCCATTAAATTGTGGGTTCGTGTGTCACGTTGATTGATCTGCATCTATACCAGTTTCAGTTTCAGTTTCAAGTGGATTTCAAAACTTGAGGACTGATTCATATACACTACACGACATCTGCTTTTAAAATAAAGAAAGAAAGCAGATGGCTGGCCTACACATAAATCCAGCGAACTAGTGAGGCCTAGGTTTTGTATCAAAAACAAATGACAAAAGAGAAAGAGAGAGAGAGAGAGAGAGAGAGAGAGAAATGATTACGAAGAATAAACAGATACGTCTACGCATTCAAATATGTGTAATTCAACAAAACAAACAAATACGTATATGCTTTCAAAGGTCATAACAATGAAATGAAAGATACACAGAAGGCAAATAACTAAGATGAAAATAAGAGTTAGAACGGACCAAAGTCAACCACGGGACACTGACCCCCACTCGGACATTGAGCCACGTGTCACCGTGAGCTACAAACTGTCACGAGCTGTCCTTCACGAGCGCTAAAAGCTGTCATAAGTTGTCATCATGCTACATACAAGCTGTCACGAGCTGTCATCACGCTTTCAAGCTGTCACGGGCTGTCATCATGCTACAGGCTGTCACGAGCTGTCATCATGCTACATTCAAGCTGTCACGAGCTGTCATCATTTTCCTGCATACAGTGAAGAACACGTCTGCACTGTTCTGTTCCTCCATCCCTTCCCAAATTCTCCTCCCCCCACCCCCCTTTCGCTCTCTCTCTCTCGCTCTATATATATGTATATATATATATATATATATTTTATATATATATATATGTGTGTGTGTGTGTGTGTGTGTGTGTGTGTGTGTGTGTGTGTGTGTGTGTGTACCCGAGCTATCATTTATTTATTTATCTATTTATCTATCTATTCATCCACTTATTTACTTGTTCTTCTGTTCATATATCTTTGTTTCACGACACTGCTTCTTTTAAGCTGAATATATATATATATATATATATATATATATATATATATATATATATATATACACATACATACATATGTGTATATATATATATATATATATATATATATATATATATATATATCTTTCCTTGTATTTGTCTGCCTGTCTGTCTTTCTGTCTCTCTCTTGTTATATCATCATGTATTTGCACCTCGTTTCGTTTCGTTTCGTCTGCTCTCTCTCTCTCTCTCTCTCTCTCTCTCTCTCTCTCTCTCTCTCTCTCTCCCTCCCTCCCTCCCTCCCTCCCTCCCTCCCTCCCTCCCTCCTTCCCTCTCTCTCTCTCTCTGACAGTTCAAATGAATTCTTCGCACATTTGCGCAGCAGTCCCCCACAGAGCTGATATCCGTGTAAAAGAACGCCGGATCTGACAACACGGATCTGTTATTTTGGGAGGAAATGGATGCTCTGTCAGCCTCAGTCGCCATTGGAGGCACAGGAGTTATTTCTTTATCATTATTATTATTATCATTATTATCATTATGCTCTGTCAGCCTCAGTCGCCACCGGAGGTACAAGAGCTATTATTATTATTATTACTATTACTACTACTACTACTGCTGTTGCTGCTGCTGCTATTTTATTATTATCATTATTGATATAATTATTAAGTTTTGGGGGGGGATTGGGGGGGGGGGGGAGGAGTGTGGGTGTGTAAAGGCTGGGGATCGGGGGAGAGTATACAAAGATTCACTCTACCCAGAATCACCAGTGGGTGTGGAGGGGATATAACCGAAATGATTCACTTTTTGCACGCGCTAAATGTGTACTGCTCTTGGTGGCGTCAGTTGTTCCTCTCATTCGAAAGACGAACCTCCGGACCCTCACTCACTGCGTAGTTTCACGTTTCCATTGTCCCGTATGGAACTCGTGTTACATAATTTGAAAATGAAAGTTGAAGCAGCACATTTCAAAAAGATTTTTTTTTTGTTTTTTTGTAGGTAAATGAAAAGTTATGGGTTAAAAGTGTCATGGCCATTCATGTGAATTTATAACCACTGTGTCTGGTACTCAGCATAGGAGGGGGTGGCTCAATCCTTTCCTTTCCTCCCGTTTTAACCTAACCTAACGGAACCGAAGTCAGGAACACACTCAGGTAGAGTAAGGAAAATCGGAGTGAAGTGCCTTTTCCAAAGACGCAACAGCATGGCAAAACGGGTCTTCGAACCCCGATCACTGGTGAACACTGGATCAGAAGTTGTTTACTCACGCACATATTTGTCCCTGGACAACATCAGAAAGCGTATGGGTAATGGAGTCTCCCGTCGGACCGACGGACGAGTAGGCAGGCAGGCTTATCTGTCGGTGTGTGTCCTCATATGGGAGAAGAGGTCGATTCTGGATGCGCAGCACTTCCCACAGGTGTTGCAAGGGAAAACGTCTCCAGAAGTTGAGCCCTGCTTCCTTCGCTCACGCTTCTCTTTAATGACCAGCGTTCTCTTGTTTTCAAACGTCTTTATGCCACTAGAGCACAGCATCAAGCGTATGGGTGAACCCTGGTCAAGTGACAGGGTGCGTGATATTAGTTGATTCAATGGACATCAACTGTGTGATCAGAGCATTTGACTATTAGGCCTGAGAGTCCTGGGTTCGAACCTTCTGGCTTCAGAGTGGAGTTCGGTCTTTGTGTGTGCATATGCACATGAAGATGAATTACACACGTTACAGATCCGGTATAATCTAGGTCACCATTATGTGGTGCGATGGAAGCGCGAATACACGCGGTATGCATACTTCCCAAAATGGAGTATTGCTGCCAAAAAACACAACACATAAAAGCCTACTCGTAGACATGAGTGAACGCGGAAGTTAAAGCCACGAATGCTGGAGAAGAAGAAGAAGAAGAAGGAGGAGGAGGAGAAGAAGAAGATGATGATAATGATAATGATGGTGAATGTGATGTTTTTTTCCCAGTGTGTGTGATCCAGATCCACATCAGTCACAGACATCATGACAGGAGGTGGCCAAATGACATGAGTTACCGCACGTTTTGGGATAAGGGAAAGGCGTTTATCACACACTGGCAACATGTGGGCGTCTCGTTCTATGTTACTTCTCACCCATGGCGGGGACGGGGTGGGGGGTGAGATCGCAGGAGGATGAGGAGCATTTAGAGAGGGCGTTTAAAAAAAAAAAATTATTAGAGGAGGGGGTGGCGGACTGTGCCGGGTGTGTGTTTATCTGTTTATCTTATCGATCTATCTTTTCTGTCTGTCTGTGTATCTGTAATAGATGTCTGTCTGTCTGTGTATCTATGCCTATCATGGGTTGTTCAGCCTTGACATTACTTATGTGATTTACATTGTATATCCATACCCACTGATGGAGAATAATTCATTCATTCATTCATTCATCTAGTTATTTTTTTGTTTATTTATTTATTTATTTATTTGCCTTTTTATTATATTTCTTTGTTACACGACACTGCTTCTTTCCAGCTGGCATTCATTCAAGAACTTACAGAAAGTCCGATCGCTTTCTGTAGAATGAAACCACGGCCACTGTCTGGTGGTTTCTTGCATTCTGATCTCTTTGAAAGAACTACCAGCCTACAGAGCACTCATTGGCGAAATCAGTTCTTCGTACTCTCCTTGCCAATCCCACCCACCTCCGTCTTTTGGGCAATTCTCTCATTTAACCGTATCAGATAAGATTATATCAAGACATGATTTTGATGCCTCATTTGTGGTCTTTTTTAAAACGAAGACGTTACGTCCTGTTATATTATGTTAAGATCTGTGTGTTAAACATGATTGAAGTCCACCTCCCCCTCCCCAAAAAACAACAAAAAACAAAAAAACCAAAACAAAAAAAAAACAACAACAAAAAAACAACAACCAAACAACAACAATAAAAACAAACAAACAAACAAACCAACAAAAAAAACCACCAAAGAACACCCCCCCCCCCAAAAAAAAACCAAAACAAAACCAAAACAAAACAAAAAACAACAACAAAAAAAACAACAACAACCAAACAACAACAACAAAAAAACCCAAACAAACAAACAAACAAAAAAACCCACCAAAGAACACCCCCCCCCCAAAAAAAAAAAAAAAAAAAAAAACAAAAAAACACGACTCACTTCATTTGAAGAAACACAATTGCGGCCTTTCATTTTCTTTTGTTTCTCCTTTTGCTCATTTGCTTCCTTCCTCCCTCCTTTTTTAAATTTAAAAAAATTTTTTTTTTTTTTTTTGTTGCACAACAATCCCCGTACCATTATAAAGACCATGCAATATTAAATCAATCATTTTAATCAATAAACCTAATCAATGCACACAACTGACACTTTTTTTTCATCCTTTTTTTTTTTTTTCATGTGTGCACAGCGCATGGGCGAGCGGAAGCGGAAGAACAGCAGCGCCGCCGCGCGAAACGGCAGAGCAACATGGCGGAAGCGGACGGCTACCCACTGGATGACGTGGATCTGATGCAGCGCATTTTCCGCACGCCGCTTAAGCGTCAGTGGTGCCGCGCCGGCATGTCCTACAACCCTGTGCTGGGCTCGTGCACCCTGTCTCTGGCGGTGAGAATTTATATACAGCAGGATCATGATCATAATCATTATTTTGAAGGATTATATGTATATATGTATATATGCATGCGTATACATTTCTACATTTATTGGTTTTTACAATATTATCGAAGATGGATGTTGCTCATAGGGGGAGAAGGAGGAAAGGAGGAGAATGTGAAGGAAAGAGAGGAGAAGTGGACGAAGAAGAGAGAGTGAAATAAAAGGGAGATGAGGGTACTGGAGAGGGGTAAAGGTGGGGGAGGGGGGGGGGTAGTACATAACAAGGTACGAACATAAATCGAAAATCATACACAAACACACATACAGTAGAAATTAGGATACATACAAGTGCATATCAATATAAAAACTTGTGCATACTCACACATGCACGCACTGCACACACACACACACACACACACACACACACATGCATGCACGCACACACACACTCTCTCTCTCTCTCTGTCTATGATAATGATAATAATCACAAGAAGAAGAAGGATAATAATCATAATGATAACAACAAATGTGATAGATATGTGTATGTAGCACTGTATCTTGTGCGGAGGCAACTCAAAGCGCTCTCACACCAGACATTTACACACAATACATAACTCTGAAGGAGTGAAAGTGAAAGGAATGAAGTACGATACTTATAATTACATGTAGACAGAATGATAATCACAATGATATATATATATATATATATATATATAGCGCTGTGTCTTGAGCAGAGCCGAGATAAACCAAACCGCTTTCACACCAGGCATTCACACGCATGCAAAACTCAAAGGGGGTCAAAGACAAGGCTTATAAATGCATGTGGACAGAGGGCAGGGTAACCCCCCCGCGACCCTCCCCCCCCCCCCCACCCCCCCCCCCCCCCCCCCCCCCCCCCCCTCCCTCCTAAAAACAACAACAAAAAAAAACCCAAAAAAAACCCCTACAGCACAGAGTGAGGGGAAGAAGGGGGAGCCATTTGGGAAAGCTGTAGTTTGCAGGGGCAGACTTGAAAAGTGGTGAGTGCAAAGATTTGACATTTGAAAAAAGCGAAACGAGGAATTCGTTTCAAGTGGGTTTTTTTTAATCTCCGGTTATTTCAAACTGAAAAAGAAAAAGAAAAAGCGTTTTCCTTGCTGCGAACTGCCAGCGTGACAAAGAAGATATGAGGGGAAGGGTGATGATTCATACAGTGTAGTTTCAATGCGAAATGAACTGTTGAATTGAAGTTTGTACCTTTCACTGGCATCCCATCTCACGGAGCGGTTTGTGCAAACTGAACGGGATGAAAAGGTCAGCGAGATGTGAAACACCGAAAGAAAAAAAGAAAAAGAATGAGAGAAAGAAAGAAAGAAAGAATGACAGAAAAAAAGAAAGAAAGAACGAAAAAGGGGTAGACCTATGTGGGTGCTGCACTCATTTCAAATATAGTAGAAAAAAAATTATTCCCATGTTAAAAAAAGAAAGAAAAAAAGAATACGAAGCACCGAGTAGCCTACACATCGAAGGGGACATTTCCTGAGGCGATCCTCTGATGGAAACTTGAAAAAAGTAGTTTTAACTTTTAAGATCAGTCCTGTTACACAGACTTTGTTTCAAAGGGAAATACGGCTCTTGCGTATTCGAAGCAAATAATGCAATTTACACAATACACACAAAGAAGAAAGACTACACAACAAAGTGCGAAAGTGTGTGGGAGGTGGCATGTTTGTTTTCCCCCATGTTTTAGAATAAAGAATTTCGAATTTTGTTGACAGCTAAAAGAAGAAACGTTTGCCACCAATGAGTTATATTTCACACACAATATTCGGACAGGAAGGTGGTTGTAGTGTTCAGTTGAGATGAGGAAAGTCTTCAAAAGTGCACAGGAGCGCACACCCACCCAAACACCCACATACACACTTACACATGTGCTCATGAGAGAGAGAGAGAGAGAGAGAGAGAGAGAGAGAGAGAGAGAGAGAGAGAGAGAGAGAGAGAGAGACGGACGGACAGACAGACAGAGAGACAGAGATGGAGAAGGAGAGAGAGAGAAAGAGAGAGGCACAGACAGACAGATAGTCAGAGACGGAGGCAGACAGAGACAGAGACAGGGGGACAAAGAGAGAAAAATAGAGGTAGAGACAGAAAAAGTCAGACATAGAGAGACAGAAGCAGAGACAGAGAGGAAGGCATGAAGAAAGAGGGAGAGAGAGAGGGGGGGGGGGGGGGGAGTTTCGAATATCACTTTAACTCTCTCCATACGAACGGCGAAAGAGACGACGTTAACAGCGTTTCACCCCAATTACCACCATCAAAAGATTGCAGTCGGAAGGCTCTTATACTGAAGAGGTGAATGTTGACAAAGAATACCACAATTCTGACGACGGAAGCTAAAGGTTGGGTCATTGAGACACCCACTGGACATCCGAGGGGTCTGTGTAGAGCAGAAGAGAGGACTGGCCGTACTGAGTGAGTTAAGCTTATAAGCGAGGTTTGATTAATGCCCAGAGATTTTCCTTTAAATCAGACACGCAGCATTTCAGCCCGACACTCGAGACACGGCAATTATCTCTGCAGGAACAAAATCCCAGTGTTTGGGATTTGCCCGCAGTGGAGAAACTGATGTTGGATGGGGTGAATTAATTATCACAAAAAAGTAGAAGAAGAAGAAGAGAAAATCGTCGAGTTGTGTAATCCAGTGTGGAGGCCATATCAAGTTTCAGAGTGGTGTTGTAGTTTCTAGCAACGATAGAATGATTGGGAGTTATTGGGTGATGCCATGCCCGCTAGGTTTTTTTTTTTTTTTTTTTTCCCCGTGTCTCTCGTTGCAGAAATGACATAATGAATAACGGCTTTCTAAACAGAAGCGAATGTGGGAAAACTGACAACTGGTAATGAAATCATGAGAAAGGTTGACTAATCCAACAATCTGAATTGGACCCCCCCTCCCCCACTTCCCAACACTCTTCCTCATCCACCACTACTACTTTCATATTTCTCCCCCCCCCCTCCTTTCCTCCTCTCCTCTTTCCTTCTCTTTTGCTCTCCCTCTTCCGTCCCCCTCTCTCCCTCCTTTTCTCTGATTCTCACTCTCTCCTGTGTAGTCTATTTTGCCATGTCTGTATGCAACACAATGATCAGGCGTTCGAAATATGTTCAGTTAAAATCTAATTGATAATAACAACATCAACAGCAATGATGATAATGATGATAGTAATCATCATCATCATCATCATTATGATGATGATTATAATCATAACACACACTCACACACACACACACACACATACACACACGCACACGCACGCACGCACACACACACACACACACACACACACAAGCTAAATCTTTGAGTCGAACACAACATCAATAACAAAAAAAGACACAACACACAGCTTCAGCTGACGTATTACCATACACTGTTTTGCCCATTTCCTGATAAGATAGTCACATATACAGGAAAATGTCGTTCCGGAAGAAAAAAAAAAACAGGGGGGACACTTCACCTCAGAATTGTACCGAATTATTGAAGAGCTGTCTCGCTTTAAGCTTCCCCGGGGAAATCTGAATACCTCTTACTGTCTCATACTGTAGCACGATAAATCAGTAATTCAGTTCAACAAGTGCCGGATTTGTCACGGGGGAATAAAAAAATAGAGAGAGAAAAAAAGAAAGAAAGAAAGAAAACTCGGTCGACAAACTCCTGTGACTTTTACCCCACTCGAGGAAGAAAAATGACTAATTGATGAGAGATTTTCAGTAAACATTGAAGCCATCCTTTGCTACACATTAGGAACGGCAGCTGAAGTGGTTATGCACCCGACTAGAAAGGGAGTGTGGGGTGCACTACCACTAGCGACGGGCGCTATAGCTGAGTGCTTAAAGCGTTGGACTTGCTATCTGAGGGTCCCGGGTTCGAATCTCCGTAACGGCGCCTGGAGGGTAAAGGATGGAGATTTTTTCGATCTCCCATGTCAACATATATGCAGAGCTGCTAGTGCCTGAACCACCTTCGTGTGTACACGCAAGCAGAAGATCAAATACGCACGTAAAAGATCCTGTGATCCATGTCAGCGTTTGGTGGGTTATGGAAACAAGAACATACCCAGCATGCACAACCCCGAAAACGGAGTATGGCTACCTACATGGCGGGGTAAAAACGGTCGTACACGTAAAAGTCCACTCGTGTACATACGAGTGAACGTGGGAGTTGCAGCCCACGAACGAAGAAGAAGAGGAAAGGTGGTACCCACGCATTCGAGTTCCATATTGTTACTCCCACTCCCAACCCCCTTTCTCCACTGGATCCTGAGTGGGGTTCTGGGTGCTAGTCTTTCGGATGAGACGATATACTGAGGTCCAGAATACAACAGCATGCGCTTAGCGCACGCAAAAGAACCAACGGCAACAAAATGGTTGTCCCTGGATAA
>NC_134894.1:31809248-31849248 GCF_041734735.1 Babylonia areolata
AAAGCTTTCAAATTAAGAGAAATGGCTATTTCCTGAAAAAGTTGTTTGTTTTCTTTGTTTGCTTTTTCTTTTATTGTTTTACACACTGAACTGTAATGCAGGTATATTTTTGTTTGACTACTGTTTATTGATGGTCACACTGTCGAAATGTAATGTTTGTAAAATGATGTTCACATTCCCCTTCATAAGGGGCCTAGGCCTATACATGAATAAACCATCTTGAATATTGAATCTTGAATCTTGACTGTCCTATTTCACCTGTCCACCATAGGTCCGATTGGCCTATTGCCGCTTCGCCTTTTCTCTAATGATGCAGGCCGCCACGCCTCAGTGGCCTCTTGGCCATTTGTCACTCTGTTCTGTTTCGCCTATACACCATCGGTCCGATTCGCCCATTACCATTTCGCCTATTCTTTGATGGTGCAGACCGCCTCTCAATGGACTCTTGAGTGTTTGTGATTCTTTGTCCTGTTGCGCATATTCTCATTTCGTAAAGAAAACTGAACTGCCCTAAAAACAGAAGGACAAAAAAAAAGAAGAAGAAGAATCTCTTTCCGGTACTAAGGTAAAATCGAGAGGAAAAAAAATACATGGTTTACTTTGTTTCTGTGTTTTGCTGGATTAAATTAAGGTTTATTGGATTTAGATCACATCAGTGTCAGAGAGGCCTGGGATGGTTATCTCCCTTTGGCCATACCACCTGACCTGGATATCGACAGGAAACTGCACTGTAAATAAACCATGGAATGTTCCTGGTCAACTATTTGGTGTTTGAACAAGAAACACACCAAATAAACTGATTTCCAAAAGGAGAAAAAAAAAAAAAGGTTTAGCAAGCTATCATCAATTTTAAAAGTGAACTTATAGCGCTCAAAGGAGTTTCAAAAGAAGATAATGCAATTGTGAGCTTGTGATGTCGATGCATTATGATATGAGTCCCGTTCTTCTCTCTCTCTATCTGTGTGTGTGTGTGTGTGTGTGTGTGTGTGTGTGTGTGTGTGTGTGTTGTTCCTAATGATCTGAAAACCGAGGAGGGTTTTGTTTTCTAGTTGTGTTTTTTCCTGGAGAGAGAGCTTTGTCTTGGCTGTGTATTTTGTGCGTGCACGTAGGCTTTGATGAGTGCGTGTAAAGTTTGCTTTTTGAAATATTCCAGCCACCCCCCCACCCCCCTTTTGGAAATGGGTCTGATTATATTCAACAACGGAAAGAAGAAGAAGAAGAAAGGATTACCAGCGGCTAAATTTGAACATGACTGTTTTTGAACAAATAGATAGGTAAACAAAAAATTAACGGATGAATAGATAGATAGATAAATGAATAAGTAGATGAATAAAAAAAAAGTAGATAAATAAATATATAAATTGATTAATTAATAAATAGCATTAACCACAACATCAAACCATGCCGCTCACCCGCGTTCCCCACCACTCCACCCTCTGTCCTCCTGCCCTCTCTCGTCTCCCTCCCCACCCCCCTCCTTCCCAAGCCCCACCAAATCGCTGAATCCCCAGCATGGAGTTAGTGGGTCACTCAGGGTATACCATTAAAAAAACAACAACAAAAAACAAACCCCAAAACACACACACACACACACACACACACACACACACACACACACACACACACACACAAAACACAAACAAAAGCAAACAACAACAACAATAACAACAACAAAAGGCGTGATGATTACGAAGGTGGTAAGTTGCTGCCTAGCTCTGTGCGTGTGTGTGTGTGTGTGTGTGTGAAACTGGCACCTCTGTGCCAACTGGTGGCCCGTATCTGAAAGATAGGGGGTGCGTGTGAAAATCGACAGCTCCTGGGTTGACGACCACTTGTCAAATAGTGTTTCTCCCTCCTCTCGTTTTCGGCATGTTTGTGTAGGGGAGTGTGATTGATGGGCATAAAGTACGGGAGGGAGGGGATGGGGTGGGCGTTTGGGGGTGTGGGGGGTAGGGATTTGGGGTGTTTTATTTTTGGGGGGAGAGGGGGGGTGGTGCGAGGGGGAGATGGTTGGGGCGGAGGAGTGGAGAGTGGTGGTGGTTCTCAACGTTTTTGTTTCTTTTTCTTTTCTTTCTTTCTTTCCTTCTTTCTTTCTTTTCTTTTCTTTCTTTCTTTGCTTTCTGTTTGGTTTTGTTTTTTTTCGTTTTTCTTTGTTTTCGTCGTTTGTTTGTTGTTGTTGTTGTTTGTTTGTTTGTTCTTTGATCGTGTGCTGTTTGTTATTTGTTTGTTAGTTTGTTTAGTCAAACAAACAAACAAATAAGAAACAGCACACGGTCAAAGAACAAAAAAAACCCATCCGTTCTTTCTTTCTTTCCTTCGTCTGTCCCTCTTCTCTCTCTCTCTCTCAATCTCTCTCTCCCACACACACACTTGTTTTGTTTTGATTTTTGTTTTGCTTGTTTCTTTTCTTTCCTTTTTCTTACTTTTATTTTCCAATTTTTAGTATCATTCTTTTTTTTTTCCTTTCTTTCGTTTTTGTACCCTTCTCCTTTCTTTGTGTCTCTCGTTTTTTTTTTCTCTTTCTTTGTCTGCTTTTTCTCTCACTTTTTTTTCTTTTTTTTAATATTTCTGTTTTTACCTCGCAAACCTTTTCTGTGTTTTCTTGATCTCTTTTTTTTCTTTTCTTCCTTCATTTGTTCTTTTATACCTTTGTTGTCCTGTTTTTTTCTTTCTTTCTATCGTTCATACTTAAATATTGTTTATTTTTCTTATGATTCACTGTGTTCACGACTCCCTTCTGTCTTTCTCTGTCTCTTTGTCTCTCTGTCTGTCTCTCTCTCTCTCTCCTTCGACTCTCTCTATCCCCTCTCCCACCCACCCTTTACACACACCCCCCACCCCCTACTCCGTCCATACCACTCCCTCCCCACCTCTCTGTCTCTGTTTACCTGCCTTGGAACATTCAATATCTGTTCAGTCATATCAGATCATTAGCGCTGGCAAACAACTTTGTGCTGGCCGGGATGGTTCATACGGGTGGATGTGATGACGTCCTCGACAACTGATTGGACGTGGACTGCCCCCCCCCCCGCCCCCTCCACCCTCTCCCCAACCCTCTCTACTCCCCTTCTCTCTCTCTCTCTCTCTCTCTCTCTCTCTCTCTCTCTCCAGCCTCTGGCCAAATGGACGAGTTCCGCTGACCATTGTCGTGTCATTTAATGATGGTCAAGCTGACTGACGCTTTTTGCGTCTTCAGAATATGATGGACAGGGCACCAGCAGACCTCTGCTCTCTGTGTTGGGAAAAGTTCCGTGGTCATTTAGCGGGCAGTTCCCCTGGTGCAGTGTCCTTCAATTGGCAGTCCTGTAGTTAGGGGGATAATGAGCGCGCAGGGATTGACAAATGATGTATTTGTTGCTACGCGCGCGGGGGCAAATACACTCAATAAAACAAATGCTCACAACATAAAGTTGGTTGGTTTTTACATCGTCAACAGCATTTTCCTTTGTTGGAGACACCTTTTTGTCCTGAAAGGGAAAAGTTTCACACAGCTAGCATGTTGTTCATGAAACATAAGCTCGACTCAAGCTATTGACATGACGTCCTACAGTTACTATTACATGATTATCGCCTTTCGTCAACCCTCCTACACATTCACGATGTCCACGTCGGCAATAACGTACTGTCATGAACTTGATCAGTGCCATCATAGTCATTGCGATCGTTATTATCTTGTTATACTACAGTTATTAATTCGAGGGCAAATATGTATTACTTATTAATTTTTGATAGTCTTTCTTTCGACGTTTTTCTTTTCTTTTGGGGTGTATGTGTGTGTGTGTGTGTGTGGGGGGGGGTTCTTTCTTTCTGCTTTTATTTCTTTCGTTTCAAATCCTTTTGCATACAATGCCCCCTTCTGTCCCTACCACCTTTTTTCATCCCTCCGTCCCTTCAGTCTAACCAGCCTATTGTCTTGGTAAATACGGCCACGCAGAAATGATGGAAAACACCGAAACAGCCACACATCACCAGATTAACAAGTTTCATGTTTACCCTGAAGAAATAGAAGCTATTCAAGTGGGGCCAGAAGCCCATAAAATCACCAGGGAGATGAAAGAAAAGACTAAACAATGTGTCTATTTGAAAGACAAGATTACCAAGCAGCACAGTTGATACAGAAAACAAGATGAAAAGCGGTTCAGCCAAAAATGTTGGCATATCTTGTGTCCATTATTATATTCGTGATATATACAATAACTGAAATATGTTGGTCTAAGCGGTGTTTTCCAGGAAGGCTGCAACCACTTTGTACCAGTCTTCCTTGTCACAGAAGACAGAAGCATGGCCCTCCTGAAAGAGGAGACGATACACCACCACGCATGGGAAAGGTGAGGACAGAATAACCAAACACTGTACCGTCGCCGTGATGAGAAATACAACGCTCAACTGGTCAGTCTCTCTCCTCAGCTACAGTGATAGACAAAGAAACAGCTGCGACCCAACCACACCATGAATGGCTAGAAGAAGAATCAATAGAATCAGCCAGACACCCAGCCCAGTGCCATAAGAAAATGAGGCAGAGGTGATATATACGCGAATGCTGTCAGGCACATGACCACAATCCTTTCAGTTCCCACCAGACTTCCTCAGCTGAAAGACAACGCCGGAAACCAGCTAATGGCTGGACAGAAAAGCCTTCAGTGACTCTCTCTCTCTCTGTTCGACAACTGGTCTCTTTCAGGGCTCTGTCGTCTTTTGTCACAGTTGACTGCGGCCCTTCAGGACTGCGCAGTCGTCCTCAACAAGCAGGATACAGACTGCTGATGACAAATGAAGGGGGAAAGGAACTGCCGGGGCAGCGGGAGGGAGGTGAGGGGTGGGGGAAGGGGGAGGGAGGCTGGGAGGAGGAAGTATCTGCCCATCACCTGCTGTCTGCTGGTGGTTATGCCGAGGGTAATGGACCAGAGTTGTTTTTCCGTCTCACCTCACGGCAGCACGGCCGCGACAGCTCCATGCTGGTGGTCTAGCTCCTGCCTTGACTGCCTTCAAGTCAGCACTCTTTATCGACCCACAAACCACCCATCAGTGTGTTTTTCTCTTTTACTAAACGCATCTTAGCTTGGCTGGACTGGAAGGGGTATAGGGTTTTTTATTGGTAACGCATGCGCATATGCTGTTCAACCATGCATACACCGTGTCAAAAAATCTTTCGATATCCAGTTGACGCTAATTCTTTTTAGCTTTCAGTTGATTTCGACCATCATATCCACAGTGATGTGTGCAAAACATGCTGCTTTCCTGAAATAAGTTGTGAACAGGAACGAAACTGCGTGATCATTAACGTTCCAGGTCACACATTCCGCCATTTTGTAGTGCACTGGCCAACACACATTGCATGACTGTGAAGCGAATTTATAAAAGTGGTACTGCAAACTGCTTCAATGCAGGCTGAACGAGACACGAAGGGAAAATTAGTGATGGTGTCATCAATTAGCACTGACTGAACGACACGCAACGGGAAAAGTAGTGATGGTGTCACCACTCAGTGGTGGCTGAACGTACGAAATACGTTGGAAAAAGTAGTAATGGTGTCAATACTCGGTATTGGCTGAACGACGACACACATAGGAAAAAGTAGTGATGGTGTCACTACGCGGTATTGGCTGAACGACGACACACACACAGAGGAAAAAGTAGTGATGGTGTCATAACTTGGCACTGACTGAACGACACGCAGCGGGTATACCCAGTGGTGGCTGAACGAGACACGTAGAAAAAAGTAGTGATAATGTCACCACTCAGTGCTGGCTGAACGTGTCTCTGGACAGTGACAGAACAGAATGGGGTACACGTGCCCGAAGGGTTGAAGCGAAGGGGCCGAGGAAAGGGGTACAGTGGTGGGGGGATATAGGAATCAAAGCGAGAAACGCTGGATCAACGGCAATGGGAAAGTCCAGAAAACTGAGAAACAAAGATGAACCCCTCTCATTTTCATCCCGTGGCTAAATCTGAAAGGCACGACGCTTAAACATATGCGTCACAAGGATGAGCCAACATTCACACTTCCTGATATTTCTGTTGTAGCTCCGCACAAAGAAGAAGAAGAAGAAGAAGAAGAAGAACAACAACAACAACAACAACAACAACAACAACAACAAGATCTTGCGTAAACAGAGGAGGAGAAAGAAGAAGAAGAAAAAAAAAATCGAAAGGATTACACACTCCATTTTGTCTGAGATTTTATCTTGAGAAAGAACGCTGACTTATATACTAGACCCCAAAGAATGGAAAAAGGGGAGCTTGATCTCTCGATGACAAAGAGCGCAGTCGTGTAGGTATCTCAGGTTAGTTCAGCTTCTTGAATCCTTTCCCAGGGATTATAGGAGACGTTCTAGAATTATACTCCATACTTTTAGAGAGTCGTTTGGGATTATGGTCTACTATGGGTACAAAAAGTCCCAGCGGAGCTGAAAACGGATGGCAAAATTCCTGATTTATCAGCAGAGAAGGAAGAGGGTAGTTCTGAGGCTTCTGAGTTTCGACACCTGCTCTCAGTAATGAAGAGAGAGAGAGAGAGAGCAGAGTGTGTGTGTGTGTGTGTTTGTGCGCGTGTGTGTTCATTTGCTTGAAAGTCATCTGGTGTGTTTAGAGGCTATTCATACACATGAAATACCGATGATGGAATATTTGGAATATTATTTTCGAAGATGATTCCCGAGTCTTCAATGGACTGTGTTAATTTTCGAAATAACACAGTCACTGAACAAAGACTTACGTTCTGAAACTTTCAGCAGTTCTAATCAAATGCGATTCTTGTTTTACAACCTACATGATTTTTTTCTATACAAAACGTTCCCCGCTTTTAATTTTCTCTTTGATTTTCCTTTCCTCTTTTCTCTGTTTTCTTTATTCGTTTTTCTTTCTTTATACACTTTGCTTCTGCGTTGAAATTAACTGGCCCGCTTTCATCGTCCGTTGCAGATATACAAATCATATTACGCCGGGGAGAACAAATTGACAAGTGATAGACATCCTATCCGTTGACACCGGATCTTTACGACCAGTGTGCAGTGGGATCACGTGGTCTTTACCGGTGATGGGCAAACATGGTTTCGCTTTCATGCTGGAACTCATGCTCAGAGCGCAGCTCTTTAGTTTCTGTTGTCAGTGGGTAAATGATCGTGAGAGTAATCACGGCGCCATCGACCCCTTTAATGGACAAATGCAGTATAATCTCCCTTCAGCCTCTTCCGTGACGATGTTATGAGGAAAAGAAGTCATGATCTCCTAGATCTAAATCATGGTATATATACACACTAATACAAACACGCTCACAATGGAATGAGGGGGTGCGTGTTCCCACAGAGCGTGCGTGCATGAGTGCGTTTGTAAAAGAGAGATGGTGGAGATGGATAGATTGAGAGGGAGAGAGAGAGAGAGAGAGAACAAAAACAACCGACCAGCAGAACATTGGAATGGTTAAGATAAAAACATTTTAAAAATTTTTTAAAAAGTTAGCGCCCTCCCATCCAGAGATAGATAAAGTCTGCTGTATAAACCTACTCGCCTTAAAACATCAATGATGGGGGATAAGCATAAGAAACACTTGGAAGAGCAAGTGAGCTTGTTGGGATCGTTGACAAAAACTTAAAAACAACGACTTTCCCGCAAAGGATTCTCGAATCTTTTAAACCTTCGCCAGGTCTGCTTATTTTGATTTAAAGGACTTCGTCCGCGCGCCCGCGCGCGCGACACACACACACACACACACACACATGACCAACCATTAAGTTTGAAAATGAGTCTTTTTAGAGGAATCCATTTATTGTCGAACTTACGTCGCGTGTATGTCATATAGCTACGTTTCATTCTGTGATAACCAAATGGACAATGACGGTGATTGTTTGACGTCCTCCCCCGCTCCCCCACCCCATCGCCACCGCCCCTCACCCAGCCCTCTCCCCCGCATACTCCCTTCTGTCCACAGAAGTGAGAGTGATTTTTTTTCACTTTTATCATGGTGGAGTGATGAATATATATTTATTTTTTAACTGTGAAATTTTAATAGAATTACAAATTTTTAAAACAGGTTTTTATATTTTGTTTTTTTCTCTTATCACATGCCTGAAGGCAAAAAATTCTCTGCACCGTGTATTTCAGACAACAAAATGATTGACTGATTGACTGACTGACTGATTGATTGATTGGTTGATTGATTGCATTTGACATGACGTTTTTGTGTGTGGTGCACAGGCCATGCGAGGACGTGGGAGAAACTTCCGCGGGGTGTGAGAGAGCCAGCAGAGGGCGCCAAAACGCTGACAAGACATGCGCAGTCCCAACCATCGCATTCGACGTTTCCTGTCAATGGTCTTTTCCTGGTGTGATCAACAGATATCCTGAAAGCTTATCCTTTTATTTTAAATTTTCTTCTTTTTTTTTTCTTTTCTTACCTCCTGCCATAAGCCTCCCCGAATCTATCCCATCCCTCTATGTCCATCCACCCTCCCCTCCCCCACCTCTCTTATCATTCTTCAACGCCCTCTTTTCAGTCAAAAGAGACACGAGTTCTAAGTTCTGTTTAAAAGAGTTTCATAGTCATTGTCTGGTGCTTGACAGCCTGCCATGCTGGCGGTCGAATTAATCTATTAATAATTAAACTGGAAATGGATGACGCTTGTGTTTGCTTGTTTATTGACTGAGCGTGAGGACTTCTGGTTTGTTTCTGTTGTTGTTGTTTTTATGCGTGGGTCATCATCATCATCGTCATCATCATCATCATTATCAACATCACCATCATCGTCAATGTCACCGTCATCATCTTGTTGTTGTTGTTGTTGTTGCCTGTCTTCTACTACTACTACTACTACTACTATTACCACTACCACTACTACAACTACTAATGCTACTGCTGCTACCACTCGATTTCAGTCCCTCTCCTCTTACACACACACAAACACACACACCCGCACGCGCGCACACGTCTAAAATGACACGACGTGCATGGACGTTAAACTGAAGAACTCAACACACACACACACACACACACACACACACACACACACAATCTCTCTCTCTCTCTCTCACTCTCTTTCTCTCTCTCTCTCTCTCTCTCTCTCTCACTCACACACACATACGCGTGCACAGACGCACATTCCCCTACACACATACACACGCACTCACACACTCCTACACACATACGCCTACACACTCAGACGGACAGACAGACACACAAACACACACACGCGCGCGCGCGCGCACGCACGCACACGCACAAAGAGACAGATGACAGACATACAAGCAAACAGACAGACAGACAGAGACAGAAAGAGAATGCGGACAAAATAATAATGATCAACCGGGGACCCATTCACAAAGATGACAGCCACGACGCCAAACTCGATTTGTGGTATTGTGGTTCGACACAGCGTCCTCCAATTCAACTTATCACCGTTTAAGTTATCGGCAGGGGAGAGAAGTACACACGTTTAGGTGTCGGAGTACAGCAATTTCCATGAAACAATTCAGATTGGGAACGACATTATCAATCGCCGCCGAAAAGAAGGAGAAAGTTGTTAATATTAAACAAAGAACAAAAGATTACTTTGCTTTTTTGTAACGCTGTTTTCTTTTTTTCTCAACCTGCGCTGGACTCAAAGCGCTCGTAAATCAACAAATGGGTTGGGACATGGTGATGATGACGTTGATGATGATGATGGTTATGATGATTATGATGGTGATAATGGTGGCGGTGGTGGTGAATAATGCATGTCCGAAAAAACGATTGGTCCAAATGCCTTTTTTCCATAAGCAGTCACTCGGATGGAACCACCATTGAGATGTGCCACAACAGATAATTCTGAATGCTTCCACATCCTGTAATTGAAACACTCCACTTTCGCCTTTCTTCCTTGTGTGTGTGTGTGTGTGTGTGTGTGTGTGTGTGTGTTCTCGCCCATGAACGTGCTTTCGTACATTTTGTTCGTTACTTTAACGTTCGCTGTCAGTGATTATTGACGAACGCGCATGCAATGTTAGTGTGTGTGTGTGTGGGGGGGGGGGGGGGGGGGGGGGGGGGGGGGGGGGGGGGGGTGTCTCTCTGTGTGTGTATCTGTGTATACAAAGGCGTGTAGTTGTGTGGATGTATGTGTGTCTGTCTAGGGGAGTGCGTTCATGCGTCTTCTGCTACCCAATGAAAGATTCGATTGTTTTACTGACCTGTCAAGTAGCATGGACAATCCAGCCAAACGTTTGCATTTAAACCTTGGGATAGCAAGTTAAATGAGTGCTGCTCAGCACGACACACTGTTTGTTCACCAAGCAATCAATATATTGCATAGTTCTGTATATGTATATATATACATAGAGGTGTGTGTGTGTGTGTGTGTGTGTGTGTGTGTGTGTGTGTAGGGAATGTGTGTGTGCACGTGTATGAGACAGGCACACACACACACACACACACACACATATATATATATGTGGAGGGGTGAGGGGTGGCACGTGTTGTGTTAAGTGCGCCATTTGCATACTTCACAATCGGTCGGTGCTTCCAACATCATCCAAAAGTCTAGCACCAAGACCACCACTCAATAATGTGGAAGAAGAGGTAAACAAGACAACATCCTTATCAATGTCTGAACTGAACTCTGAACATCTCGCCTGTAACGCTTGAACAACTAGATCACTATTACATAAACTGAAAATATTTGTTTAGAACACTGGAGTTATGAATGACAAAACGTGTGTATGAAAACAACTGATGTTATATATCGCTTATTTTCACCTTTGATTTTCCTCAAGGACTGACTAATCGCGACTTGGGTTATTGGGTTAGCCGCTGGTCAGGCATCTGTTCAGCAGATGTTGTGTAGCGTATAGATAGATTTGTTCGAACGCTGTGACATCCTCTTTGTCGAAATGAACTGAACTGAACTGAGCTTTAAGTGAGCTGAACTTAACTTTCACACCTCTTCCGGACGCACAAGCACACGACACAAAATTCACTTATTCAATAGTTCAAGTATCATTGTATTATTTTCATATATATATATATATATATATATATATATATATATATAGAGAGAGAGAGAGAGAGAGAGAGAGAGAGAGAGAGAGAGAGAGAGATTTAAAAAAAACCAACAACAGTACTTATTCACTCGCGTTGGGTAGGGGCATTACTAAATTGCAAGTGCTGTCTAGAATATATAAATAAGTAAATGAATAAATAAATATAATTTTATAAGATTGTACTTGATCACCCGTGGAGGATAAGAACACTACTAAAATTGTTAACAGCTGTCTGAGGGTGAGGTATAGGTACCGTGGGGGACTGGTCTCCGCCAGTGTCCCAGACCTGTGACGGGACATCGTTCAGGGATCCACACTGGGTTCCTGACAGGCGTGACAGAAAGCTGTCTCTGTCTCTCTCTGTCTCCCTCTCTGTCTCTATCTCTCTCTCTCTCCATCACAGGAGCGAATGGTCCTCTGCATGCATGCGGTCCTTGAAAGGTTTAGTTTTATATGGTGTTCTCCTGTCCAGCTCTCAATCCCAAAACACTCATTATGTCTGTTAGAATCTGTGCAAACTGACTGCCCAAATGTCGGAACAGTAGTTCACCAGAGGTTCAAGACTGGAATATCGTTACATGATATATCTATTTCATTCGTTTATTTAGCTTTGATGCATACGTCCCAGCCGGATATACATGCCAGTTAGTTTCATGGCTAAAAACTGTAAACATCGATCAAATAGATCATGGAAAAGAAAATCAGGCACAAGCCCAGTCATCTTTATGCACGTAAACCACGTGTGACTTTGACCGCTCCGTCAAATTCTCGCCAGATACCCAACCTGAACATAGTCATTATTATACTCAATACACAAAGTTTTTTGTGTTTTTTTTTTTTTTTTTTTTTTTTTTTTGTACCTTCCATTGAAGGTTATAATATTATTTCTCATGCTGAAACATCATCATCATCATCATTACCAGAATTTTGCACGCTTCCTTATCATTTATCACTGTAGAAGAAATACAGAATTAACGCATGAATCAATTGCAGAGTACTACTGCGGCAACTGATTTGCAAGGGTATTTCTATTTCATGAAAAATAAATAAGATTTAAAAAAAAAAATAATAATAATAAACCCCCATAAAATAACAGCAACATGTAAAGCAGAAAAAGAGAGAAAAACAACAACAAAGCCCATTTGACTGGATTCCAATAAAATCGGACACGAAGATGCAATATTACAGTTTCGTTCCTCCACTAAAAGTTACGATATAATATCTATGATTGATACAGGCCAGAAAAATATACTATCAGAAAAAAAAAACTAGGCCACCGCTGCTAGTGAGATTTCGACAGAAGCGAAGTGAAACAAATCCTTGCCCTCCCCTCCCCCCTCCCCACTCCAATGCACTCATAAGGGCAGGTTGTGGAGGCGTGAAAGGGGGTGGGGGATGGAGGTGGGGGAGGATGGAGAGGTCGGGGGGGGGGGGGGGGGGGTGTAGGAGAGCGGTATGGAGGAAGACGGAAGCTAGATATGATGATAAAGCACAAGGACAAGCTGTCTGAAGCCCATTCCATTAGTTTTTGTCACCAGGGGGGATGGGCGGGGGATGTGACGAGGGAAGTGACTTACTGACAGACCAAAAAACCGGTTTTGACAATAACAAAAAGAAAAAAAGAAGAAGAAAAAAAAAGAAAGAAAGAAAAGAAAAAGACCGCCCGGAGAGTGGTGTCCCTTGAGATGAATGCTTTGCTTGATGAGAGAAAAGCTTTTGTTTCCCTTCCGGTGAGGGGGAAGGAGTGAGAGAGAGAGAGAGAGAGAGACTGAGAGACAGACAGACAGACAAAGAGAGACTGACACAGAGAGAGACAGAGAGCCAGACATAGAGAGAGAGAGAAAGACTGACAGAGAGAGAGAGAAACTGAGACTGAGAGAGAGACAGACAGAGACTGACAGAGAGAGAGAGAGAGAGCCAGAGAGAGAGAGAGACTGAGAGACTGACAGAGAGACAGGCAGACAGACAGACAGACAGAGACTGACACAGAGAGAGACAGAGAGCCAGACATAGAGAGAGAGAAAGACTGACAGAGAGAGAGAGAAACTGAGACTGAGAGAGAGACAGACAGACAGAGACTGACACAGAGAGAGAGAGAGCCAGAGAGAGAGAGAGAGAGAGAGACTGAGAGACTGACAGAGAGACAGGCAGACAGACAGACAGACAGACAGACAGAGACTGACACAGAGAGAGACAGAGAGCCAGACAGAGAGAGAGAGAGACTGACAGAGAGAGAGAGAGACTTAGAGAGACAGACAGACAGAGAGAGACTGACAGAGAGAGAGACAGAGAGCCAGACAGAGAGAGAGAGAGAATGACACAGAGAGAAAGAGAGAGACTACCAGAGAGAGAGAGAAAGAGAGAGAGAGAGAAAGAGAGAGAGACCGACAGACACACAGAGAGACAGACACAGAGAAACAGAGAGTCTCAGAGACAGAGGGAGGCGGAGAGGGCGTGGGCAGAGATGTATAGGGAGATATAAAGGAGAATGGGGGGTGGGAGGGATGGGGACGGAGGAAACAGAGAAAGAGGGAGGAGAGAGGGGAAACAAACACACACACACACACACACACAGAGAAAGAGATGGGTGGTAAGGAGATAGAAAGAGAGAGGGGGAAGAGAGAGATTGGAGAGAGGTGGAGAGAGGGACAGACAGAAACAGACAGACGGACAGATAGACTGACAGGCAGGCAGGCAGGCAGGCAGAGACACAGAGAGAGACTTTGGATACTTTGATATTTTCTGACGTTTTCTTTTAACAGGCAAGGAGTTAAAGTTTCTTTTTCTTCGTCATCAGAGGCAAAAACGTTTATACGAAAAAGTTGCCAACCGTGACATGTCAAATTGAAATTGTTTCTCAGGATCTCGAACCCAGAAGCTCTCAGCACAACAGCAACGTGCTGAATTATTTCCGTATATATTATCATTATGATTTATTCATTTTCTATTTATTTATTTATCTATGTATTTTATCTTTTTATATTTGATTTGGTTATCTATCTATCTATCTATCTATCTATCTATAGTTATTTATCTATCTATCTATCTCTATCCATTTAGTTAGTTAGTTAGTACGTACTTAGTCACTTAGCGAGTTAGCTATCTATCTATACCTATATATCTATTTATTCATAATTTATCCGTCTGTTTATTTACTTGTTTATTTGTTCAATTATTTATTTATCTATGTATTAATATATTTGTGTATGTATGTATATATATATATATATTCGTTTATTCATATTTCTCTCTTTTTGTTTTTTCCCGCAGATGACCCTGGGCTGGGTTGCAAGAAAGAGTGGTCAATGGAGGCGCTAAGTTTGCTTAGCGTAATGAAGTTCCTTAAAGCCTTCACTAAAAATTAATATAATATCAGACAAATTCTTTGTGCTGCTAAAATTGCTCATGCTATCCTTGGGACCAAACGGCTGCTTCTTCTTATCGTCCTGTGTTCCCGTGCATGATAATGTGAACACAGCGTTGTTTTCTTTCTGGCAGTTCTTGAAGTTTTCTTGACCAAAACTCCTATCAAAATGGCTATAATGTCAACAGAGCTTTGATGTACAGTTCTGCAGTGGTGTGCTACAACGACTCTTCACAAAGTTAAGGGCGCAGAAGAAGAAGAAGAAGAAGGAGAAGGAGATGAAGGAGGAGGAGGAGAGGAACAAGAAGAACAAGGAGAAGAAGAAGAAGAAGAAGATGATGATGATGATCAAGAAGAAGAACAAAAACAACAACAACGACAACAACGAAGAAGAAGAAAATGAAGAAGAACAACAACAACGAAGAACAACAACGAAGAAGAACAACAACAACAACGAAGAAGAAGAAGTAGAAGAAGAAGAAGAAGAAGAAGAAGAAGAAGAAACACAGCTCGGTGGAGAACCGCGGACAATCATCAGCAAAAGAAGGTGACAGCGGACGATCCAGTAACAAGATGTCATGTGACCTGAGTCCAGACAGCAAAACAACGCAGCCGACCCACCAGTCTGATGGGTAGAAAGAAAGAACAACAACAACACAGAGACAGAACCAGAGACGTCACACTACAGAGACACTCCGCTTCCAGAGATTTTGCACGAGGACCCATCCAGTAGCAGTGGTTAGTAGTGGTCTGCTGAAAAAGAAAGAGCCAGACATACCCGTTCCAAACCTCTCGCGCCCCACCCCCTCATCCCTCCCCCTCCCCCCACATCCACCCACCACCCTAGGGAAAAGGTCTGAAAGACCTAAAGACAAGGGCATTGTTGTCCACACA
Source organism: Babylonia areolata (assembly GCF_041734735.1). NCBI lineage: Eukaryota > Metazoa > Mollusca > Gastropoda > Neogastropoda > Buccinidae > Babylonia > Babylonia areolata. The sequence goes on from NC_134894.1 coordinate 31,824,514, forward strand.
CCACAAACCTCACTCCCTCCCTAGAGATCAACAGCCTGTTAGTGTTAGCTATCGATCTTAAGTGTCAATTAATTGTTCGAACGATGCTTGAAGTTCATGGCAACAAGAGCAAGTTGATTTTTCTTTTCTTCTGTGGAGGGGTCAGTCCAACGTGCCACGGCCTGGGATATTTTATTTTACTCACACACCCCTTCCCATCCCCGTCCACTTGACCCAGGGTGGTGTTCTGGGTGCTAGTCTTTCTGATGAGACGATAAACTGGAGTCTTGCGTATTGCAATAAAAAAAACACTGTCCCTAGCAAAGTTGAAAAACACACTGATAGTCAAACAAATACACTTGCAAACACACACGCACACACACACACACACAGACAAAAACAAGACAAGACAAGACAAGACAAATTCTTTATTTCGAGGATAATAGATAAGCACTGGTGTGCTTTTTTACATCCAATCCCCGCCCTGAATAGGGTCTACACTACACAATATTTAATAAAATGAAAGCACGGCGTTAGTAGTAGATACATAACAGAGGAAAAAATATACATAAATCAAAACAAAACAACAACCACACACACACACACACACACACACACACGGCATACAGGCACTAGTATGGTTTTAGTAAAATGCATAGGAAAAAAATGAACAAAATGAAAGAAACAAACACACAAAACACACACCGCACTACACACCAGAATGGGGGGTAGGGTGAGGAAGGTTCTCAGTCAACCATACACATTTGACAAACACTTTCAATAAAATGAACGATTTGCATTACACATTATGGCATGTGGGAAAGGCAATGTTTTTTAAGGTGGTTGGGCAATGGTGTTGTTTAATTGTTTCTGGGAGTGAGTTCCATAGGGTGGCGCCTGAGTAAACCAGACTGGATTTGAACACGTCAATTTTTGGAATTGGGATATGGACTTTGGGGGGATTCCTTGATGAAATTACAGAAAATTTGTCTATCAATGTTGGTGGTGCATTACCTGTCATAATCTTTTGCATCACGATTCCTTTATTGTACTTTAATCTACGGATTAGTGGGAGAATATTCGCTTGTTTATAGTCTGAGTCTAAAAGGGTAGTCTTTTTAAGGAGTACCAGCTTGAGCCCCCGTTTATGAGGATTCTGTAATGGCCTCATGGTACTCGCACTTGCGGAGTCCCATAGTCTATTGTAGACTGGATATGCGCTTGAAAAAATAATTTCCGTGAATGAAGGTCAAGGAAATGTTTGATTTTGGATAGTTGATGGGTTTTCTGGGCTGTCTTTTTGCAAAGGAAATTAAATATTTTATGTGAGGATTCCAACTGAGATTGTTGTCAATTATGATCCCCAGAACTTTATGATCACTGACCTGTTCAATAGGTTCGCCTTTAATTTGGATGGAAGGAAAATTATGTATAGTGTTTTGCCTCTTTTGTCTGGTTGTGATCAACATGCATTTTGTTTTTTGAGGGTGAAGAGACATGTGGTTTAGTTCGGTCCATCTAACGAGGTCATCAGTACTTTCTTGTAAGTCTTTTGCAAGAGCGACAATGTTAGTATGAAAATTGTTGATTGTTGTATCATCCGCAAAAATTTCGCAGACGGTTTTCATATGGAGCGGTAGGCCGTTTTTTTTTATATTGAGAACAGTAAAGGGCCTAGAATAGACCCCTGAGGAATGCCATATGCCATGCCAGAGAGAGAGAGAGAGAGAGAGAGAGAGAGAGAGAGAGAGAGAATGCGAATGGTTTATTCATCAGGTCACGGCCCCTCATGAAGGGGTAAGTGAACATATACCATTACAAAATATTCGAGAACAAAATCAAATTTCAACAAAATAATACTAGAAATAATAGACAATAGTTCATACATTTGAATGCTTTATGTAACATGATAGATTACGTATGTCACGTTGTCAAGTGGATGACATCAGACGATTTAATTTAAAGGTATATGGATGTTGGTAATACTTGGAAGGAATAAACTTCAGTCTGATTTCAGTATGGGCTGGACAGCACAAAACAAAATGTAATTCATCTTCCTTAAAAGTTTTACATAATGGACAAATAAAATCTTTATCGTTATGTTCTCTCTATCTGTAATAATGTACAGCCAAATCGGATACACCCAACCTAAATTTTGCCATCATATATCTTAGATGTTTATCGATATCAAGCCCTAGATATTGTTTTATACCATGTGTATTGCAAAAGCTCTTATACATGTTAAATCTTTGACTATACTGAATATGGTCATGCCATTTCTGCCATCGACAATCCGTCAGACGCTGTCTAAAAACATTGATAAATCCACTTACATTACCAGCACCTTGATTCATCCAAACATCACCAAAACCATATTCAAACAAACAAACACGAATATCAGATACCCATTTCTTCTTCCCTCAACTATCTAAGTCTAACAACATTCTATAAGCTCTACTAGGTTATCGATATTCTTCCATTTCAAACAACTTAAGCTAGTAACGTATACACTGTATTTATTTAATTATTTATTTATTTATTATTATTATTATTATTATTATTATTTTATCATTATTTTCATTACTACTACCTTTTTTTTTCATCATAATTATTATTTATTTATTCATGTATGTACGCTTATATATATATATATATATATATATTTTTTTTTTTTCCCCTCAAGGCCTGACTAAGCGCGTTGGGTTACGCTGCTGGTCAGGCATCTGCTTGGCAGATGTGGTGTAGCGTATATGGATTTGTCCGAACGCAGTGACGCCTCCTTGAGCTACTGATACTGATACTGATACTGAACAGTAGAATTTAGATAAACTGGGTACCTATTAGTTTCTCCATATACCAAATCGTTAGGAGGTGCATATATCCACACCACGAAATTTCTTGATGGCAAACAAATGTACAGTTTCACAAATAATTTGAGAGAAGTATTGTTCAACATACGTATCAAAGCATTCTTTGCTCTACTGGCAAGATCCTGGCAAGCAATAGCAAAACTTAAACGTGTGGAAAACAATATCCCTAAATACTTGTAAACATTAACAACAGGCATTCTAATGCCATTATAACTGCACCTTTCTCTTGCACCTAAGAGAGAGAGAGAGAGAGAGAGGCGATACGCTCATCCTGGGATGGAGCACACCGAAGAGAAATGTGCTATGAAAAAAAAAAGTAATGCAACACAAGACAACGCAGCGCAGCGCAGCGCAACGCAAAACAACACAACACAACGCAACACAACACAACACAACGCAAAACAACACAACGCAACACAACACAACACAACACAACACACTGCGTCATGAGGATGTTTGCCAGACTGGACAGTTGTTTTTTTTCAAAATGCCACACAAAGACAGACCAAGACGCGCTGTACATGTGACATGGTGACCTACTTCTGCAGGAATTATGTTCCACTGTGGTAGACAAACAGATCCAATACAGCTTGCTGCGGGTGAGTGCGAAGTCTGGAGAATTTACAAGGGGAAGACCAGGAACTTGCTAATCCGAAACTCTACAATGTATTCCACGGTGGATCAGAAATCTTGCGATCATTTCACGGTACATCAGGATCAATGCAGTCATATGACGGTAGATTAGAAACCATGCAGTCATATGACGGTAGATTAGGAACCCTGCAGTCATATGACTCTAGATTAGGAACCCTGTAGTCAATTGACGGTAGATCAGGAACCTTGCAGTCAACTGACGGCAGATCAGGGACCTTGGAAGCATATGTCGGTAGATTTGGAACTCTGCAGCCATATGACAGTAGATTTGGAACCCTGCAGTCACATGACGGTAGATTTGGAAACCTGCAGTCATTTGACGTTAGATTATGAACAATGCAGTCATATGACGGCAGATTATGAACAATGCAGTCATATGACGGTAGATCAGGAACCATGTAGTCACATGACGGTAGATCAGGAACCTTGCAGTCACATGACGGTAGATCAGGAACACTGCAATTTTATGACGGTAGATCAGGAATGATGCAATAATATGATGGTAAATCAGGAACCCTGCCATCAGTTAACGCTAGATCAGTAATCCTGCCATCATATAACGCTAGCAATCCTGCCATCATATAACGCTGGACTAGTAACCTGCCATCATATAACGTCAGATCAGGAGCCCTGCCATCATATAACGCTAGATCAGGAGCCCTACCCTCATGTAATGCTAGATCAGGATCCCTACAATGATATAACGCTAAATCAGGAACCCTGCCATCATATAACGCGAGATCCGAAATCCTATCATCATATAACGATAGATCAGGATCCCTACAATCATATAACGCTAGATGATGATCCCTGCCATCATATAACACTAGATCGGAAACTAGTCATCACATAACGCTAGATCAGTAATCTGCCATGATATAACGTTAGATCAGTAATATGCTATCATATAACGCAAGATCAGGAAACCTGCCATCATATAACGCTAGATCAGTAATCTGCCATCATATAACGCTAGATCAGTAATCTGCCATCCTAGAAGCATAATGCTAGATCAGTATCCTGCCATCAAATAACGCTAGATCCGGAACCCTGCCATCATATAACGCTAGATCGGGAACCTGTCATCATATAACGCTAGATCAGTAACCTGCCATCATATAACGCTAGATCAGGAATCCTGCCATCATAACGCTAGATCAGGAACACTTCCATCATATAACGCTACATCAGGAACCCTGCCATCATATAACGATACATTAGGAATCCAGCCATCATATAACGCTAGATCAGGAACCCTGCCATCATATAACGCTACATTAGGAACCCTGCCATCATATAACGCTAGCTCAGGAACCCTGCCATCATATAACGCTAGATCAGGAACCCTGCCATCATATAACGCTGCATTAGGAACCCTGCCATCATGTAACGCTAGATCAGGAACCCTGCCATCATATAACGCTAGATCAGGAACCCTGCCATCATATAACGCTGCATCTGGAATCCTACCATCATATAACGCTAGATCAGGAACCCTGCCATTATATAACGCTAGATCAGGAATCCTACCATCATATAACGCTAGATCAGGAACCCTGCCATCATATAACGCTGCATCAGGAATCATGGCATCATAAAACACTAGATCAGGTACCCAACAATCATATAAGTTCAGCTGTTTCAGTTCCAAGGTGGTTTCGGAGCGTGGGGACTGATCCATGTACGCTACACCACATCTGCTTTTTGTTTTTCTCCTTTTTCAATTGGCGGGGGGGGGGGGGGGGGGGACCACAGAAAAAGAAAAAAAGAGGCAGCAGATGTCTGACCTTCTCACAAACGTACCATGTCGATCAGGCCTTGAGAGCCTTCACTCACATCAAGATAGAAACGAACCATTCTATTACATTAAGAGAGCCGGGTTAGGAACCCTACCGTCGTTATTCACATTGTATTAAGGCAGATCAGGAACGTTATATTACTGGTTACTGGTTACTGGTTTGTGTCCGTGTTGAAGCTCTTTGGAGCTTGTTCACAGGTCTTCTCACTAATACAACTGAAAATGCATACGTGGTGCAAGATGTGTACCATGTATTATCAGGAATCCTACAATCTGTAGATCATTAACCCTACATGCATATCACTGTAGATGAAGAATAATGCAACACATATGATGGTAGATCAGCAACCATACCATCAATTCGCGGTAGATTAGGAACACTACAATCATGCAACGGTAGATCAACGGTACATCATATTATGATGAAAGAACATCAGCAACTTTACAATCATATCACAGCAGATCAAAGACAACGTAAATATACAATAGTTGATTTTTTTTTTAAAATCCGTTTCCCCATCTTAATGCATGTTTTACACAAACCTAGCGTAGAATCTCAAGGCCTGATGTTAGGCTACCTTCATATTAACCCAGCCAGTTGTTGACAGTCAGTTGCCGTCAGCCAGACACAGCAATACACTTCAGTCAGACACTGTAAAATTGCTATCAGCTAGAAACAACACAGCGCTCTCCTCATGGAAGAAAATAATGTTATTGGGATTCACGCTGCTTGTGTCACTGAAGTTTCCCGTCCCTTGGACTAGCTGTCGAATTTGTGTGCACTTCACAAATCTTCTCCTTCCTCAGCGTGCCCAGGCCATGTTCAGACGGTCAGTCCAGAGTTGGTCACGAAGTCCACACGGACATTGGTCTGTGTGGGAAATTTTCAGTTTGTAGAGATATGTAGAGGACCTGGCAATGGCCTGTGCGCATTCTGAAGATGATGACTTGCTGAGCTCGACCCTAGTTGATGGATGCTGTCCTCTAGGCTAGCTGGTCCCAGATGTAGCCGTTTTCGCCACACAGATGGCTCCATGGTGGCCAATGTGAACACTTATCGCCGGCACACATGGCAGGAAAGCGCAAAATGTCGTGCGCACAATTATCGGCCAGCTGCTGTCAGTAACTGGCTGGACTTATTATGTGAACGTAGCCTTGCGCGAGGATCAGGCAACAGCATGCTCCCTCCCCCCCCACCCCCTCCCAGCATGTGTGGTGTAGCGTATATGGATTTGTTCCCACCCTTGAACACCTTGAAACTGAAACTGATCACGGACAGATGATGATATGGTGATGATAATAATAATAATAATTCTAGTACTGCTAACAATAATCATCAGAGGAGAAGAACAACAACAACGACAATAACAATGACGATAATGATAATACTGTGACGATGATGATGATGAAGGTGACGATGGAAGTTTGGCTGTGGTTGTACTCTCTCTCTCTCTCTCCCCCCATCTCTCTCTCCTTCTTTTTTTTTAACCAGTTGTGCAGAATTAGCATAATTTTATATGGATCAGTCGCTTCGACGCCTCCAAACTGAAATTGAAATTGAATCTCTCTTTTTCTCATACACACATATTCAGTTTTGGCGACTTAAAAATAAAAGTCTATGTTCAGCTTTGGGAATAGATCTATTGCTTCAGAACCCCTTCTGGACAGTGACTTCTATGACTTTATGTTTTCAAATCTAAATTCGCACAAGGCCAGATGAACTTATCACATGTGATTGCGTCTCTCTCTCTCATCCAGCAGCACTGATGCTGAAGTCTACGTCACTAGTTTTGACGACACCTTGCAAGGGATGTAATTTGTTTTTTTTATGCAAAGTGTTGCAGTGTTTAAAAAAGCCACGCAAAATCGACTGGTGACGTGTTGTGGATAAGACATTTGTTTGTGAACTGATACAAGTGAAAACTGGCGCCTCATTTTTCAAAGAAACTGCCACTTATTGATGAGAAGAACCATCTTATCGTACTTGAATTTCACCAGAATGACTGAGCTGTGCAGTGCCGACGGTCAGAGAAAAAGAACGCGCCTGTCTTTCGACCCAAAAGCTAGATTTCCTGCCAAACTCTTCGATGTAGCAAACGACGGGTCTTTATTGAAATGGAACTCTGATGGAACGAGCATATCTGTGGAGGAAGACGTGTTCGAGGAGAAAGTAATGAATTTCTACCCAGGATTTGTACAGATCTCATCTTTCCCCAATCTAAGGCGTCTCTTTCGTGAGTACAGCTTTGACTGGAGAATTGTAGAAGGAACAGAGACAGTGTTTCAGTTCAGCCACCCAGCTTTTCTCCGGAATCGAGAGGACTTGCTGGATAAAGTCCGAACGAAACGAAAATCGGCACGTGGATGGAACCAGAAGAAATCTGCCGCCCGCTTGGGAAGTTCATCTCCAAGTTTCTTTGGGAAACTTGGCCACCGAAAACGCAGCAGGAGAGACGTGTACGCCTGTGTGGACACTGTTGGTGCAGGCAGCAGCAGCGTGGATGAGGACGACTCCAGTGTCAGTCTCCCTGCAAACAGGTCTAGCTCGGACAGTTCCCAGGGAACCTCATGCTACGAGTTTCGCGGATTCAAAGACCTGACTGAAACTTCCGATCTCCAGCTGTACTCGTCCACTCGCGTTCTCAGTTCCCTCGACGGGTCTAGCTCGCGACCTACCAAGGAAGATCTGCTCAATGTTCTTGCAGTCTATGCCAAAAATGAACTGACCGAAGAAGAATATCTCCAGCTCTTGGCTCAATCTGCGGTCGAAGAGCAGTTCCTGTGGGATGCTGACACTGAAAGGGAGAGCATTTCGTCGCAATCAGTGCCCTCACGATCCTGTGAAGAGTTTGTTCCCTTTGACCAAACACCCCAAAGTCCAGAAGTGTGGGGAGAAAAGAATGACTCAGACTTCGATTTCCCAAACCTGACTCATTCATACCACGATTCTGGTGCTATTCATCATCAGAAAAATGCGGACATTGAATACGATTGTCAATTGTACTGGGAGGGAAATGCGAACAACAATGGGAACCAGACTGAGACGCACGCTTACGAACAACGGCAGGGCGAAAGTGGGTTTGGGGAAGCTGAACAAGGAACCACGCTGTGGGAACTGCAGTCTGGGCTCTTTGACCGCTCCGACAGATCTGATCAGATGGCCTACGATGTGGATCATCAGTTTGGTAAATGTGGACAGGAAGAGATCTAACTAGATCGTACAGAGAGACCGTTTACGTTGCTGTGTTTCTGCTTCAAGAATTCAGGCGAGCGAGGATTTACACAAACCGAAATAAGAAGATAAAGATTTCGTACACTTGTCTGGGGATCGAAGGGGGATTAAAAAAAAAAAAAAAGAAAAAAAAAGAAAGAAGAAGAAGAAGCTAAGTTATGGTTCAAAAGCGAGTGTTGATCACTGTGTGGTTTCAATTTCAAAGTCCAATCCAGAATATTTTTAGGTGCTGATAACCTTTAGTATTAGTATTATCTTCTTCTTCTTCTTCATGTTATTACTATCATTACTATAGCATCGGTGTTTTAAACACTGTGGAGACATGTGCTCCAAGAAATGAGCCACTTTCATCATTGTTCGTTTGATCCTTGTCAGCATATTGTCTACGCAGCTTGTTTTTGCCGTAGTCGAATTCTCTTCCTCAACCGTCGCGCGCGCGCGCGCGCGCTCACACACACACACACACACACACACACGCACCTCCCCCCTTCCATAAACACGCAGAGACACACGCACGCCACACACACACACACACACACACACACACACACACACGAATCTTCCTGAAGGTGTTACCATGTCATTTACGCTGCATGGCCAGGTAGAATATTTGATGATATTGTATGATTATAAAATCAATAATTGTTGTCATATCATTTAAATTTCATAATCATAAATCAGAATGTATCCTTGTATCATTTTGTTTCCATTTTCACAGAGTTTAAGTCTATTGTCATACCTTTTTGTTTGCAAAATCATAATCTTAAATTTGAGTGATTTTCATATCATTTATTGATTTAGTTTGCATGGTTATAAAGTTGAACCTTACTGCAATACCATTTACTTTGCAAAATTATAAAGTTGAAATTTAGTATTATTGCATTAAGTTTGCTTAATCATATAGTTAACATTTGGAAAAAATGAGACTTTTTTAGTATATTAATTTTCTATTCTTTCTTTTCTTTTCTTTTTTTCATTCTGTTGATAAACAATGTATAAACTTGACATCGTTGACGAACGTTGCCGTTTGATCTGAGATTTTCGTTTTCTTTTGTTTTTATCTCGCCTGGTATTACATAAATGTTTTTATTATTTGAATCAGGTGATATTGATTCATCATTGCTCCCTCTCTCCCTTCCTCCTCTGGCTCCATCCGTTATAATTCTGATACTGCTATGCTCATCATTCTGCATGTCGTCAGTATATCTGATAACTCTTTCAGTCTCTGCCATTATACCTCTCCCATCTCGTCCCCCCCCCCCCCAACCTCCTACCCCACACCTCCCGCCCCCCCTCCCTCCACTTCTCTCATTCTCTTTGTCTCTGTCTCTCAGTGTCCTCTCGCGCTCTGTCTTTCTCCTGTCTTTCACCTTTCTCCCTCAGTCTCTCTCTCCCTCTCCCGTCATCTCTCTGTCTGTCTGTCTGTCTGTCTGTCTGTCTCTCTCCCTCCCTCCCTCACTCTCACACACAGTAGTACTGTCTCTTCCCCCATCTCCCTCTGTCTCTCCCTCTGTGTCTATGTCTCTCTTTCTGTCTGCCTCTCTGTCACTGCCACACACTTCGCTCTCTCTCTCTCTCCACCCCCTATCTCTCTCTCCTCCCCACCCCCTCTCTCTCCCCTCCACCGATCTCTCTCTCTCCCTTCCCCCTCCCTCTCTCTGTCCCACCCCCATCCCACCCCCAGCCTCCGAATCCCCTCTACTACTCTCTCTTTATGACGCTCATGTCGTCTTCTCTCCCACGCTCTGCTCCCTTGCTCTCTTCTCCTCCCCCCCACACCCTTACCTTCCTTCCTTTTAATTTTTTTTTTTTTTTTAATTTTAGTACTTAATTCTTTTTCTCTTTTTCTTGTACTTGATAATTGCAAATTTGTGCGTGTTTTTTGTTTTCTTGTTTTTGTTGTTGTTTTGTTTTGTTTGTTTGTGTGTGTGTGTGTGTGTTTTCTTCTTTTTTCTCTCTTTGTCCAGGGCTGGGTGGAAAAAAGCATGTGTACTTGCTTATCTCATTACCATGGTGAAATAAAATTTCGTTTCGTTTCGTTTCGTTTCGTTTCTTTCTCCTCACATTAGTTTGTGCTCATCTCACTTCTGTTTGTCGTTTCTTCTCTCTTCCTTGCCACCATGCCTCGCCACCACCCATTTCTCTCTTGTCTAATCATACTATATTTTGCGTTTATAGTCAGAGGATGATGACAACAGAAGACATTTCACTGTACGTTACGAATCAAAATTGAAATTAAAAAAACAAATCATTACCAGATAAAATTTAGAGTGACTGTGCTCATTTCATGGTTTCAATGCACGTGGTGCGTGCGTGCGTGTGTGTGTGTGTGCGTGCGTGCGTGTGTGAATGTGTGTGTGCAGATGTCTGTGCTCTGTCTGTCTGTCTGTCTGTCTCTTATTTTGATGGATATTGTCAGAGTTGCTAACGCACAAACGTGACAACGTGGCAAACATTAACAGTGAGGAATGATGACAATACTGAGAAGCCAGCTGCGTGTCATCGCGATAATCACCATCTTTTTTTTTAACATAAAAAACCCACACAGAAACACCTTTCAGCTTACATTATGAATGACAAAAACTGCATTATAATTGCAAGCTTCAGTTTTGTTGTTGTTGTGACATATTCTGAGCAAATTATCATCGCCTGTGTGCGATTCCATGATCAGACGATCCGGCGTGAATATTAGTAGTGATTTCCCCCTGGCTTCCCTGGGTCATCGACGCCCATTGGCCAGCAATGAGGTACTCTGGATGACAAGTCTGGAAATCCCAGAGGCCTCAAAAAAAAAAAAAAAAAAAAAATCGACATTACCACAGTGCCGTCTGCCATCACCGATTTTTGATCAAGTGTTATCAAACACTGTCAAACACACGCACTCACACACACACACACACACACACACACACACACACACACATAGACGGTAACAGAAAGAGTGTCATCCATCCTGTATTAGAATGATAAAATAAATTTTAAAAAATAACAGTGACATAAACAAGGCCATCCACCCTGTATTCTTAAAAATCGGGCTTTCGTAAAGACTGCATGGCGTTGTTGATCACTGAAAAAAAGGCATATTTTTGTCACCCGGACACACACATACCGTGTCCCCCTCCCATCCCCCCACCCTCCCACATACGCACTGCCACAGTCAGTTTTGGCACAATTGTTAAAAACACCTGTCCCATGTACTGGGAAAAGATCACGGGACTCTCATTGTCACTTAGTCAGAACGCTGCAGTCTTCGTACAACACACAATACGTCCGGAGAAGAGAGAGTGTGTGGAACATGACATGCATTCACATTGCTGGATTTCCATCTTACACGTCGTATCTTGTGCCACAGGAAGATCTTCTTCTTCTTTCCGTTACACGACCAACATCGACTTGCCGGTGACTCTGTCGTGTTTCAAGCATGCTAGGTATTTTCGTGTCTCCATAACCCACCGAACACTGACATAGGTTACAGGATCTTTAACGCGCGTATTTGATCTTCTGCGTGCGTATACACACGAAGATCTGCATATATGTTGACCTGGGAGATCGGAAAAATAACCACCCTTTACCCACCAGGCGCCGTTACCGTGATTCGAACCCGGGACCCTCAGATTAAAAAGTCCAACTCTTTAACCACTCGGCTATTGCGCCCGTCGTGATTTTTTCACAAATTGTGATGGTTCACAACGACAAACAAAAAATAAATAACAACAACAACACAATCAACATAAAATAAACATAAACAAGCGACGGTGGTGAGGAAAAATAAGGGGGGCGGGGGGGGGGGAATGCAGAGGGGGGGGAGGCGTGTGAACTGCACGACCAACAATTGACAAAGCGATTCACGTTAAGCTCTCTTCCCTCAACCAGCCAAGTATGATTGTCGAGCTGGGGGACAAATCAACCAATCGGAAAGGAGCTTACATCCAACATGTTAGGTTGTGACGGCGGAGAAACACGATTCACTTTTTATTTAAAAAAAAAAAAAAAAAAAAAAAAGCAAAAAAAAAGCACAGTTTCCGCACGCAGCAAGATTCAGCAAACTACAGTGAAACGGGAATGGTGTTTGTTGTGAGTTAACGAAGCAACAGCGGAAAACAAACACTACAAAGAATTTCTTCCGGCTTTTCTGCTATCAAGTCTTAAATAAAAGAGAAAGGTGGGTTTTTTTAATCCGATGTTGAAAGTATCGTGTTCAAGAAAGAGACATTGTGTTGGACTCAATGTTGGGGAAAAGACCCCCACCCCCCACCCCCCGCCCCCCCATCTCTCTCTATGTCTCTCCTCTTGTACAAATGAAAAAAAAGACATATTGACGGAATTCGGGATGTAGCCTACGCGAAGAAGTTTACAGTTCTGATGATGGAAAAGTAAATGCCCCACCACACTTCCAACAACAAATGGTAATCAGTGCTGACATTTCAAATGTGACAGATTAAAAATGCACGGAATTAAATCTGTGGAAAGACTTCATTTCATCCACCCACCCTCCGCCTTCCTTCCGATAACAAGTTACTTCCGCGAAAGATTATCATCATGCTTAGAGTACTTAACGATAATGCTCATGCTCATTAATACCTAGAGGATGCAGAAGTCAGGAAGCAGATGTTGCTGTTGTCGTCGTCGTCGTCATCGTTATCGTTACTGTTTCAAGAAAACGACTTTATTTCCCCCAGTGTTAATCGATTTCTTGAACATGTACGCAGGGGGTAAAGATGGAAGTCGTTCCGTTTCTGTTATGGGTTGCTTCGTCTTGTTTCGTGTTTCCGCCCACTGTGCCCCTGACATTTTTCTGTTGCAACGTACTGAATTGTATTGCATTGTATTGTGTTGCATTACACTGTATTGCGTTGCATTGCATTGTGTTGCATTATACTGTATTGTATTGCATTGCATTGTGTTGCATTATACTGTATTGTATTGCATTGCATTGTGTTGCATTACACTGTATTGTATTGCATTGTATTGTGTTGCATTACACTGTATTGTATTGCATTGTATTGTGTTGCATTACACTGTATTGTATTGCATTGTATTGTGTTGCATTACACTGTATTGTATTGCATTGTATTGTGTTGCATTGCACTGTATTGTATTGCATTGTATTACATGGTATTACATGGTACAGTATTGCATTGCAATGCATTGCACTGAATTGCTTTGTATTATTTTGAATCATGGTGTAAAAATGAACAAACGGGCACAGAAAAAAAGACATCGGAAACGCGCAGACAAGCATAGAGATACGAAATGCCACTTACTTGCCGATAATCTTTCTCTTTGCCTGACAAGATTCTTGGTGTCCACATTATCGTCATGCCACGACAGACACAGAACAGAGGCAGAATGGACTCCTGTCGTTTGTATCAGCATTGACTGTTGTCAACATTACATAAAATGCTTGTGACTCACTGCTGTAGTGAATGCGAGTCCTCAAGATCTTTTCCCTCTCCGTTGTTATTTTGTGTGCGGGGTTCTCTGTAAGCACTCCAGACTGTCTTCGTCTTTCGCTCTCCTCTGTGACTCAGATGTTTGCTGTACGTAGAGGAGGACTTCCTTTTTCGCCCCTATCTTGCCATAGTAAGTTTGGTATTTTCTGCCGGCCGTTCTTGCCTGCTGCAAAGAAATGCGGTCGGCACAAAGTTGAAAAAGATTCACCTGTATAATTATGATGATACAGCACACCCCCCCCCCCCCCCCACACACACACACACACCCGCCCCCAACTCACTCTGTATGTCTGTGGCTGGGTGGCTGTCTGTCTCTGTATCTCCCTCTCTCTGTTTCTCTCTCTCTCTCTCTCACATTTCATACACAGACACGCAGGCACACACAGACCTCCCCCCCCCCCACAGACCCCTCCCCTCACACACACATTCAGAGAGAGAAGAGTGTGTGTGTGTGTACTTGCGTATGTGTGTATTTGTGTGTGTGTCTGTGAAGATTTCTTTTGCCTTCACCATTGTTATAAAAAATATCTAAATAAATAAACACGATAAAAAATCGTTTAAAAACCCAGCAATACACGAACTGAAGAGTTCTCTTTTGCTGTCCTAAACATATAAGTGACAAGGAAAAAGAAAGCAGTAACGCGAAATCATCCAAGCGCTTCACAATTAACCATCAAACATTCATGCTGCGTCTGTCCCTGCTTGATAGACAGTGCCTAACGCACGTACCTTTTAGTAATCAGTTTAGGAGGGGGTGGGGTGGGGGATAGATGGGAAGCAAAGATAATTCAAGGAGGGAGTGGATTTTTGGTGTGGGGTTGGGAAGGGACACGGGGTGGTGGGCGAAAGGTAAAAAAAAACAAACAAAAAAACCAATCCGTCACAAGCAAGATAAAGCTGATGTGATCAATAATATTTTGTGAAACCTACTCAGAAACATTGTGTGTGTGTGTGTGTGTGTGTGTGTGTGTGTGTGTGTGTGTGTGTGTGTGTGTCGATCGCTCTCTCTCATTTTCTCTTCATGTTTCGTTTGCACCGGTCTAAAGTCAAAGAAGGCAAAGATTAGCAAACTTTGTACGATCCCATTCTGAAAAAACCGATCTTTCTTGATCTCACGTGGGCTTCATTCAGTCTTGGGCAAGAAACACACACACACACACACACACAGAGACACGGACACGGACATTGTTTATTGCCATTGACAATACTGCCCTTTGGCAAGGGGGGCAATGAATGAACAAAAGAATAACGGCGGTTTACAGAGAAATTGACACATTGCTAAGAGTGGAAAAAAAAAATTAACGACAAACAACAACAACAACAACAGCATAATCATAAAATACAACATATTACTAAGATTAAAAAGGAAAATAAAAAAGCCCAACCATCCAACTTCCTACAAAATCATTCAGAATTATAAACTGTGGAACTGGCATCAGGGTAACAGTGTTTTTTTTTTAAAAATAGATGGGAAGCAAAGATAATTCAAGGAGGGAGTGGATTTTTGGTGTGGGGTTGGGAAGGGACACGGGGTGGTGGGCGAAAGGTAAAAAAAAACAAACAAAAAAACCAATCCGTCACAAGCAAGATAAAGCTGATGTGATCAATAATATTTTGTGAAACCTACTCAGAAACATGGTGTGTGTGTGTGTGTGTGTGTGTGTGTGTGTGTGTGTGTGTGCGCGCGCGCGCGCGCGTGTGTGCCTTCGAGCACGCGCGTGAGCATGCGTTCATTTACAGATGCCACAGAAAGTTTTGTGCTGACGTTAACTAAAAACATCATGTTACGGAAGTAAAGACTTTCTCGACGCCACAATTGCATTACGCGTATACAGTATTTGTTTATTTGTTTGTTGTTGTTATTGTTGTTGTTGTTGCTGCTGTATTCAGTACACAAGCAGTCCACAATGCAGCACGAGAAATGCTCGTCACGGCGGCAGCAGAGGAAGAGACGTGCCGGCCAGCCCTCAGCAGAGAGAGGGGGCACACACGTGCAGCTCGCCAGGGGCTGGAACGGGTTCGGCTTCACCATCTCCAGCCAGAGGCCCTGCGTCCTCAGCTGTGTGGCCAGGCACAGCCCCGCCGACCTGGCCGGCCTGAGAGCTGGGGACTCTTTGCTTTGGGTGGACGGGGTGCACGTGGCGGACCTTCCTCACGACGACGTGGTCCGTCTGATCGGACAGTGCTCGGGCACTCTTCGATTGAAAGTGTTACCTCACGGTCTACGCTCCCCATCCGCTCCTTCAAACCCTTCCAGAAGAAAAGAGATGTTCAGCATGGATTCTGAGCACTTCGCTAACAACACAAAACTCCGGCCCTGTCTTTCTCTCGGGGATGGTCTGGCAGCGAAAGAAAGGATGAGACTGACTGATAATAGAGCGGTTGATCAGAGCGTGTGGAATTCGTACAGAAACGAAGATATGTCAGTCAGCTTGCCGCTCAAGTCTTCCCCCGCAAACTTTCAGGATCTGTTTCAGAAGGAAGCGTCTCACTTTGTTTCTCGTGTGACACCGTGGAGAAGAGAACTGGTCGGTCAGGAATGTTCAGGGAATCAGTTCGTGAGAGACGTAGTGGAAAGCCGGGAATGTTCAGGAAGTCAGTCAGCTCTGGCAGTAGATCAAGGAAAAGGGGACTGTGTCGGCATCAGCAGAGAAGTGTTAGGCAGTAGTTTTACTCAACCCTCGTGTCAGAGAATGAACCTGGAAATCGCCTCATCTCATCAAGGACTGGACTTAACCTCCTGCAGATTATCGTGTGCTGTTTCACAGTCACAGAGCCGTGCTGTGACCCAGGAAGTTTTCCAAAGAAAAGGCCTTCCTTTGTCCAGATCCCGGCAAACCCCAGCTGACACCAGAGCAGTTGTGGGCTACATCGGCTCCGTGCAGCTGCCAGACAACCTGAACAACAGCAGCAACGGGCTTTTGCTGCGGTTACGAAACTGTGTGAGGCGGTTACGTAAGATGCAGAAGTTCCATGCTTTGGTACTGATGGAGGTGGGGGTGTGTGGGGTCAGACTGACCAGTGGCACCGGGGGTACCGTGGCCATGTACCCCGCAGACCGGGTCATTTTCACCGGGGTGTGTCCGGACCACCGGCAGTTCTTCGGCATCATCACGGCTAGCGCCGTCCACGTGGTGGAAACAGAGGCACCTGGCGGGGTGGTGTGGGCTTCCGGCTGCTCGTGTCATGTGTTCCTGGTGGACCCTTTCATGGCCTGCCACGCGCGCCACGTGCACAGGGCCAGAGCCTTCCAGCTGCACTGCACCGCCCACCCCGCCACCCAGCACTGTCAGGAGTTCCCCCACCTTCCTGACCACCTCGTGCAGCGCGTCGCCAGCCTGTATGAAGACCACACGGATACAGACACTCAGTCTTCTGAAGCCTTCACGGATTCTTCAGGCAGTCTTCAGCACCAGGACAGCGCCAGCGGCAGTGACAGCGGGCTCAGCTTGGGTCAGGAGGACGTTTATTTCGATAATCCATGTGCGCCAGACCCCAACATACAGACCACTGTGGAAGACAAGGGGTGCACTGATAGCTGCAGTGATGTGTCTAAGAGGATCGGTGTGTCAGCACAGTCCAAAGGAAAGGAAACAGAATGTTTACGTGAGAAGTCGGTCAATGTGGAATGCAGGTCTCCTCGGCACACCTGCCCGACGTTCATGTCTCCTACACCAGGCTGTCCAGCATATTCGCCTCACTCGTCGACCCCTTCTCTATCCCCGTGTCAAACACCGTCCCCTCTACAGTGCCCACCTTGCACCCCAGTGGCTCTGAGATGCCCGGAAGCTGCAGACTGCAGGATTCAAGCATCACTGGCTGCGAGATTCATGTCTGACACACCAGTCTCGCCAGCATGCCTGTCTCCTAAATCACCCTTTCCAGAATGCAAACCCCGTCCATCAGTATCTCTAGAATGTCTTTCCAACACACCACTCCATCGAGAAAGCCTGTCTCGCTCATCAGCTCCGCCACACCCATCCTTCCCGCTAAGTTGTCTGTCTCGCTCATCTGCCAGTGTGCACGTGCTCAGCTCACCCAGGGTGGTGGCCCAGACGCTGACTTGTGATATGCGGTCTCATTCAGGCGTCGTGTCGGGCAGTGAAGCGACGCGGACAGACTGCAGACACACAAGCGGACTGTCTGGTGTGGTGGTGGCGAGTGGTTCGCGCCACCAGACCATCTGTGTGAACGGTAGAGAGCACAGGTTTTGTCCTGCAAACCTCGTGCATGGCTCGCACCATTCGCTGTCGACGTCCACTCACAAACCTGGCTTTGAGGACGAGATCCACAGCAGCACACCACAGCCGACTGTGTCAGGGAAACAGCAGAACAGGCAGCGACCGGAAAGGGACTGGTCAGAGACCCAGTGCCAGAACAGTCAGCAAGCTGTGGAGGAGTGGCTGCAGGAGGAAGTTGGGTCTGACCACACTGACCGTGACCATGAGCAGTGTGGACCGACAGGTGTGGGCAGCAGCAGTGTGTTTCTGTCAGCTGGTCAGCCAACTCTTCAACGGTCAGTTTCAGATCCCCATCATGCTGATGTCATCGACTTTGAAAAGGTCAGTTTTTGGTGATTTCACTATACACTGAGGATAAAGAGCCATTAGCCTGAAAATGTTTCGTTATGCACACCAGAAGATTCACAGGTTTAAAATGCCTTTTCACAATCATCCAGCGCAGTGATTATTTGAATATTTGTGGCTTTCATATTACATCATGTGGTCGTCTTGGCTATAATATAGATAAGAACAGCAAATAACTATACCATCAGACTCCGCCTAAAGCAGGATGAAACATTTGATACAAAGACCAGGACGATTCTTTTTTTCCCGGTGTCACAAGTTTGCTTTTGGTCTTCAGAATTCCATTATGTCTGCTTCACGTCGTCATGTATGTTTCAGAATAACTTGAACTTCTAATATTATTGAAAAGCCTGCCAGTCTATTATGATATGATGATATGAGTATTTATACAGCACCATCCTCGGTCGGAGACCAAGCTCCAAACGCTTTACAGACACGGGGTCATTTGCACAACAGGATGTCTACGTGGGTAGAGTCGACTGACAGCTGCCATCTGGGCGCTCGTCATTCGTGTCCTGTGTCATTCAATCCAGTATTCAGTCACACACACATACATTCTCAAACAGACATGTACCATTTAACGATATTGTAGCCTGTTGAAAGGTTTACTCGTTGATAAACGTGATTCTTTTACACTCCCGTCAGGCTAGGCGCTAAGCATCATGGTGTATGGTGTGTGTGTGTGTGTGTGTGTGTGTGTGTGTGTGTGTGTGTGTGTGTCAGCCATCAGGTGGTTTACGGAGAAGCAAGAGCCTGAGGTGTCCGCCCGTGGTGCCTGAGGAGGGGCCTCAGGGGGGTGTTGCCGGATGGGCACTCAGCTTCCCTGCTTTGCTGCAGGACCCGGCGGGACTGCGTGTCTTCACCGTCAGTCCCTCTCCCCTCTGTTGGTCTTTATGCCTGTCCGGTTCCTCTCCGCCCAGTCGTCTTTCTGTCTTTCTGTTTCCTCTCCGCCCAGTCGTCTTTCTGTCTTTCTGTTTCCTCTCCGCCCTGCAGACACTGCATGTCTTCCCCGTCAGTCCCTCTTCACTCTGTTGCTCTTTGTGTCTGTCTTGTTTCTCTTCCCTGTTGGTCTTTCTGCCTGTCTAATTCTTCTTTGTTCGTCTTTCTGCCTGTCTAATTCCTCTCTGTTGGTCTTTCTGCCTGTCTAATTCCTCTCTGTTGGTCTTTCTGTCTGTCTAATTCCTCTCTGTTGGTCTTTCTGTCTGTCTAATTCCTCTCTGTTGGTCTTTCTGCCTGTCTAATTCCTCTCTGTTGGTCTTTCTGTCTGTCTAATTCCTAGATCCTCTCTGTTCGTCTTTCTGTCTGTCTAATTCCTATCTGTTGGTCTTTCTGTCTAATTCCTCTCTGTTGGTCTGTTCAATTCCCCTCTCTGATGGTCTTTCTGCCTGTCTAATTCCTCTCTGTTGGTCTGTTCAATTCCCCTCTCTGATGGTCTTTCTGCCTGTCTAATTCCTCTCTGTTGGTCTGTTCAATTCCCCTCTCTGATGGTCTTTCTGCCTGTCTAATTCCTCTCTGTTGGTCTGTTCAATTCCCCTCTCTGATGGTCTTTCTGCCTGTCTAATTCCTCTCTGTTGGTCTGTTCAATTCCCCTCTCTGTTGGTCTTTCTGTTTGTCTAATTCCTCTCTGTTGGTCTGTTCAATTCCCCTCTCTGATGGTCTTTCTGCCTGTCTAATTCCTCTCTGTTGGTCTGTTCAATTCCCCTCTCTGATGGTCTTTCTGCCTGTCTAATTCCTCTCTGTCTGTTTAATTCCCCTCTCTGATGGTCTTTCTGTCTAATTCCTCTCTGTTGGTCTGTTCAATTCCCCTCTCTGATGGTCTTTCTGCCTGTCTAATTCCTCTCTGTTGGTCTGTTCAATTCCCCTCTCTGATGGTCTTTCTGTCTGCCTACTTCCTCTCTGTTGGTCTGTTCAATTCCCCTCTCTGATGGTCTTTCTGTCTGCCTACTTCCTCTCTGTTGGTCTGTTCAATTCCCCTCTCTGATGGTCTTTCTGCCTGTCTAATTCCTCTCTGTTGGTCTGTTCAATTCCCCTCTCTGATGGTCTTTCTGCCTGTCTAATTCCTCTCTGTTGGTCTGTTCAATTCCCCTCTCTGATGGTCTTTCTGCCTAATTCCTCTCTGTTGGTCTGTTCAGTTCCCCTCTCTGATGGTCTTTCTATCTAATTCCTCTCTGTTGGTCTGTTCAATTCCCCTCTCTGATGGTCTTTCTGCCTGTCTAATTCCTCTCTGTTGGTCTGTTCAATTCCCCTCTCTGATGGTCTTTCTGTCTGCCTAATTCCTCTCTGTTGGTCTGTTCAATTCCCCTCTCTGATGGTCTTTCTGTCTGCCTAATTCCTCTCTGTTGGTCTGTTCAATTCCCCTCTCTGATGGTCTTTCTGCCTGTCTAATTCCTCTCTGTTGGTCTGTTCAATTCCCCTCTCTGATGGTCTTTCTGTCTGCCTACTTCCTCTCTGTTGGTCTGTTCAATTCCCCTCTCTGATGGTCTTTCTGCCTGTCTAATTCCTCTCTGTTGGTCTGTTCAATTCCCCTCTCTGTTGGTCTTTCTGCCTGTCTAATTCCTCTCTGTTGGTCTGTTCAATTCCTCTCTCTGTTGGTCTTTCTGCCTGTCTAGCTCCTTTCTTTTGGTCTTTTTGCCTGTCTAGTTCCTTTCCGCTATGTTGGTAACCTCCCCCCCCACACACACACACACCTCCCTCTATCTCTTTGTTAAGCTTTACGGTTTGGATTACAAGCTGCTTTAGAATTGATTTTTAGAAGTCTGAAATGATTATCGTTTCATAAACCTGTTACTGATGAAATCACTTCCGTTTTGTGTGTGTGTGTGTGTGTGTGTGTGTGTGTGTGTGTGTGTGTGACAGGAGTTCCTGACGTCCCAGCACAGTCAGGAAAACATCCAGTTCTGGAATGCCGTGGAGACCTTCAAGTGCCTTCCGGATGCACACACTGTAAGGTTCTTTCTTGTCCCCGTTACAGGTTGTGCTGCGTCACTGTGGACATCGACTTTGAAACATGATTACTTAGTTCGCTGTGTGACTGTGTGTTGGGTATGTACGTTGAACAGAGATGTGTATGCAAGCAAGTGTGTGTGTGTGTGTGTGTGTGTGTGTGTGTGTGTGTGTGTGTTGTGTGTGTTTGTGTGTGTGTGTGTGTGTGTGTGTGTGTGTGTGTGTGTGCGTGACAGAGAGAGAGAGAGAGAGAGAGAGAGAGAATGGTTTCCACATCAGCCACTTGCATGTAACAGCATCTGTAAAGCGTGCATAGGGTGCTAGAGTGTGTGTGTGTGTGTGTGTGACACACACACACACACACACACACACAGAATGGTTTCCACATCAGCCACTTGCATGTAACAGCATCTGTAAAGCGTGCATAGGGTGCTAGTGTGTGTGTGTGTGTGTGGAGGGGAATCAAATGGGGCAGGGACAAGGTTTTTGGGGGGTATTTTCTTCTTTTTTTTCTTTTGTTGCTTATTTGGTTGTTGTTTTTTGTTTGTTTGTTTGTTTGTTTTGTTCTTTGGGGTTTGTTTTGTTTGTTGTTGTTTTTTTGTTTTGTTTTTTTTTGGGGGGGGGAGTTGTAGTCATCTGCAATATTTCCCTGACACGAGCCAGTGGTTTTGTAATGCGTTTTAAAGAGAGGCGGGTGGGGTGGTGACTGGGAACGTGTGTGTGTGTGTGTGTATGTGTGTAGGGGGGGAGGGTGGGGGGGGTGGGGGGCAGGGGAAGGAAAGCACGCAAAAAAAAACAAAACAAACAAAACAAACAAAAACAACCCCCAACCCCCCCCCCCCCCCAAAAAAAAAAACAACAACAAACAAAAAAAAACCCACCGTACATAGGGTATAAAAAAAAGTTTGACTGCCTGGCTATCCTGTTTTGAAAGACCACAGGCAGTCAAACTTATATACACACACACACACACACACACACACACACACACACACACACACACACACCCTATACTTACTCCTCTAGTTGCTTTGAAGACTATACGAATCGAAGTACACCAACTTCTCCTCTCCCATGTGGGTTCAAAGTTTTTTTCCTCTTGTGTTTTTGTTTGTTTTTTCCACCGTACATACCTTCCCGTAACAAGACGTCTCAGATACAATACATGCACGTGCTGTCCGACAGAGGATGAGTAAGGCGCTGGAGATCTACCAGACCTTCCTGGGCGACGGGGCCAGTGACCCCATCAACGTGGACAGTGCCGCACGTGCGGAGTCGGCGCGGTGCTTGGACAACCCTCACCCTCACGTTTTTGACGTGGCGCAGCGGCAGGTCTGTGTCTGTGTCTGTGTCTGTGTCCCCATCCTCGCGTGTTGTTGTCGATGTTGTTGTGGTGGTGGTGGTGGTGGTTGTGGTAGTGGTGGTTGTTGTGGTTGTGGTGGTGGTTGTTGTTGTTGTGGTGGTGGTTGTTGTGGTGGTGGTTGTTGTGGTGGTGGTGGTTGTTGTTGTGGTGGTGGTGGTGGTGGTTGTTGTTGTGGTGGTGGTGGTGATGCTGTGATGTTGTTGTGGTGGTGGTGGTGGTGGTTGTGGTGGTGGTGGTGGTGGTGATGCTGTGATGTTGTTGTGGTGGTGGTGGTGGTGGTGGTGGTTGTGGTGGTGGTGGTGATGCTGTGATGTTGTGGTGGTGGTGGTGGTGGTGGTGGCGGTTGTGGTGGTGGTGGTGATGCTGTGATGTTGTGGTGGTGGTGGTGGTGGTGGTGGCGGTTGTGGTGGTGGTGGTGATGCTGTGATGTTGTGGTGGTGGTGGTGGTGGTGGTGGCGGTTGTGGTGGTGGTGGTGATGCTGTGATGTTGTGGTGGTGGTGGTTGTGGTGGTGGTGGTTGTGGTGGTGGTGGTGGTGATGCTGTGATGTTTTTGTGGTGGTGGTTGTGGTGGTGGTGGTTGTGGTGGTGGTGGTGGTGATGCTGTGATGTTGTTGTGGTGGGAGTGGTGGTGTGGTGGTGGTTGTGGTGGTGGTGATGCTGTGATGTTGTTGTTGTTGTAGAGATTGTTGTTTGTTCGTTTCGTTTCCTTCACATCTCTCTCTCTCTCTTCGTGTGTGTGTGTGTGTGTGTGTGTGTGTGTGTGTGTGTGTGTGTGTGTGTGTGTGTGTGTGTGTCTTCCTGTCTGCCTGTCTCTCTCTGTCCCTGTTCTTTCATTAAAAGATGTTCCTGTTTTTCTTTTTGATTATTTTGTTCATTGAAAAAAAAAAAGTAACATCGCACGATTTATATGAGTCAGAACATTCAGATTTTGTTGTAACATTTGTGTCTGTTATTTCTTCATCATGTAAGCGCGCGCGCGTGCGTATGTGTGATAGAGAAGATTTTCATGCTGAACTTGATTCTGCCGGGAATACTCAGAGATGGGATGGTGACAGTCGTGTGGCGTGACTATGCCGTGTGTTGAAATGGTGACGTTTTAATCGGGCGCAGTGCTTTTTGGCTGGCATGTGAGCTGTCTACCATCTAATCGTGTAGGCTAATAACTACTGGAGTGGAGTGACGGCCTAGAGTGTGTGTGTGTGTGTGTGTGTGTGTGTGTGTGTTTTCCTGTTGCCATCTGGAGTGATGGCCTAGAGGTAACGCGTCCGCCTAGGAAGCGAGAGAATCTGAGCGCGCTGGTTCGAATCACGGCTCAGCCGCCGATATTTTCTCCCCCTCCACTAGACCTTGAGTGGTGGTCTGGACGCTAGTCATTCGGATGAGACGATAAACCGAGGTCCCGTGTGCAGCATGTACTTAGCGCACGTAAAAGAACCCACGGCAACAAAAGGGTTGTTCCTGGCAAAATTCTGTAGAAAAATCCACTTCGATAGGAAAAACAAATCAAACTGCACGCAGGAAAAAATACAAAAAAAAAGGGGGTGGCGCTGTAGTATAGCGACGCGCTCTCCCTGGGGAGAGCATCCCGAATTTCACACAGAGAAATCTGTTGTGATAAAAAGAAAAACAAATACAAATACTATCGTGCAACGCGGGCAATTGATAACCGTTCTGCCTCTGCACACAGATCTACCACCTCATGCGGACAGACTGCTACAGCCGCTTCCTGACCTCTGACCTCTACAAAGGTCGCATGGCGCTGGAAAGAGAAGACAACCTCAAAGCCAAGGTAAAAGTTTTCTGTGACACGACCTTGTGTCCCACTTAAAACGGTAAAATTTAATACACAGTTTGTG
>NC_134894.1:31854248-31859248 GCF_041734735.1 Babylonia areolata
TCTCTCCTGTCTCTCTTGTCTGTCTGTCTGTCTATGTGATCTGCATGCCAGTCCGTCTGTTACTGTTGTCTTTCCTGTCTGTCTCTCTTGTCTGTCTGTCTGTCTATGTGTCGTGTCTGTCTGCCTGTCTGTCTGTGACTGTTGTCTCTCCTGTCTCTCTTGTCTGTCTGTCTGTCTATGTGATCTGCATGCCAGTCCGTCTGTTACTGTTGTCTTTCCTGTCTCTCTTGTCTGTCTGTCTGTCTATGTGTCGTGTCTGTCTGTCTGTCTATGTGTCGTGTCTGTCTGTCTTGTCTGTCTGTCTATGTGTCGTGTCTGTCTGTCTTGTCTGTCTGTCTATGTGTCGTGTCTGTCTGTCTGCTTGTCCGTCTGTTACTGTTGCCTCTCCTGACTTCCTGCCTGTCTGTTTCTTTGTTCGTTTATTTCTCTGTCTGTCTGTCTGTCTGCCACTGTTGTCTCCCCTGTTTGTCTGTGTGTGTGTGTGTGTGTGTGTGTGTGTGTGTGTGTGTGTGTCTGTCTGTCTGTCTGACTTTCTGTTTGTCTGTCTGTTTGTATTTGTTGTCCCTCATGTCTGTCTGTCTGTGTCTGTCTATATGTGCGTGCGTGCGTGTGTGTGTGTGTGTGTGTGTGTGTGTGTAAACCGGCAGTTCTTTCCAAAATTTCTGCATAGCTTACCAGATAAAGGGATTTTTTTTAATGTTGCTTTTGGTTTCTGCATGAGATGTGGATATCAATTCATGTTTACTCTGTGCGTGTGTGTGTGTGAATGTGTGTGTGTGTGCGTGTGTGTGTTTGTGTGTGTGTGTTCGCCTGTGTGTGTGTGTGTGTGTGTGTGTGTGTTTGTGTGTGCGTGTTCGCCTGTGTGTGTGTGTGTGTGTGTGTGTGTGTGTGTGTGTGTGTGTCTGTCTGTCTGTCTGTCTGTCTGTCTGTCTGTGTGTCTTTTGTCTGTGTCTGTGTGTATTTATGTGTCTAGGTCTATCTGTACCTGTGTATGTGTAAGAAAAAAAAACATGTGATGTACAACCAAAACGTGTCTTTGTTTTCAGAATGGCTGATACGAGCGAAGATCTAGGATCACAGTCATCAGTCAGTAAAAAAAAAATTATATAAAAAAACAAGAAGAAAAGAAAACGGCATCGTTCTGCTCCTGTGCACCTTCTCTCTCTCTCTCTCTCCCCCCCCCCCCGCCCCTCCCCTCGCCCCCTTCCGACCCCCCAGCCCCCTCACAGTGTGCACTAGACGAACCCACACTTCAGCCGTGAGACACATACAATCGGCAACAGTGGGGAAGAAATGCAGTCAGAAATCCAGCACAACATGATCATTCCGTGGAGCATGCAGCATAGAGACTCCAGCCAACAGCCGGAGGATCACACACACACACACACACACACACACACACACACACACACAAGACTCCATGTGGGGGATAATGGGAGTACAGCGGTTGGTGATGTGATTCGTTCAGTAAGCCGACTACTGATTCTGTTCCAGACAACAGCAAGAAAATATCCTCTTCACCACACTGAAAAAAAAAAAGAAAAGAAAAGAAAAGAAAAAAGAACCTCATTGAAAAAAATTCCAGCAGAAAGGAAAACCTAACATGTGACATGGCAAATTTCACTCAATAGTTTGAGCGTTCTTGTCAACTGCAATAGGGGGAGAGAAAAGAAAGAAGACAACGTTGGATATCTACTGCACAACACGGACATCATCTAGTGACCAAGATGATAATAAAAAAAAATCACATGAAAATCACATGAAAAACCCTGTCAGAATAAGGAAAGCCCAGCCCAACAAGTGACATGGACATTTTGCTCAACAGTATGGGCACACCCAGTGAACAATGACAACAACAGGGGAAACAATAACAATAGAGGAGACTAACAACAGGGGAGACAATGAAACAGGGGAGACAAAAGAAGGCGACATTGGATGGTTATCCACTGCACAAAACAGACATCCAGTAAAACCAATAACCATCATAATGAATCCAGTCATTAGTTACCAGATTCAGGGATTTCACTCAGCTATATGGGAAATCCAGATAGCCATCACATGAGAGAGGATTCCTGTTCAGCAGCCTGTGAAATCCCACACCCCCGTCCCGCGCTACCAGCATGACGAAAAAAAAAAAAAAAAAATCCAGCTGGCAAGGTGGTTTTTCATGACCATGTCAGGAACCCGTTTCTGTGTTTAAACAATTAACTGGCCACGCTGTTTGTGACCCGGTGTTTCTGGCAACAGTGACTTCACCAGTGAACCCAGAAACGTGCTTCTGAACAGAAGCCAGGAAACGCGTGAATAATTCTTTTCTCTCTCTTCAGTTAACTGTAGATATGATAAAGTCTTGAAATAACCATGGAAAAAACAACCCAAAGAAACAACACAAAAACGTTTGCATCTGAGTGAATTTTGTACGAAAAATGAAAAAGGACAAAACCGCATACAGGAGAAAGACGTTGGCATGTATGATTTTTCAGTGAGAAAAGGGTAATTGGGTAAACCGTTTCAGCGAAAAAGAAAAAAAGGGGGAGAAAGCTGTAATTAAGAGGAAAACTGACAATGCAAACGATGGCATTTTCTTCACTGTGACGGTTCAAAAAGTTCAACAATGAATAAGACAGAGACAGACAACTGTCATTATTCTGAATGGCTGTGTGGTTTTGAACACTGCCAATTGGTCATTTTACACGAATTATATTTTTAATCATAGATGTTCCAGTATTTTAATTGCTCCTTGACGATGTCAAAATGAATGACAGGCATGCGCAAAGACACCACCAAACATGTTGTAAATGTGACATGGCAGTCATTTTGTGATACCACTATTCACAGAAGTGAACGGAATAACATGTTTTAATATGTTGATTACACTTTATAGCGAGCGCGTTTTATGTTTGTGGTAATCGTCTTTTTTGATGTTTTGTTCCATCGAGAAGAAACCGGACAGCCTGAGAAAGAACGGTCGTAACGTCTAATACACCACAACCAATATTAGGCCAACCATTGTTGTATTGTACATATATACTAAGCTATTGCATATTAGACCAACGTGAAAAAAAAATGAAATAGCATATTCAGTGATCATCGCCGTATTCAGTACTCACCGACGATCAAATAATTTATTTAACTCCCTTCGTTGGCTAGATGATGTTGGTTACTGCCACAGGCTGTCAAAATGTCATAGTACATTTACTTGTTTATCCCACAATTTAACCATCAACTGTGCATCCTACTTATCTATCAATTGTATATGTTTCTTATTTATTGACTGTATTTCATCTCTATTTTGCATCGATTGTATCTCATCCTAAATTGAAACAAACAAAAGAAGTGTACATCATTATTATTTATTACCTGTATATTGTCCTGATATATCAGTTGCATGCTGTTCTTCATGCTTCTCAATGATCAACTGTATATTATTTCTGTGCATCGATTGTATCTCATCCTAAATTGAAACAAACAAAACAAGTGTACATCATTTTTATTTGTTGTCTGTATATTATCCTTATATGTCAAATGTATACCATTCTTCCACCTTAAATCACTGGCATGATTGTACATTAAGTAACAGCTTTCGTCTGTTCACATGCTCTGTCACTGTGAAGCTTACATTGATCTGCAATTTCATGACAGTGCAAGCAGATTGTATTATGTAATTGCTGAAAACGAGAGGAAGAAAAAAACAGATGATAAATGTTGTGGACACCTTGCTATTTATTCTGTTACCACTCATGTTCCATAGGTGTGTGTGTGTGTGTGTGTTGTTTTAAAGAATCGAAATATGCGTTGGTTTGGGGTGGTTGCTGGTGGTGGTTGTTTTTTGTTTTGTTTTTTAACCTGTTCCGCCCCTTCCTCCACCCCCACATCTCCATTTCCACCCAGTCATTGGATGGATACAACAACAAAACTACGGCTACATTTAATTAAGGCTGACGTTACTTCACTGCAGCAATTTGTTACCAATGACTTCTGGACAAATATCAACCAGACATCTTCCAAGCAGAGAGAGTCAGGGGGGAAAAAAAGGAAACATGTTGTTATCAGCTGGTTTGAAAAGGCATCGTGCTCTGTATGAAATCACTGTCATGGCAACTATGCCTTCAAACAAATATGTTCATTTGTTGTTGTTTTCAACTGACTTGGAATTTTGAAAAGATTCCCGTCTCTTCCCATCTCCTTACTCTGTTTACTTGTATTAATTACATCTTTTGCTAATTTGTTCTGGTCTAGATTAGCAGCCAAGGTAAGAAAGGAAATGTTTCTTTCATTTTGTATTAATCTGTTGTTGTTTTTTTTAACACGAAGATGATCTTTAACACGGGGTCCTTCTCTCGTTCTTTTAACCCGTGTACTTGTAATGAGTTGTTTTCTAATTTATTATGGGCCAGATCTGATGTCAGCTTGCAAAGGCTTACAGATCAAAATTTTATCTTGCGTCATGAGTTGAATCATGTATGGCGTATTGGGATGTTGGTACGTTTCTCCAGATTCTTTGGAAGGTGTTAAAAGATACACACTTGATGATGATGATTGTTATTGATGATGATGATGACTAATCTTAAAATGCGTAATTCGGAACTAATAACATGAATCAACTGCATACAGAAGAGAACATGGCCAAGCTCATTGAGGTCCTGTAAAATGATACTGGAACTCATCTTGAGTAAGAGAAAGGGAGTGGTTAGCAAGGATAGGGGTGCGGGGTGGAGGGCAACATGTATTTTATTGAAGAAAATAAAGGAATTAACACATAATGATTTGTTTATGTCTTCACAGCAGATGTAAACGCGCGAGCGCGCGCGCACACGCATGCACACACACGCACGCACGCAACACACACAAAGAAGGTCACAATCAGACACAGACACACTTACACGCACGCACACACACACACACACAAACACACACACACACACACACACACACACACACTCTCTCTCTCTCTGTGCACGGACAAGTGAGCGTGGAGGTAAGGTAGCCCCCCTCACTCC
>NC_134894.1:31866748-31886748 GCF_041734735.1 Babylonia areolata
ATTTTAGCGCGCGCGCACACACACACACACACACACACACACACACACACACACACACACACACACACACAGGGACTGAAAGAGAGAGAGAGAAAGACATAGAGACAGACAGAGAGAGAGAGAGAGAGAGAGAGGCACAGAGAGAGAGATCAGTGGAGGTTGGTAGGGTACATGGTGGAGAAGAAGGCCAGTCGTTTTCAACAGCTGACAATGGCTCGCGTTTCGTCTCCAAAACAGGACTCGTCATGTGTCGTGTCAATGGCAGTGTCTGCCACGGTACTAGACACCACAGCGACACACTTTAAACAATGAGTTGAGTTCCCAAACCTCCACAGGAGAAAACTGACAGTTCGACGACTTCGCAAAGCCACCAGTTGAAAGAAAGGCGATGTCAGAATTCGCAAGTCAAATCAAGAAAGGTGTTGAGAAAAAAAAGATACAAAGAAACAAACCAAGCGAAAGCAGCGAATTGTATGAATAATCTTTGCGCCTGACGCTTGCAGGAGGTCCGGTCTGACGTTGTGGGATTTATACATGTGTGTTTATCGGGGTTTGTGCAGGTCGTCGGTAGAGACTGAAGACTGACAGCCCAGTGGCCATGAAGACGGTTGGGTTTCCTCCTCAAACAGCTATCAGAAGTAATGAGTACCAAGTTAAACCGATCTCTCAGTCAAAGGAGGCTACTCACTTGCGTAGCTTTCGTCGGCGATCCGGCCGGCTCCTTCAGCGCAACTAGCAACTTTGCGCATCGCTGTGAGCGAACTCACGACAATGCGGCTTGACGAGTGAGGAGTACACTGAAGGCAGGTTGTGCCGGCCCCGGTCACGGTTGAGGGTGGGGTTCCTGGCAGCGATGTGGCCTGCCTCCTTTACTCCCCTCTGGAACCATCTTGCTTCTCTGTCGAGAACTATCAGAAGACCGCGACAGCGAATTGATTAGTCTCACAACGCTACCGACCCAATATGTGATGGTATCCGTGGTTAGGGTAGGGTTGGAGTAGGGTGGGGGGTAAGGATAGGTAAGGCAGGGTAAAAAGGATGTGGGAATGCAGCGAGGAATTTGAAGGACAATTGGACAGTAGGTTCCCCTTGCAGGAAGAGGTGTATGAAAGCGAAGAACCGTTTCAGTGGTTTGTTTACCAAAGCTGTGAGAGGTGTTGTTTAGGCCTACATACTCCCACTCTATGTGTGCCTATTCACTAAGTGAAATGATGGACTGGAGGTAACTCGTCCGCCTAGGAAGCGAGAGAATCTGAGCGCGCTAGTTCGAATCACGGCTCAGCCGCCGATATTTTCTCCCCCTCCACTAGCCCTTGAGTGGTAGGACGCTAATCATTCGAATGAGACGATAAACCGAGGTCCCGTGTGCAGCATGCACCTAGCGCACGTAAAAGAAACCACAGCAACAAAAGGGTTGTTCCTGGCAAAATTCTGTAAAAAAAAAAATCCACTTCGATAGGAAAAACAAATAAAACTGCACGCAGGAAAAAATACAAAAAAAGGGGGTGGCACTCTCAGTGTAGCGACGCGCTCTCCCTGAGGAGAGCAGCCCGATTTCACACAGAGAAATCTGTTGTGATAAAAAGAAATACAAATATAAACACAAATAATGCATTGTATTCTTCTCTTCTTTCCTTCTTTCCCCCTTCTTGTCCTCTCTTCTGTTCTTTTACTCCTCTATTGCCTGTGTGTGTGTGGATATTTCAGTCTTCTATCCTTTTAATCATTTAATCCTCCAAATTCCTCCAAATCAATTCCACAACCCCCTACCCTTACCACCCCACATCACTTCGTTACATCTTACATGGTGCGTCGTCGACACGGCTGTACAGGGATCTTTTAATTCAACCCTTTTATCCAACTTAAACCCCGCAACATAAACCTCCCTTCACCACCCGGTTTGTTGCTCCGTCACAAATACAATGAACAAGATACGGACTTCTACAACAAGCAAATCCTGAAGCAACAGTTTTGAACAAAGTGAAGGTCGATATCTTAATAGGTCGTTTAACTCAACTATACGGCTGAAACTCGGAAATACTCCTAAGAGATACAAGAGACGTTATAAGTATCGGGGACATCTCTATGATTATCTTGGATACCCCCACCCACCCTTAAAGATACAAGGGAAGTTGCCAGTACGGGGGACAACTCTATGGTCAGTTTCGTTCTTTTATATATATATATATATATATATATATATATATATATATATATATATATATATATATGTGTGTGTGTGTGTGTGTGTGTGTGTGTGTGTGTGTGTGTGTGTGTTTACAGCCAGCATCATCAGAGAAACGAGCCACAAATACACGTGGAGCGCTGTCTCTATACTAACTTTAGATCAGATCTACAAAGAGACGCAATTACGAAGTAATTTGTTATACTTAATAGATTAGCAACACGGGCGTAAAATAAGATATGTGCTTTATCGATCAATCAAGCTGAAACTGGGCACCTGAAACTACTTGCAATCCTGGACAAAATTGTCACACTTAATAAGCTGACAACAGTCTGGTTTAAAGAAAGAAAATATAAGTGCTTTATCGATTTATCAAGGTGAAGCTGGGTACCTTAAACTACTTGCGACGTACACTCTGGTTCAGGTGAATGGGTCTAGTGCTTAACCCTTTCACCGCCAGTCAATTCAGAGTACAGAATTCCCTTGTGGTATAAATACAGAAAAGACAGTGGCTAAGAATAGCTGGGGATTCCCCCTGCGGTGTATGGCAAATATGGCCTATCCTACCACCGAACATTAAGAGCAGTAGGTTCATGTATAACAGACGAATGACGAATGCCCCCTTTCAGTGACATGGGTCCTCTACCACGTCTGTGCATAAATGCGAGCTTGGCGGTGAAAGAGTTAAAGAACGAATCGCTGACGGTGACTATAAAGAGGGGCACGAAAAGGATGGCCTGGCAAGGTCGCCTGCCAACTGATCTTTTGGCGTTTAAAGTTGTTTTGTCAGACATTAATTTGGCTATGGGGGTTGGCGTTTCTGTTGCCAACGTTTACTGCTCCGGTGGTGTTTCTTTGATTCTGACATTGAAGCTAATTGGGTTTTTTTCCTCATAGTGTGGGTGGGAAGTTGGAAGAAGAGTTGGTAGAGTGTGTGTGAGGGTGTGTGTGTGTGGGGTGGTGTTTTTAAATGGTGAAAAATCTTATTTCTTTAACATTTGTAAGGGTGTACGACAAGGAGAAAATCTCTCGCTTTTGCTTTTTTCTCTGTGTCTCAATGATTTAGGGTCGTATTTGACTGAGCATAAGAGTCCATCTGTTGATCTTTTATTGAATGTCAACATCTGAGACTTAGTTACATGCAATCATTTGTACTCTTGTATGCAGATGACACAATTTTACTTTCGGAGACGAAAGAAGGATTACAACAGTCCCTCAATGTTTTTCACAAATATTGCTTAAAATGGAAACTAGTGGTTAATGTAAAGAAAACTAAGGTGATGATATTTAATTCCACAAACAAGCTAAAGCCTGTTTCTATGTTTGGTGGTGCATGTTTGGATGTTGTCGATTCTTTTAAATATCATGGTATCGAATTTAGTAGAAACGAAACTTTTCACAGAGCTAAAAAAAGATTTATGAACAGGCTCAAAAAGCTGTTTTCGTTACTTCAGTCAATCAGAAATCAAAATTTACCTTTATATATCGTTCTGGACATGTACCAGTCTATAGTTGTTCCTATTTTGTTGTATGGTGCTGAAATATGGGGTTATGAAAATGTAGATATACTTGAAAAATTAGAATTGAAATTTTTGAAGCGCTTGTTCAAACTGAACAAGAATACTATGACCCAAATTGTTTATGGAAAAAACAACAACTGGTGTTTATCCATTAGTGACAATGAGATTAGTTCGATTTTGGACCAGCTTATTGATATCAAACACAGAATTATTCTGGGAAAATATATTTGATATTACTTGATTTATATCGAAATGGTATTTATTCTTCAAAATGGATGAGTTGTATCAGACAGATTTTAATAGAAACACGATATGACTGTGTGAAAGGAGTGAAAGGATAATTAAAACTTGAAACTTGTGGGTGGGTGGTTGCGTAGGTGGAGTGATCTGTGTGTGTGTGTGTGTGTGTGTGTGTGTGTGTGTGTGTGTGTGTGTGTGTTGTGTGTGTGTGTGTTTGTGTGCTTATAGTGGTTTGTCTATGTGTGTGTGCATGCGCACGCGTGTGGGCAGGGCATGCTGTAGGTATGTGTGGGTACGTGCGCGCACGGGCGCTCGTCTTTGTGCCTGTGTGTGCGTGCATGCGCACACGCGTGCGATTGAGAGTGTGCATGAGAAAGAGAGAGAGAGACAGAGACAGAGACAGAGGGAGGGAGAGAAGGGTGGCGGTGGAGGAGAGGAGGGAGGGATTATCAGCAGTCGTGTCGTTATCCTGACGGGGTCAACGGCTGGTCAGAAAATATGCCTCCAGCAAAACATAGCGAGTGATAAGAAGTAAAGCCCAACACTGCATTCGTTATACATCATCATCTCTCTCTCTCCCTCCCTCTCTCTCTCCCTCCATCTCTCTCTCTTTCTCTTTCTCTCCCCAATACTTTGGATAAGGTATCGGCAAACTTTGGTCAATTTTGTACGTGTATGAATAGCGATTCGCATATATACTGAGAGACGATATGTTATCTACATGTGTAGATTAGTCTTTGGGACATTTCTTTGTATGTGTTTTTTGGGTGTGTTGTTGTTGTTGTTGATGTTTGTTTTTCTTTGACACTACCCATGACATTGTGAACCCCATGTCAATATGGCATTTCTGCTGATGACATTAAAAGGTTTCAGTTTCAGTTTCTCCCCCCCCCCCGCCCTATCCCCCCTCCTTATCCCCCCCCTCTCTCTCTCCCTGTCCCCTCTGCCTGTCTGATTGTCTGTCAAGCCCACCACGTTCTTTATGTTATAAGACCCGAAGGTTAAGTTAGGGACAACAAATAACACTCCGTGAGAGAATGTTTGGTTTGGCACAGTCGGAGTGAGCGCAGCAATTGAAACCAAAATGAACACAGTGCTCGTCTTCGCAGGATAAAAGGTCTGGAACTAAACGTCTATATGAAAAAAAAGAAGAAAAAGTCAGCATATCCTTTCACTGCTGCAAACAACAGGCTGACCACCGTTACGAAGAAGACAGTTCAGTTCAGTTCAGTTCATTTATTCAAAGAGGCGTCACAGCATTCGGACAAATCCATATGCGCAACACCACATCTGCTAAGCAGATGCCTGACCAGCAGCGTAACCCAACGCGCTTAGTCTGGCCTTGAGGGAAAAGAAAAAAAAGGAAAAAAAGAAGAAAGCAGCTATTGCTCATAGTGGCTTGTGACGGGACTATCGCTTTGAATAAACTTAATATCTAAAGGCATTGATTAACCAACAGGTCGCTAAAACCACCTCCATCGTGATAACTTACACAAACGATTTGAGTCACTAATCCTTTCCACATGTGCCTTGCAGTTGTGAAGTGTGTGACAGTGTTGTGCAGTTCTGTAAAAGTTGAATGAACATATTAACCCAGATGACAGATTCAATGCAGCACGAGTCGCTAGCGAGAGTATGGCTTGCAGACGGGGAATGTGTCTGAAATAACACGGATGCTTTGTCATATGAAAGGACAGGTCTTCACGAGAGAGCTTTAGAGAGGACAGTTCCTACACTGGGACAGTATCAGTATCAGTATCAGTAGCTCAAGGAGGCGTCACTGCGTTCGGTCAAATCCATGTACGCTACACCACATCTGCCAAGCAGATGCCTGACCAGCAGCGTAACCCAAAGCGCTTAGTCAGGCCTCGAGAAAAAAAAAAGAAAAGATAAATACATAAACATACTACTACTACTAATAATAATATTTATAAGGCGCAAAATATTGATGAAGTCAATTCTAAGCATGCGCGCGCACACACACACACACACACACACACACACACACACACACACGCATACACTGGGACAGGCTTTCGCTATGGACAATTGGAGAGGCATGATAATGACTACATAGGGAACGGCTTTCCTCAGGGACAAAACAGTACATACACGGAACATGCTGTTGCTGTCATTATTATTAATTTATTATCATTAATAGTATCATTGTGATGATCATCATCATTATCATCATCATCATCGTCGTCGTCGTCGTATTGTTGTTGTTTTCATTATCATTGTGCAGTGGTAGTAGTGGTAGTATGATAATTTCTATCATTGTTATTGTTGTAGTTGTTGCTGCTGTTGTTGTCGCTATTACTATCATTGTTATTGTGGTTGCTTATTGATACTTAAATCATAGATTATAGTCAGCCTTTCGCTGTGGACAGCTAGGGACAGGACAGGACAGTGCCTACATAGGGACAGGCTTTCGCTAGGGACCGACCCAAAGCAGTCGCTGCCTGTGGCATCCTGTGGTAGTATCACAGCTGCTGCAGGTCTGTGGCAAGTCATCAGGAGGCTGACATTGTGTCAGAATGGTCTGCTCCCGCACAAACACTCATTGTACGGGAATGCCTGCAGTGTTCTGTGGTATGCTGATGTCTGCAAAGGGGACAGTGTGGTGGGGTTGTTTTTATTTTCCCCACGAAGCTGTATCTGTGTGATTTTGTGAAAAAAAAACTGTCTACGTCTGTGGTGTGAAACTCCATGTTGGTGGCATCATTTTGTTGTTGTTTTCTTCTTGTTGTATTTTCTTTTGTTTTACCTGGTGTGGATCTCGACGAGTTTGTTGGGGATTATCAAGTATACGTGTCATTCAAGGTAAATGGGGTGTTTTGGGGTTGTTGTTGTTGTTGTTTTTTTTGTTGTAAATGTACTCCAGTATTTTATTATGAAAGCCTTTGATAACCGCAGTTGTTTTTGTGATAACAAGGAATAAATGACGGTGCAGATGAATTGCATTGTAAACTAAATAACTGATGATCGCGAGTTTGCTTGAATGATTCCTCTCACACATCATGCGTTTCAGCTGTGTTTTGAATTGACTCGGTTCTGAACATGTTAATGTGATTTACGAGTTTCCAAATTTGTCTGTCTCACTCCACGCTGATATGAACCGTCGGCCTGTGCAACAAACCAATGCTCAGTGCCCAGTGCCCCATCCTCTCTCTCTCTCTCTGTCTCTCATTCCCCCTCCCTTCTTCACCCCTCTCTTCTCTCTATCTCGCCTGATAGAAAACACTGACTTCAATGCCTGTTCTGTATTTCATTTCACTCTCCTCCCACCCCCCACCCCACCCCCTCCTTCTCTTGCTCTCTCTGAGTCTATGTCTGCCTGTCTGTTCAGCTCTCTCTCTCTCCCCTCTCTCTCTCTTTTTCTCACTCAGTCCCTTCCTCTCTTCCCTCTCTCTCTGTCTCTGTCTCTCTTTGTCTAACTTTCTCTCTCTCTCTCAATCTCTCTCTCAAGCCCCCCTCTCTCTCAATCTCTCTCTCTCTCTCAGTCCCTCCCTCCCTTCCCCCTCTTTCTGTCTCTGTCTCTCTTTGTCTAACTTTCTCTCTCTCTCTCTCAATCTCTCTCTCTCTCTCAGTCCCTCCCTCTCTTCCCCCTCTTTCTGTCTCTGTCTCTGTTTGTCTAACTTTCTCTCTCATTTTTTATCACTCTCGCTCTTACAGTGCGACTCTAAATCACGACAATACACTTGGCCCACCAGGGTTTTTTTTCCTGAATAAGTTATCGTTAATCGTTACCGTTTTCCTCGTTTGTATACATCTCTGTAGCATCCCTTTCGATTTCTCAAATTGTGATGCAAATTTTTGCTGAGTTGTATAAACGATATATGGATACATTCTGTGGTGTGCTATAGACATCTATTTTCGTCAATGCACACCTCTGCAGATGCTACACAGATAGACGTACAGTCACGTAGATTACACAACAGATTTGCACCAATGCAAACCGCTTATTAATTTTATGGAATCGCAACCAAGCATTCACTGTGGTGATAATTATTCATACAAAACAACAACAACAACAACAACAAAACAACAGAAGTAGTGGGCGATTTCAAGCTCTAAAAGGTGATAAACAGCTCTGCTGTCATTGTCAAGAAAACAACCGTGGGTCCAGTTTTGACGATTAACTCACTTGAAACGGCTAGCTTCTGCCTTTCTTTCCATCACAGACACCTGAACTGATGTCGAGTTGTGTATGAATGGACCAGCCTATAGCTTTCGTCATATAAAAAAACCCCAGCTGTACTGTGTAAATGTGTGTCTGCATGTTTTACATTTATTTGCTTATTTATCATCATTGTTGGGGGGGGGGGGGGGGGGGAGACTCTTCAAAAGCGGAGTGATAGCGACTGTCGCATAAGGTAAATGTGTTCTTAAGACTGCATGGTAGCAAGACAAAATCTTCTTTTAATAGTGACTAAGACAAAGAAAAACGACGAGGCAAAGACATTTTAGACTGACGAACGATTAAACTGAAATCAAGTATGCTTCTAACTGATTTAAGTGTATGTCTAAGCACAATAAATATAATATTATAGCAAACCATAGAGAGACTTGATTTATTAGGTGTTTAGAGAGTAGATTTGCATTCAAACCGGCTGTTAGTTGCGAAAACGGCGTCTGCTATAGCTGGAGTGGTAAACAGTCAGTAAAGCCAGCCTAGCGCTTGGCTACAAAAACAACAACAACAACAACAACAACTATGGACCTGTTATGGTGGTGTTCATTCATTCGTCCTTGCACAACACCGCATTCTACCTAAGTCCAATAAGACGCAACCAAAAAAATGCACACACTCCATTCAAACGGAAACCTATTCTTTGCATGCGCCACCAAATATTACAGCCACTCGCCACAAACAAAGACTGAACAGATAAACAAATAAAAGAAAGGGAGCAAGGAGGGGAAGGAGGGGGCGGAATATTCGATAACACTTACATGGTTCTTTACATAAAATCTGATAGGTATTATAACATTATGAAAAGCATTAAAAAAAACAACAAACAAACAAACAAGAAAGTATTTCCAAATATTTCCTCATGTGTCGTGATATAAAATCAACACGACAATCACACACACACACACACACACACACACACACACACACACACACACACACACACACACACACACACACACACACACACACACACACACACACATTGTCCTCCAATAGATAATATCCAACCTCTCACTCACACCTACAACTATCAGCATATTCCCAAACATACTACAAACACCCAGCTATCTTATTTTCTTTCTTTCTTTCTTTTTGTCGTCAACTTGAATACACTTCCATGTCACATTCACAATATAATAGAATACACAATACACATAATCTATTGTCTATACTTAGGTACAGAAATTTTCTTTTTGGCAGCAGCACGTGTCAAACATAAAAAAAAAACAATTAAAAAAAAAAAGAGAAATATCCAAAGATAAATTGGATGGCACCAAACAAAAATAGCTATATACAAATGTGCACATTATTGGATTTACATGCACTTCCACTGCAGTCAACCATACCATATTGCACATCTTCCCACGAAACACAGACATACGTACTCAACACACACACACACACACACACACACACACACACACACACACACACACACACACACACACACACACACACACACACACAGAGCATGTAACTACTAAGATACACAGTTCATTTGAAATTTTGCAAATTAAATGTCATCAAATTCAAATTCAAAAACACTTCATTAATCCACATGGAAATTAACGTGTGCAATCACAGGCTCGTTGTAGACACCAACATAAAAATTAACATATGTACCATACAATACACTAAAACAAGTCATAAAAATTCTCAGTGGCTGACAAAAACAACCCCACACCCCCACACATGCGCACACATTAAGAAAATATAGTATTGCACAACAATGTATACCGATAGAAACCATCCAGCAAATAAAATATAAATATTTACCTCTCACCCTCATCCCCCCACACATACGTGTAAAGACAAGGAAGTGTACAACAATGTTAAAAAAAAATATAATAATAAAAATCCAACAAATAGATCGTATATAAATGTAAAATGCACACACACACACACACACACACGCGCGCGCGCGCGCGCACACACACACACGCAAACACATGCACACGTTAAGAGAATAACGTATTGCACAACAATGTAAACAAATAAAAACATCCAGGATATTAGAACATCCATCAAATAAATCGTGTCAGGCCAACAACATGAAATCACAAAGCAACACCTCCACAGAGCATTAGATCAAGAGACAGCACAGAACAACAACTTTAATTCATTCATACCAAATCAAAGACCCCTAACACTCATCCCCCTATCCCCCACCGCCATATCTTGCTCCACCCCACCCCCGCTCCAAAAGAAAAATACCTACAGGCCTACCGCTAAAGAAAAAAAAAAACCCATTGTCTTGTGCAATATCCTTGTCTTGCCAAGCAACCCAGAATTTTCTTTTCGAAACAGTAACTGCAACTGTTTCGCTTTCAAAGAAGTACACACCATGGGGACTTTCACTTCTGCTGGTCTTGCCCAATGCCCAGAACGCAGGCAGAAGAGCCTGTCCGCTTTGTGGAAAATAATTACTTCCAGACAGATGGTACGCGAGTCATCCCCGCTGGGGATTGACAATCGATCACACAACGAGCACTGCTAACCAATGGCTTGGTGGACTGACGCACCGTACCTGAAGTGAGCCAGGGAGACGGTCCATTCATCGTCGCTGTCTTTGTACTGTGGGCTGTGCGCTGAATTTTTTTCTTTCCTGTCATAGCAAGATTATTTTCTGTGTGTCAACTTCGGGGACTGCTGTATGAAGGGAAAGGAGTTTTTGTCACAGTGCAAAAACCACTGGGTTTAAAAAAAAAAAATTTCCGTCTACAGTGGGTTGACTATGGATGTCATGGAATTTTGTTGTTGTTGTTGTTGCTGTTGTTGTTGTTGATGATGATGATGTTGTCGTCGTTGTTGTTGTTGTTTTGTTGTTGTCACTTCATATACTTCTATCTTGATTAACTCTCTTTATGCCCGCGGGGATTTACATACGCGCCCAGTACGTGTTGCACAGGGACCTCGGTTTATCGTCTCATTCGAAAGACTAACACCCAGACCACTTCTAGAGGTGTAGTGGAAGAGGTGATGATAGTGCCGGTCACTGCGCGAATTGCTTCCTTGTTTGACGCTCTACGCTAGAGCTGGATTTTCTTTTCCTTTTTTTTTTCTTTCTTTTTTTCTTTTTATTGTGGTTTTATCTTAAAGCCTGACCAGCGCGTAAATTTACGAAAAATTCAGGCATCTGCATTCCCTATTTTCACGCAGTTGTGGTGTAGCGTATATGGTTTAGTCCGGACGCTGTGACACCTCCTTGAAACTGAAACGGATTTTTACGAACAGGTCTCAAAATCCCGTTCTGTGACGTGACGTTGATAGGCTTGTATTGACTGGTCTCTCTGTTACTGACTTATTTATGGAACCTACCGATCTGCTGTCCCATTGGTTAATCTCTCTGTTGCTCATTTATTTATTGACCGTACTGATCTGCTGTTCTATTGGTTAATCTCTCTGTTGCTGATTTATTTATTGACCCTACTGATCTGCTGTCCTATTAATTAATCTCTCTGTTGCTGATTTATTTATTGACCTTACTGATCTGCTGTCCTATTGGTTAATCTCTCTGTTGCTGATTTATTTATTTATTGACCCTACTGATCTGCTGTCCTATTGGTTAATCTCTCTGTTGCTGATTTATTTATTTATTGACCCTACTAATCTGCTGTCCTATTAATTAATCTCTCTGTTGCTGATTTATTTATTTATTGACCCTACTGATCTGCTGTCCTACTGGTTAATCTCTCTGTTGCTGATTTATTTATTGACCCTACTAATCTGCTGTCCTATTAATTAATCTCTCTGTTGCTGATTTATTTATTTATTGACCCTACTAATCTGCTGTCCTATTAATTAATCTCTCTGTTGCTGATTTATTTATTTATTGACCCTACTGATCTGCTGTCCTATTGGTTAATCTCTCTGTTGCTGATTTATTCATCCGTCTGTCTGGGTAGTGGTTCAGTTTCGGGAGATCACAGGTACGTGCTGAATGCCTTGAGTATAAGGCTGCATTGACTTATCTCTTTATTGCTGATTTATCTATTTACCCTACTGTTCTGCCCAATTGGCTCAACTCTCTGTTGCTGGTTTATTCATCCGTCTGTCTGGTTAGTGATTCACTATCTCTCAGTCTAGGGAGATCATAGGTACGTGTCCAGTGCCTTGAGTATTGGCAACACAGAGCGTCCACAATGATGGATGTTTCCAGTGGGAGCGGGTAGTCTTGTGTCCCATTTGACACTTCAAGTAGTGTTTGCTTTCTCTCTTTCCTTTCGGTTTATGTCTTACCTTTTCTTACTCTTTTCTTTCTGTCTTTCTTTGCTTCTTTTTTTTTTCATATCCGCTCCTTCAATCCTCCCTTGCTTGTTCTCTTCCTTTCTTCATGTCTTCCTTTCTTTTTTTTTTTTTTTTTTTCAATACGTGAACGCAATCTTTGTTACTTTTTGATGCTTATGAAACAAAAGGCAACAACAGCAGCTGAAGAACTTCCGTTCATTAACGTATTTTCACGTACGTGATTTCAGACGAGTAAGTGACATGACATAATTCTGGCATTGATTATGAAGACTTTTTTGTTTATTTTATTGCATTTTCTTCTTAAAATTGAGTGGCACCTGTCGTTACGGTGACGCTTACAGAGACGACGTCTTTCGTTTGTACCATCGTGTTTTATGTGCATGTTTGAGTGCATTAGCCGTTTCCTTCTTTGCTGCAAATATAAGCGTTGGTTTTTCATTCAGCTTGTTCGAATGTCCTTTTCTCTTTCTTCTTGGGGTTATTCTCCATGGCCTGACTGGCATGGTGGTTATATGTAAGTCACACGTCTACATTTAAAGAATATATCTTTAACTTGATATTCCACATAATGTATATATTGTTGTTGTTGATGTTGTTGTTATTGTTGTTAATATTGTTGTTATTGTTGTTGTTGTTCTTCTTCTTCTTCTTCGTTGTTGTTGTTGTTCTTCTTCTTCGTTGTTGTTGTTGTTGTTCTTCTTCTTCTTCTTCGTTGTTGTTGTTGTTGTTTCTTGTTCTTCTTCTTCGTCGTCGTCGTCGTTGTTGTTGTTGTTCTTCTTCTTCGTTGTTGTTGTTGTTGTTGTTCTTCTTCTTCTTCTTCTTCTTCGTCGTCGTTGTCGTTGTTATTGTTGTTGTTCTTCTTCTTCGTTGTTGTTGTTGTTCTTCTTCTTCTTCGTTGTTGTTGTTGTTGTTGTTGTTGTTGTTATTGTTGTTCTTCTTATTCTTAATCATCATCATCTTCTTCTTCTTTTTTTTCTTCTTCTTCTTCTTCTTCTTTAACATTTTGACACTCCCAGAAACTCTTTCCCCCCATTACTCTAGTGGCAGCCAGTGTTTTATCTGGTGCATTATAACGCTTTCTTTCTTTCTTTCTTTCGTTCTGTCTTTTCTTTTCTTTTCTTTTTCCTTTTCCTTCTGTGGATGTCTCTCTTAGGTTTAGCACGCTTGAGACCTATCTTTGTGTGCGTGATAGACGTGATAGAGAGAGAGAGAGAGAGAGAGAGAGAGAGAGAGAGAGAGAGAGAGAGAGAGAGAGAATGACAATGACAATGACAATGACAAATGTTTTACAGAGGGTAAAATGGATAAGCTGGAAGCTTTTTTACACCATGCCCTCACACACGCATACACACACATACACACATTGTAATAAATGAAATAAGTATGAACAATAAATGACATAGAACAAACCAAAACAGATAATAATAGTTACATAAATGGATGAATCAAAGACTGCAATTACGGAAACATGAAAATCCTACAAAACATTACCACATGAAAATCTTCAAACACACACGTGTGTGCACACACAGGCATCATACACATAATCTCGAACATACAAGTACACAGAGATACACACGCATACTTACACTCGCCGATTTTCCTTGCTTACACACTGTAAGAGAGAGAGAGAGAGAGAGAGAGAGAGATCGCGTTTTGAGCTCTCTGCTGCTCTCATCTGTGGCTGTGGCTGTCATTGTCCCGTCACGTGACTGACAGTTTTTGTAACATTTGGCGCTTTTCGAGGTCGTTGTTTTGTGTGTGTGTGTGTGTGTGTGTGTGTGTGTGTGTGTGTGTGTGTGTGTGTGTGTGTGTGTGTGTGTGTGTGTGTGTGTGTGTGTTTATGGCATTTGTCTGTTTGTGACAGCCCGGTTAAGTGTTTCCCTTTCAAATGCGGAGACATCTTTTTCCACCGAAGGGTCTCATGGAGAATATGTCTAAATGTGCGCGTGCGCGCGTGTTTGTCTGTACGTGCGCACGTGCGTGCCTGTGTGTATGTGTGTGTGTGTGTGTGTGTGTGTGTGTGTGTGTGCGTGTTCATGTGAGTGTTGTGTGTGTGTGTGTGTGTGTGTGTGTCTGTGTGTCTGTGTGCCTGTATGTGTCTGTGTGTCTCTGTGTGTCTGTGTCTGTATGTCTGTGTGTCTTTGTGTGTTTGAGAGAGAGTCCCTAGGCTTGTGTGTGTGTGTGTGTGTGTCCGCGAGTGTGTGTTTATGTGTATGCGTGCGCGCGCTCGCGCGCGCCTGTGTATGCATATTTATGTGCATGCGTGCGCGTGTTCGTTAGTGAGTGAGTGAGTGAAAAAGGCAAGCTCTCCACCAGAACTCGTCAACTTCCTTACTGTTGTTGGTCGGGACCCCAAAGATCGATGAAGAAGCTTTTAGTGTGGAGGGGAAAAAACGTCGGCAGAGACAAAGCTTAGCCCTAAAACAAGGAACGTCATTGTGGCATCCGGGCACCCCACCCTCCCCACCCCTACCTCCCCAATCCCCCTTATCCTCCCTGAGGACACACACGTGCATACACGCACACCCGTGTGTGTGTGTGTGTGTGTAGTACTAGTAGTAGTTGTTGTTGTTGTTGTTGTTGTTATTCTATTTTTCACAGCATTCCAATGCAAACAC
The DNA here is from genome assembly GCF_041734735.1 of Babylonia areolata. Taxonomy (NCBI): domain Eukaryota; kingdom Metazoa; phylum Mollusca; class Gastropoda; order Neogastropoda; family Buccinidae; genus Babylonia; species Babylonia areolata. The sequence continues at coordinate 31,881,758 of NC_134894.1, forward strand.
ACACACACACACACACACACACACACACACACACACACACACACACACACACACACACACCACGCACACACACACACACAGAGTTTTTTTGAAACCATCGAAAATACCCTCGATTTATATATCTACTTCTCCCTCATGACCTCTTCATTCACCCAGTTAGATAACTGCACTATGGAACAGTGTACACACACACACACACACACACACACACACACACACACACACACACACATATATATATATATATATATATATATATATATATATATACACACGCGTTTTTGTTACAACAGATCGCTGTGTTCATGAAATTCGGGCAGCTGTCTTAGCGACATTGCCACAGTACTGCGCCACCTTTTCTTCTTCTTCTTCTTCTTCTTGTTCTGTTTCTTGCTTCTCTCTGCAAGTCTGTTTGTCAGTTAGTTAGCCTGTATCTTTTGACATGTGAATGCAATCTGGAGCACCATTCGCACAAAGTTTTATCAGGCAAAGAAAGCGGCGAGACCCGCACATGACTGACGAGCAACACGGTTGTCACGTGCGCGCCGTCGTGTGAGTGACGTGTCTATAAGAACTGACCAGTCACCAGTCCGTCAGTCGACGTGCTGTGACCGTGGTGGACATGATAGGGAGAGACGAGCAGATCCATTTTGGGCTTTTTGACATCGACGTCGACAGGGGTGTAGTACTCTTCCGAACTGATCATCAGTAAGGACCCGTTTTGATTGAAGGTATAGGTCTAGATCAGACTTTTTTTTAAAAATAGGTTTGCACTGTTATTTGCATTGTTAACTCCGAAAAAAGACCGTAGTGCTTTGATATGTGTATATGTGGGGTGGGGGTGGGGGGTGCAAAATCACAGACTTAAACTGTGAAATGTATTCATGTTCAGAAGTGAATTTTGCTATGCAAACTGACGTTGATTTAAGTAAGGTTTTGTTATTGTTGTTTGTTGTTGTTGTTCTTTTTGTTTTGTTTTTGTTTTTTGTAGGGGTGGGGGCGTGAAGGGGGAGGGGGGATAGCAAAATCACAAAGAGACAAACTATGAAACGTGTTCATGTTCAGAAGTGAATTCTAATACGGCAACAACAACAACTTGCAAAAAACACGATAACTGCGTAATTCCGTGCCAGGTTTCTGTAACATTTTACAGCTTACTTACTTAAGCTGATTGCCGCAGAAAACGGGCTTGAGATTATGATGCCGCGTTATCCTTCCAGAGAGGAAGAATGTGTTGATATGCGTGAACCAGTGGTTGCCAGCTGGGAAAAAGCAATGCTGCCAGTGACGCTAGTTCGCACGCTTGGGAGTGCCATGCAAAGAATGCGGTGGAAGTGGGAATCTGTGTTTTGCAACTCTTTTCTCCCACTGGTGAGCCTCGAAAATAGACTGACTTTGTTGATAATCTGTCATCAACGGTTATGATGACCCGCAACAGGATCTGCGTGTGTGTGTGTGTGTGTGTGTGTGTGTGTGTGTGTGTGTGTGTGTGTGTGTGTGTGTGTGAGTGAATGAGGTAGTGTGTGTGTGTGTGTGTGTGTGTGTGTGTGTGTGTGTGTGTGTGTGTGTAAATACTCCATCCAATTTCGGTTGTCAGTGCACGAGGTCAACAATTCTGTAACGTTCAGACAATAGTCATTCGGATGAGATGATAATAAAAGGTGGTCCCGCGTGCAGGACGCACTAAGTTCACTTGACACAACCCATGGAAACAAAAGGGTTGTCTTGGTCAAAATTATACAGTAAAATCCATTCCGATAGTAAATGTGGAGTGATGGCCTTGAGGTAACGCGTCCGCCTTGGAAGCCAGAGAATCTGAGCGCACTGGTTCGAATCACGCCTCAGCCGCCGATACTTTCTCCACCTCCACTAGACCTTGAGTGGTGGTCTGGACGCTAGTCATTCGGATGAGACGATAAACCGAGGTGCCGTGTGCAGCATGCACCTAGCGCACGTTAAAGAACCCAAGGCAACAAAAGGGTTGTTCCTGGCAAAATTCTGTAGAAAAATCCACTTCGATTGGAAAAACAAATAAAACTGCACGCAGAAAAAAAACAAAAAATGGGTGGCGCTGCAGCCCGAATTTCACACAGAGAAATCTGTTGTGACGAAAAAGAAATACAAATACAAAACAAATACACTTGTAGGAAAAAAAAAAAAAAAAAAAAAAAAAAAGAAAAAAAAAACCCCAAACAAACAAACAAAAAGGGGTGGCGCTGCGTTCTCCCGGGAAAGTGCAGCCAGAATTTCACACCGAACCATCTGTGGTGACAAAAAGTAATAAACGATAGTACAACACAATCCAGTGCAATAATTTGCAAACCCACGGGTCACACACGAAACTGAAATGTTCTTCTGACACTCTCTTTAGATGATCTAGATACTTGAACCACATAATAGACAGTCCGTCCATGATTATTTAACCCAGTTCAGTAATCGTGATCTGTTGAAGCGATTTTTTCCCCCGTTGTTTCGACAAACCAGCAATGCGACCAAGATAAATATCCAGAATATTGCCAGTTGGACCCATACAAAAGTTGATATTGTGCGGGGATCCCATCAATCTTTAAAGTGATCAATGAAAATATAACTCTGCTCCTAATCAGAGCTCATATACCTTTAAAAACCAAAGTAAAAAAAAAAAAAAAGACCAAGCAAAATCTGATTTGAATGTGTTGTGTTTGAATGTAAATGTTAAGGTCAAACATTACATTGATATAAGAAGCATATTGACATCATGCTATTGTGTGTTTTTTCAGCACAATCAGCTCAGATGAAAGTCCACAATCAGGTGAAAGTCTTTTGTTGGTGAAACAATCAGTTATTATATCAACGAACACACTCCACGAAGCCAAACTTTTGATCGTTTCAACATGGAAGTCTGTTTTGCACACAGCTGGGATAAAGCAATGCTATTTCATACATTCTTGAAACGATCTGTGTAGACGACATTCATAAACCGGCATTAATTGTAGATGACATACATAAACATTAAAAGTACCCACCACGTGTAGACAATGACTATGGAATATTGTGCTTACATACACATTCCCTTACAACTCGTCAGAATTATCGAAGAACATCAAGAACGAAGCTGCTGATCAGTGCATCTGAGAAGTGTTCCAAAAATAATCCGATTTAGCCTTCAAAAAACAGTCCCATAATTTCTTATCATCCTCGGACTTGAAAATATGATGTGTCATTCTGATTTGTAAATACTGCTACAAATCAACACGTTCAACAAAGCGGTATTGTGTTTCTTTGAAAAAGGGTGTCAGAAAATGACATACAATATTCAGTGAGGAGATCGCACGCTAGAAAAGATAGCGTTATTGTGTTTCTTAAAAAGTGCTGTAAAAAATGACACGATGTTCCGTGATATAAGAACAGTACGTGAGAAACTGGGTTAACATTTTTTTTTTAAAGGTGCCACAAAAAAATTTCATCTTAGTGAAGTAATCCCCGCAAACGAGCAACTTCTGGGTTTTTTTATGCACTACCACAACACCAATATTCAGAACAGTGTTCATGGCACACGAGAAAGCATCCATAGGCTTCTTAAACAGTGCCAGAAAAATAGCATCACGTTCAGTTAGAGGATTACGAAAGTGTTCCTACCCTTCGTAAACAGCACGACAAATACAAATTATGATAGCATGTTCAGTGACAGAATCATGACGGTGAGAGTGTCCTCACGCTTTTTACCCTGTGCCAAAAAAGTGACAATGTGCTCAGTGAGATGATTACGAAAGTGTTCCTAGACTTCTTGAACAGTAGAACACTAATGACACCATGTTCAGTGACGGGATTACGGCCGACTATAAAGTGTTTTTTACGCTTCATCATGTTCACGGATGTGATTGAGACTCTCATGACGGGATCGCGAAACTGTTCCTGCAAATATGGCACTAGATTCAGTGACAGAATCACAACAGATGATAAAATTTTCTCACAAATAGATAAGAATCAAGTCATGTTGAGGTGAGATAGGCACAGCACAGAAAAAAAAATGTACCAGCATTTCGTACACACTGTCGGAATGATATTCTAATGACATGTTTAGTAAGGTGACAACGATGCACTGTGCTTCAAAACACTTTGTGGAATATGAATCATTGGCATAATGCTCTCTGAAGTGATCGCAACACACGAGAAAGTGTTCTAAATTTCGAACGCACTCTCAAAATGACATTTTAACAACGCATACATTGAGGTGATAACAACGCACGAGAAAGTGTTCTTGAGTTTCCGACGCGCTGTCAGAATAATATTTCAACAACGTGTTTACTTCGGTGATGACGCATGGGAAAGTGCTGAAAATGAACGCACTGTCAGAATGACATAATATATTGACATCATCATGTTCTCTGAGGTCATGATGACGCACGAGAAAGTGTTCTTGAGTTTCAAACGAACTGTCAGAATACTATTTCAACAACGTGTGTACTGCGGTGATATCGACGCACGAGAAAGTCTACCTGCGCATCAAACGCACTGTCAGAAAAAATATTAGCAATAACATGTTTACTGATCTGATAACGGTGCAATGAGAGAATGCTCCTTCACTCCAAACGCATTGTCAGAATTTGAATTATTTACATCCATCTTGCTCTCTGAAACGATTGTGACGCACGACTGAAAAAGTGTTCCTGTACTTGGAACACGCTGTCAGGATAACAATGCTCAGCATCATGCTCAGCGAGATGATTACGACGCAGCGAGAGAGTGTTCCTTGGCTCAGAACGCATTGTCACAATATGAATTATTGGCGTCTTATTCTCTGAAGCGATCGCAGCGCAACGAAAGTGTTCCTGAACTTTGCGAACACACTGCCAGAACAACACTACACTCAGCATCATGTTCAGCGAGGTAATAACGACACACGAGAAGGTGTTCCTGCGTTCGTTTCGGGGTGGGAGTTACCATCACTCGGGTGCGGACCGGCAGAGGGCGTGCAGGGGGTGCTCCTGTATGGTGTGTGTGGTGGTGTC
>NC_134894.1:31914248-31916748 GCF_041734735.1 Babylonia areolata
GGCGGCGCGGAGGAGGAGGAGGAGAAAAAGAAGACAAAGAAGAACAAAGAAGAGGGGAGTTGGACAAAGAGGAGAAAAAGAAGCAGAGGAAGAAGAAGAGCAAGGAGAGGAAGGAAAAGGAGTGAGAGAATAAGAAGTAGCATGATGAATAGGTAAAGAAGAAGGAGGAGGTGGTGAGGAGAAGAGCAAGAAGATCGGAGGAACAGGGGGAGAAGAAGGAGGAGGAGGAGAAGACGAAGAAGAAGGAGGAGGAGGAGGAGGAGGTGGAAGAGGAGAAGGAGGAGGAAGAGACGAAGAAGAAGGAGGAGGAGAAGACGAAGAAGAAGAAGGAGGAGGAGGAGGTGGAAGAGGAGAAGGAGGAGGAAGAGACGAAGAAGAAGGAGAAGACGAAGAAGAAGAAGAAGAAGGAGGAGGAGGTGGAGGAGGTGGAAGAGGAGAAGGAGGAGGAAGGGACGAAGAAGAAGGAGGAGGAGAAGACGAAGAAGAAGAAGAAGGAGGAGGAGGAGGTGGAAGAGGAGGAGGAGGAGGAAGAGAAGAAGAAGAAGGAGGAGGAGAAGACGAAGAAGAAGGAGGTGGAAGAGGAGAAGGAGGAGGAAGAGACGAAGAAGAAGAAGAAGAAGGAGGTGGAGGAGGAGGTGGAGTAGGTGGAAGAGGAGGAGGAAGAGACGAATATGAAGAGGAAGAAAAAGAATATAGTGATGATAGTCGTGATGGTGATGATGATGATGATGATGATGAGGAGGAGGAGGAGGAGGAGGAGGAGAAGGCGCAGAAGACCAAGGAGGAGAAGAAAAGAACAACAATAAAAACAAAAGAAAGAACAAGAAGAACCGGAGGAACAAGAAGGCGATACCAGCGAACAAGAAATCGCTTAAAGCTTCGAGTAGAACCTCGACAAACAGAACACACACACACACACACACACACACACACACACACACACACACACACACACACACAACAAAAACAAAAACCCACAACTACAAACCACATCAAAAACTGGACCCGCAGTAATCACGTTTCTCTAAACTGTGCCCATCACGGATTGTCACGGGGGTGATGGAGGGTTTGGGTGGAGAGGGGGGCTGCTATCAGTACCGACCATGCATCGACAGGTGCCCAGAAATTGGCCAGAAGCTGTCGGTACCTAGGAAGTGGTCCAAGTCTCCAGAAAACTGTCCAAAAAATTTCGAAGGGACAATAAATAGACTGACAACCTTCTCCAAGTCGTCTTGGACAAAATCACAGGCTATAATCATAATGATGAGATGGTCAACATTAAACCACAAGTTTACTGACTAAACCAAACAAATCTTCCCAAGAAAGGCAATAAACTGGTGTATATAAAGATATTATTCTCAAATTCTCGATGATATTGCTTCATAATGATAATACAACTACTACTACTACTACTACTGCTGCTGCTGCTGCTGCTGCTGCTACAACAACAACAACTACTACTACTACTACTAACAACAAATATCACAATGATAATGACTATGATAATAATAATGTTGATGATGATAATGATGGTGGTGATGATGATGATGATGATGATAACAATAGAATTGACGACGACGATGATGATGATTTTTAACCTGAATCGATATCAGACAGATTGAACGAATGCCGTCCATCGGGTCGACTGAGCAACCACCGGAGGAACAGACAACGAACGAACGAACGAACGAACGGCACGATCAATGTAGGGCATGGTGTGTGATCGTGTTTCATTTTGCAAGGGGGTGTTAGTTTAGTGTGGTTTACTACAGGCAACAGAAGACGTCGCTAGGCATTTGGAGTGAACACAGTTTCTACTTTGATCGTGTTTTCCAGTTCTTGTCCAGATTGATTTTGTTTGGGTTGTGTGTGTGTGTGTGTGTGTGTGTGTGTGTGTGTGTGTGTGTGTGTGTGTGTGTGTGTGTGGTCTGTGTGTGTGTGTGTGTGTGTGTGTGTGTGTGTGTGTGTGTGTGTGTGTGTGTGTGTGTGTGTGTGTGTGTGTGTGTGTGTGTGTGTGTGTGTGTGTGGTTTATTTTTCAATTTTTTAAAAATCAGTTTGATAATGACGTGAGTGGGTGTCGATGTTGAACCCCAAGTTTACTTTAAAAAAAGAAAAGAAAAAGAAAAGAAAACGCTGATGGACGTTACGTATTTAAAGTGAACTGGTTTAACCCCTTGAGTCCCGCCGACAAGCTTTCTCGTCAATGAAGGGCTGTTGCCGACCTGTGATAAGACCGAGGCTACAGGTCAGGGAGGCTGATCGCAGTTCTTTATTTTGACTCATTCCTCTTGGGAACACGCTACTCTGTTTAGTAAACGATCGATCAATCAGACTACTCAAAACTTCCCTGGGAGTAGTTCTTGCGCATAAATCCCTGTCACTCTGATTTCATTGCACCGTGGTTCAGCAGTCATAGGGTTAATCTGTGATCGTGTTTGCCTCCTTGTTCTTGACGATAATAATTGGGTGTGTCCCCCCTCCCAATGCTGATTTGAATTA
>NC_134894.1:31921748-31924248 GCF_041734735.1 Babylonia areolata
GCCGCGGTGGCATTGTGGTTAAGCTTCAGACTTGGAAGCGGGTTCGAATCCCGTTTGGAGAGGGAGTTTCACTCCCATCTCCGCAAGACCTTGAGTGGTGGTCTGGGTGCTATTCTTTCGGATGATAAGACATGCCAAGGCAGCATACACTTAGTGCACGTAAAAGAACCCACGACAACATAAAAGCGTGGCGCCAGATTATAGCGAAGGCGAGCTCCCCAAGTAGTAATAGTTGTAGAATGAGGAGGAGGGAGAGGAGGGGGAGGGGGAAGGAGGAGGAGGAAGAGGAGGAGGAAGAGGAGGGAGAGGAGGAGGAGGAAGAGGGGGAAGAGAAGGACGAAGATGTGGAGGAGGAGGAGGAGGAGGAAGAGGGGGAGGAGGAGGAAGAAGAAGAGGAGAAAGAGGAGGAGGAGGAGGAGGAGGAAGAGGGGGAAGAGAAGGACGAAGAGGTGGAGGAGGAGGAGGAGGAGGAAGAGGGGGAAGAGGAGGAGCGGGAGGAGGAGGATCGTTGTTATATTTTCTTCATAAAAGTCTTCAGTTTAACGCGCGTGTGTGTGTGAGTGTGTGTGTGTGTGTGTGTGTGTGTGTGTGTGTGTGTGTGTGTGTGTGTGTGTGTGTGTGTGTGTGTGTGTGTGTGTGTGTGTGTGCGCGCGCGCGCGTGTGTGTTTCTGTCTGTCTGTCTGTCTGACCGTCTGTCTATCCAAAAATGCAAGTCAGTTGGAATGATGTCACTGATGTTTCATTACATCATTTCAGATAGCACACGCACACGGCAATTTCTTGCGATGGAACCCAATTACAAAAAAAAAAAAAAAAAAATCTTGACTCTTTTACGCGCATGCATGCACTCACTCGCAAGAGCAAACTGGAGTGAAAACGCCATCTTCTTCCCTCCGACAATCTTAACAGTCGAACCTGAACTATAAAACACACACGCGCGCACACACACACACACACACACACACACACACACACACACACACACACACACAAAGAAAGAGAGGGGGAACAGAGAGAATGTGTGTGATGATGGGGTGGTACAATTGGGTCGCTCTCTCTCTCTCTCTCTCTCTCTCTCTCTAAACTCAGTGCTCTCTTTAATCGTACACAGAAGCCGCGGGTGAAAAGAGACCCCTGTCGTGTCCGCTGAGGGTTTTGCTTTTTGTTCCCCCCCCCCCCCCCCACCCCCTCGTCCCCACACCCCAACTCCCCACCCCCCCAAGCCCAACCATAGTCCGGTGTAGTGTAGGAATAGTGTACTCCTACCAGAAATGCCCCCAGACGATGTGTGGAAATCATTGCGCACTTAAGTTGTAGGATTCCTTTTAATAACAATAATAATAATAATAATGGATACTTGTTGAGCGTTTTCCTTCCTGAAAGGGAGCTCAAAGCGCTTTACAATAAACATAAAACACACACACACACACACACACACACACACACACACACACACACACACACACACACACATACACACACACACACACACACACACACATACACGCGCGCGCGAGGAGGCTGCATGGATTATAACATTCATGTTAAGACAATAGGGTATTGCACAATAATATTTACAAATGAAAATATCCAACAAATAAAAGGTATATATTACTAAAATGACATGCGCGCCCGCGCACACACACACGCACACACGCAGCACGCACGTACACACACACACACACGCACGCATACACACGCACGCACACGCACACATACACACACACACACACACACACACACAAACACACACACACACACACACGTCTTAAGATATAACATAAGACAAATGTCCTTTTCCAAGAGACCAATCTTGACCAGAGAATGTTCAATTTCAAAAGAGAGCACAGTACTTTATTGAACCAGACACAGACAGACATACAACACTTGTGTAGTTGTTTTTTTCTCTAGAGAGAGAGAGAGAATAGTCAGTCTTGATGTGACCTTTTCCAGCCCGCTTGCGAAACAGACTAATCTAATATCCTGTCGAAATGTTGCGCCTGTCCAATTTTGTTTTGTATTGCATTCAAAGCATTATTTCACTGCGTTCAGAAAGTGCAACAGTCATAAGGAGATGAAATCCCGGCTGTCACAGAGGTGTAAAATATATTCGTGATAACCACCTACCTGTGCTATTTGGTATAAGAAATATTCTGACGTGGTTTCGTTTCCATGACTACGTAAGTCTGCTGATGCACGAGTAAACTGAGACACTACGGACGAACAACCGTTTCGCTCTTCTCTCAGATGCACCCTTGGCATCTGTTAAAAGAAATAAAGAGGGGCGTTGGGAGGGCGGGTTTGGGTGTGTGTGTGTGGGGGGGGGGGGGGGGGGGGGGGCGTCCTCTTTATTTTATGTCGTGCAGCTCTATCAGAACGTAATTGTCTGAGTGAGTAAAAGAGAAAGAGAGAGGGGGGGGCTTTCGATGGAGGGCAGGCCGCTCCTCTCTAGGACCTGGAGGTTGGAGACCCTGTCTTGCCACTTTATGCCAAGGATCTT
>NC_134894.1:31941748-31944248 GCF_041734735.1 Babylonia areolata
TCTCTGTCTCTCTCTCTGTCTTTCATTCTTTCTCTCTCTCTGTGAGACCTTTCTCGTTTATCGATTTGATCCGCGTTGGCGTTGTGGGATGCATGTTAACCAAAACAGCTCCGACATAGTTTCGATATAATTATTCTTTCACATTTTTTTCTGCTTCCACACATTCATGTCTTCATGAGAAAGACAAGCTGATTTTCGCCGAAAACCAGTCATGTTCTCATCAGTGCATAATTTTATCTCTGCGGCAGACTGTGAACGTCTCTGTCCTGTGTTCGAGTCACCACTTTAAGTGAAGCGCTTTCTTGTGAGAGGAGAGAGGAATTTTGTTTAATGCTCCGTCACACATATCGGTGATAGAAGACATTTTGTTAAAGTATCTGTATATACATTTGAGTATTGTCGGTTAGAAAGGGTGGGAGATTTGAATGAATGGAGAGTTGGGAGAAACTGGGCAAATGAGGGTGAAATGAGGGCGAAATTTGAAAAAAAAAACAATCTAAATACAGTTACAGGAAATTACTTAAAGGACTTCGTAAAAGAGAAGTCGTTAAACTGACATGCGAAAGAACTGATAATGAATGCAAAAAGTCAAAAACATCAACGTTCTCAGTCACTTGTGAAGACACACTTCCGTGTACATAAGGCTTCATCAAGCTACAGTTGAAAAATTATATGCTTAATTGTCAGGTTACTAAAGCATATGCACTTGACATTAGAACAATACTTGGTCCTTAATGAATTTCTCCAGGGAGTAAATCTTTGAAATATTGACGGTCGCATAGCCTTTGCGGCAACGGGGGCAGTGAATTCATATCCACTGTGTCTAGGACTTGGCAGAGGAAGACAGTGAATTCATTAATTATCCACTGTGTCTAGGGCTTGGCAGAGGAAGGCAGTGAATTCATATCCACTGTGTCTAGGGCTTGGTAGAAGAAGGTAGTGAATTCATATCCACTGTGTCTAGGGCTTGGCAGAGGAAGGCAGTGAATTCATATCCACTGTGTCTGGGGCTTGGCAGAGGAAGGCAGGGAATTCATATCCACTGTGTCTAGGGCTTGGCAGAGGAAGGCAGGGAATTCATATCCACTGTGTCTAGGGCTTGGCAGAGGAAGGCAGGGAATTCATATCCACTGTGTCTAGGGCTTGGCAGAGGAAGGCGGGGCCCAATCCTCCCCTTCCGCCGTTTCTTACCTTCCACAACGGAAGTCAGGAACCCACCCATTCACACCTGGGAGGAGTAATGAAAATCAGAGTAAGGTGCCTTTCCCCAAGGACACAACACCATGCCGTGACGGGGCCTGGAACTGAACCCTGATCACTGGTGAACACTGGATCAGAAGTCCAACGCCTTACCGCCTCTGCCACGGCGTTCCCCCGCCCCCCATACCCTCCCACACCCTCCATCCCTCAGAGAGAGAGAGAGTAACACAGGTAATTCCTCCAGGAAATATGCATGGAACCCGTTCAGTTCGTTTGCATTTAGAAGAACTGGGGACTGACTGAAAGACTGCAGAATATTCCATGTGGATCTTGGAGAGTGAATGTCTGTATTCGCACTTGCATGCTCGCACTCCCCTCCCCACCCCCCATACATTCATGCAACAGGGGGGCAATAGCCGAGAGGTTAAAGCTTTGGACTTTCAATCCGAGGGTCCCGGGCTTGAATCTCGGTAGAGGCGCCTGGTGGGTAAAGGGTAGGGATTTATGTATCCCATCTCCTCAGGTCAACATTTGGGCAGACCTGCTAGTGCCTGAACCCTCTTCGTGTGTGTACGCACGCAGAGGATCAAATACGCATGTTAAAGATCCTGTAATCCATGTCAGCGTATGGTTACCATACTTGAATTTGACTGGAAACAAAATAGAAAAACATGTTCTTTAACACTAAAAGCTAAGCAAATTACAAAGTATATAGACTCCAGGAGGTTTTATGTGAAATTAAGTGCGATTTTTGATTGGTTTGTTATTTTATACACAAGAAGAGAAATCATTGTTCGACATGTGCCATGATATAACTGAAATCAAGCGGTGTGAGTAAAGGAAGTACACACATTAAGATGTATACAAATGATACATTTTGGGTGAAATATTTTTTTTTTCTTTTTTGATGACTATTTCAAATGGCTTTATTCATCAAGTAATTGTAGCTTTCCTCAGAATACTATGTTTTTATGTTGTTATGTCCTTTTCATTTTTGTTTGCTTTTTTCGTGTTACATACGTCCATTTTGTTCCCTTCTCATTTCCTGTTTATGTATGCATGTTAAATTTCTATGTATGTCAAATCAAACTGGAAATTAAAAACATTTTTTAGGAAATGTAGATATATTTACTTCTTCTTATTATTCTTATTATAATTATTATTATTATTATTATTATTGTCACCATCATCATCATCGTCATTATTATCATCATTATTGGTCGTAATAGTATTATGTTCCAACACCACCAAAAAAATAATACTTCACTGAGTGGAGATGGCGTCAGACAAGCGATAAGCT
>NC_134894.1:31954248-31956748 GCF_041734735.1 Babylonia areolata
TTGCTCTTAAATACTGTCCCGTGATAGCTCAGATGGTAGAGCGGAGGACTGTAGCGGCTAAATCTGGCAATCCTTAGGTCAGTGGTTCGAATCCGCTTCGCGGGATTTTTTTTTTTTTTTTTTTCCTTCTTTTATTCTCAAACTTTTTCTCTCTACCATCGCATCCCACCCCCCCCCTCTCTCTCTTTCTCTCGCGTTTCTGTTAATGTTATCAATCTACCAAGCTAGCAATAACAGCCAGTTATCCAACCACTGTTAGTCAGTCAACCACTTTATTAATTAATCAATCGATCAGTAAATCAACCAACGAGTTGATTAATCAATATATCAGTAAATCAATCTACCAACTGTTTGATTGATTGGTTGATTGATTAACCAGTGGATCAATTAGTCGATTAATGAATTGATCAAACAATGAATAAAACTCATGATTGTCTCCTTTCTGTGTTTCCTGTTTGAAGTTTAAAAAAATGGGGGGCGGGGGTATTAGGAAGCTTCTTTCCAAATGAAATAAAAGGGTTCGTTAGAAAATAAGAATAACGATCACTGAGACGGCGGGACTATTTTGCACTCTTGAAAAAATAATGTGTCGTCGATTATTTCCTGTATTGGGGTCTGATTATGTCAAGGGAAACAATCCATGCTTGCCAAAAGTAAACGCTGCTTTTAGTTACTTCCCTTAGACCTTGAGCTTATCGAGAAAATGGCAAAACAAGAAGCAGCACATGCAGGAAGTAAAATGAATAAAACAAAATAAAAAAAATAGAATAGAATAAGGTAAAATGACATATGTATCTATGTATTATCTGTTTGTTTATTCATTTATTTATCAATCTATCTATTTATCTATCTATTTATTTATTTATTCATTTATTTGACGCACTGATGTAAGTTTTAAGCTTGTCATCTGACTAACATCCCAAAAGACTGTGCGTTGCAAAATAATACAGGTACAATTTCATACACAAATTTAAAAACAAACAAACAAACAAAACAACAACAAAAAACACGAGTAAACAACTTTATATCTATCTATCCATATTACCCCCTCCCCCCCCCCCCCCCCCCCCCCCCCCCCCCCCCCCCCCCCCCCCACATACACACACACACACACACACAGATGCATCTAACGAGAGAGAGCCGGTGACAGAGAGTGAGAGAGAGAGAGAGAACAAGAACAAATGGTTTAATTGCGTATAGGCCTGTGACCCATTGCACTGAAACATATCATACATAAAGAAACATACATGAAGGCGCAAAAATAAGTAAATAAATAAAAGACAGATAAATAGATAACTTAAATGAATAGATATTTTTTTTTTATAATTACGTCCTCACTTATCCGTTAGAGATCATCCTTGTGAGAAAACACTTAAATGGCAAAAATGTAATTAATTATTGTCTTTCCTTAACTAGTTGTTGGTACAGAATCATGATTCACTATGTCTCTGCGCTTAAAAGCCAGAAAAAGAAACTTTGAAAGATTTAGTTGACTGTCGAGTCCACCATTCAAAATACTTGCACATTGCTGATCTCGTGTCAAGTATGAGCTGGAATTATTTATGCAGTATTTCAACCTAAGGTCACTGTAGTTTGGGCATTCAAACAGTACATGGAATTCATCTTCACAGTCAGCAGAACAAAGAGGGCAACCCATTTGACCAACAGGGGAAAAGCGGTGTGTGTGGCTATTTATAGCCTAAACACCCATTCTGAAACGTGCACAAATTGTTTTGAAATATCTATTATCAATGTAATCAAAGTATTTTTCACATTCGATGGCACTTATAAATGAATGATACAATTCAAAGCGCCTGATTTCTGACACGCGCGCATACCAACGCTGACAAAAGCAATTCTGTAAGCGCTCTCTAAGTACTACATATGAAGAGTTTCTCATCCCCAACTTCCCCAAACATCCAAACATAACCAAAACCATTTGTACAGATAAGGTTGTTTACGTACGTAACCCAATTTGGTGCATTACCATTTCTGTTTTGTATGCCGTAAAGCAAATCATAGGCTTTTCTAGAATATCTTGACAATGACTGTTTATGTAGCCGAAACCAATATATAGTATACATCTCGCGGCAGAGTTTATAAACAATGGGTATCTTCCAAGTTCGCCGTATACCATATCATTAGGAGTGAAAGGAGGGACGCTTAGTAGTAATTTGCCGGCAAGCTTGCAAATGGCTCCTTTCTATTGATTCTCGTGGTTTGAAACCCCATAGCTCCGAGCCATACAAAAGAACGAGAGAGAGAGAGAGAGAGAGAGAGATGTTCCTTTCGTTTGTTATGGAGCTGGAGAGATAGAGGTCTGCTGAGTATTATGCATAGAAGACCAGAGGAGTAAGAGTAGTCCCAATGGGTACATTCATTAATCACTCGGCCATCAATCAAAGCGTGTTTTCTAAAAAAAAAAAAATGTCGTTTATAAACAATAGAAAATAGGAACAAGAATAATTAGGCATCATCTTGACCGGCCACTGAAACTGAA
>NC_134894.1:31961748-31969248 GCF_041734735.1 Babylonia areolata
ACACACACACACACACACACACACACACACACACACAGACACACACACACACACACACACACACACACACACACAGATGCAAAACAACACCTCAACGGTTTCACCGCTGCGTACAAAAAGACATACAGCATCTCATGTCTGCGGGCTCTGGAAATACTTCAGCCAAACACCTGCTGCACACCTGCACACGTGCACACCCGCGGTGTGTGTGGTTAAAAACAGAACAGGTGAAGCGATTTGCAGGGTAGGAAAGGAGGAAGCCAATAGAAGAGAGTTGCACAACACACATCCGTTTAAAGGGCCGCGAAAGACATACGAGCACAAGTTCTGAAAATGTGTTGATTCGTGGGTGTCCAACTGAATTCCTTGCCAGTATATATTATATATATATATATTTTTTTTTTAAATAGTTTTTGTTGTTGTTGTTGTTTTGTTTCTGCTTTTTGATTGTTGTTTTTGTCAGATCATGTTCGAACTATGTTATATCCCGGCAAATATTGCTTATGATCCTGGTGCACTTGGTAATAAACATAACTATAGACGTATTCTATCATGTTGTATTTCTATTCTGTTCAAGTCAAATGCTTAGAAAACGCCTGTTTTCTTCTTGTTAATTCCAAAGTAGGATGCATCTTTAATCAGTTCATGAAAGTGTACTTGCAGTTTCAATGATACCGTTGCATCGTTATTGACAGGAAAAAAACAACAACAACTAAGCACTAAGGTGTTTGAATAAAACATTCCTTTTCTTCCCACAAAACATGCTGAAAGGCTGTTTAAATCATTTTAGCTGCCTCCGATGGAGTCTTTCGACTACACGACGAATGAGTAGACGAAACATACAGTGGGCTCTCAAGTGTGGGTGAAGACCTATTCTGGATGAATTCTTTTGCCTTTTTATGCCCCTTTAACTAATGAAAGCACACGATCCACTGCTTCTCTTGACTTCGAATCTGTTGCGCCTGCCCCAGCTGTGCTTCTTAGGTAACAACAGATTTTCACGCTGGACATAGATAGAACTGAGTTTCGGTATCTTCTGAGGAATAAGTTCCTATTTTGATATTTGCGTGATTTCATTCTATTTTATCATGCGTTGCATGTTTGTTTTCTTGTTTTGTTTTTTCTTCCTCCTGTTTTTAGTTCAACACCACTAAACTCCTACGTTCACTCGTTTCCACGAGTGAGCTTTTACGTACATGACCTATTCTTACCTGCCATCTAGGCAGCCATACCCCGTTTTCAGCGGTGTGCATGCTGGGTGTGTTTTTTGTTTCCACAACTCACCGAACACTGATATGATTGGATTGAAGTACCTTGTGCATATGATCTTCCATGTGCGGTCACACACATAAAGAGTTCAGGCACAAGCTGGCTGGTCTGCCCATCTGTTGACCTAGGAGATCTAATAATCTCCATCATTAACACACCTGGATCAGCAATCGAGGTTCGAACCCAGGGCCTTCACACTGAAAGTCTGACGCTTGAACAGCTCGGCCGTAGCGTCATGGAGAATGATACCTTCAAGATCAGAACTTTGCATGGAACTGTTTAGGGTATGCCACTTGGCTTTCAGTGTGAGACTGAGGTTTAAAAATCTGACAGCGCTGTTGTTTGTTGTTGTTTTTTTTGTGGGGATTTTTTTGGCGATTGTGGGCGTTTAGTGAGGGGCTTTATCTCGAGTTAGTCTACTTCTATGGATGCGAAGGTATGGTCATTTATATTTGATCTCTCTGTCTGTCTGTCTGTCTGTCTGTCTGTCTGTCTGTCTCTCTCTCTCTCTCTCTCTCTCTTTCTCTGTCTGTCTGTCTTTCTGTCTGTCTCTCTCCCTCCCTCTCTCTCTCTCCTCTATGTGTGTGTGTGTGTGTGTGTGTGTGTGTGTGTGTGTGGCGCGCGCGTGCGTGTGTGTGTGTGTGTGTGTGTGTGTGTGTGTGTGTGTGTGTGTGTGTGTGTGTTCGCGCGTATGACAGTGCATGCTTGAATTTAGCGCAGTTAAATTATTCGTACCGTCATTACAAAAGGATAATGAATGCCAGTATATCACAATCCCAGAACGTAAAGATTAATATCTTCACATCCCTAAATGCACATGGTATGTCTTCTTGCATACACTTGAAAAAGGAGGGTTTCTTGGATATAGAAGGCAATTCTTATCTTCTCAGGTTTATTCGCATCCAGAGCTTCATTTCTTGATGCATTGCTAGCCCATTCAAGTGTGTGTGTGTGTGTGTGTGTGGTGCGTGCGTGCGTGTTAGTATGTGTGTCCGTGCGTGTGCGGAAGCGGATAGCGTTGTGATGTGTATTCCCTCGAACTAGAACAGTCCAGCACAAAAACGCCCCGTCAGCAGACTGTCCGAAACGGACACCTACCTGTTCAAAGGTCACACCGATCGGTCACCATCGATCTACCTACATCAAGATCGAAGAGATGTGATCATCACTTGCTGCCTGTACCGTATCAGTTTTGTGTCTCAGCCAGGTGTCGTGGTTCGATCTGTGCTCGGGGAGATCAAAGAAGGGGCTGCTGGAGGAGACCAAACGATGTCTCCTTAAGACATTAACCCTTTCGCCGCCAAACGCATTTATGCAGCAGCTAGGTAGAGGACCCATATCACAGAAAGGTGACCAGATCACGGGTCTGTTAATCCATGAAAATGCTGCCCTTAATGTTCGGTGGAAGGATAGACCATATTTTCTACACATTGCAGGGGTAATCCCCAGCTGTTCTTAGACGCCATATTTTCTGTGTTCATAGCACAAGTGAATTTTGCATTCTAAATTGACTGGCGGCGAAAGGGTTAAGATGATGGATGGATGACTCGTAACTGTCTTCGCTCTGAAAAGGGTTTGTGTATTATTCGGTGGAATCACGAAGAAACGTGACACTGCGCGCACACACACACACACACACAGACGCGCGCACACATGTGTGTACGATCAACCCAAGCGCACATCCCTCCCGCACTTCCCTCCCCTACCCCTACCCCCTACCCCCCTGTCCCCACTCCTGCACGGTCGTGCGTCATCGGTTTGACATTGAGGCCATAGCCCCATAATTATCAATCAGAGGCGATAACAGCCTTACTGTGTGTTACCAGAACTGAAGCAGTTAATCATGATACACCTATATCTCTTATCGGTTCGACAAATAGAAGGGTCGAGTTGTGATGCTGTTCTGGGGAGTATTCGTGCAATTTTGTACCAAGATGACGGTTTGCGCTGCACTGGCAATGTTCAACAAGGAGAACGAAATTACAGATGCTTGTTTGTTTGTTTGTATTATGAGTGAAATAGTACTTATCAATGTCTATATTACGTGACTGAACGAATGAGCCTACTTCTTCTTTATGACATCACTCTTTTTGTATTTATTGGATATGTGTAAAGGATGAACGTATGTAATGTTTCAATGCCCCCAGTGGGCACACGAAATAAACTCCTTGCCTTGCCTTGCCTTGCCTTGCCTTTGGCGGACGCATTTATCAAAACTTGGCTTTTGACAACAGCCGAAGGGAAAGCAGAGCTTCAACACAGATCACGTGAAGCACCTGTCAGGGGCTCCTCATGAGGGTCATCCCTATGCCCCCAGCCGCCGCCCCCCCCCCCCCCCTCCCCACGCCCCCCTCAGCCCCCACCCCGCTTGTCAAGTTTCGACTGCAAACCACATGTGTGTCATTTACATTGTGCATTGGTAATGTCGGATCCATACCGCTGTGCCGAAAGGTGTGTGATGCCACAGGTCATGTGTCACTCGAGTCCGGAGTGCTGTGTAAAAAACGTGTTTGTTAACAGTGAGGCTTTTTGTGTGTTCTGTGGGGTGGGGGGGGGGGGGGGGGGGGAGAGAGCCGTGGGTCTCCTGATAGTTTTATTGACTCACTTGTGTAAACAAAGTGAGTATGTTTTAACCCGGTGTTCGGTTGTCTGTGTGTGTTGTGTGTGTGTGTGTCCGTGTGTCCGTGGTAAACTTTAACATTGACATTTTCTCTGCACATACTTTGTCAGTTGACACCAAATTTGGCATAAAAATAGGAAAAATTCAGTTCTTTCCAGTCATCTTGTTTAAAACAATATTGCACCTCTGGGATGGGCACAAAAAAAAAGAAAAATGAAGCCTAATTATATGCAAACTGCATTTACTGTTATATTTATATTTTTTGTATTCTCTAAACTTGGCACTTTGATCTGATATTCTGACCCAACAACAAGAGCAGTCATTATTATCATTTTTTGTTCAAACAGGAACTTCTTTTGCTAAGCATGGATGTTTTATTTATTTTGCAAACGTTTTGGTGCAGATAGTAAAAAAGGGAAATTACTCTGTAATTAATGCTAGTGGACTTAATTCGCTTTAAACTGATCTTTCTCATCTTAAACATTACATTTTGAAAATATACACAATACATAAAAAGCTTGGATTTTTTTTTTTCAGTGTATCACAAGTGAGTCTTGAAGGCCTTGCCTCTCTTGTATTTATTTATAATACAAGGACATACCGATTAGTTTCCTTTGTCCGTCGAGGTAATAAGTTTTATATCTATTTATAACACAAGTACATACCAATTAGTTTCCATTGTCCGACGAGGTGATAGTCGTAAAACCGGCGGCTGTAACTACGTTACATATCAATCAGTGCTATTATCTGCGCCTGTATTTATTATATTTCGTTGTGCGTCAGGAACTGTTTCTGTGTTAGTATTATGCGTCGTTCAACGTGCACCTATCCAGTTCCCTGTGTGTCATGCTCCACGTGCCAGTGTCTAAGGATCAGAATCAGAATCAATTTTAATGTCAGTTAAACCTGCTAGTACCTGAACCCCCTTCGTGTGTATACGCAAGCAGAAGATCAAATACGCACGTTTCAGATCCTGTAATCCATGTCAGCGTTCGGTGGGTTGTGGAAACAAGAACATACCCATCATGCACACCCCGGCCAAAAAGCGGAGTGTGGCTGCCTACATGGCGGGGTAAAAACGGTCATGCACGTAAAAGCCCACTCGTGTACACGTGTACAAGTGAACGTGGGAGTTGCAGCCCACAAACGCAGAAGAAGAAGAAGAAGAAACCTTAACGAGGTTTATAAAACACGCATTCAAAGTTACATATACCACACACAAAAAGCAATACAAAGTAATAATGAATAAATATAGAACAAGACATTGAATCACTAATCTAAGTAGTGTGTGTGTGTGTGTGTGTGTGTGTGTGTGTGTGTGTGTGTGTGTGTGTGTGTAATGTGCTCCCTGTTTATGTGGGCCTGTTGTGCATATAGCGGCTCTGTGACACAGCGGTATGGAGCCGGGAGGTGCCGGTTAGGGGCTCTGTGGCTTTGAAGGACTTGTGTCATATCGGGCACCTCCGTGATGACACTGTCCGCATTTCCGTGTCAGGGTGATCGCGTTGCGTTTGTAACGGGATGTGAAAGGAGCTGCGGAAGTGTCATGGTGCTGAATAGACTTCGTGCTGATTTCAGGATGGTTTTTTTTTTCTCGTTCTTGTTCATCTTTCCTTCCTCCTCCTCCTCCTTCTCCTCCTCCTTCTTCTTCTTCTCCTTCTTCTCCTCCTCCTCCTCCTTCTCCTCCTCCTCCTCTCTTCCTCTCTCCTCTCTCTTCTTCTTCTTCTTCTTCTTCTTCTTCTTCTTCTTCTTCTTCTTCTTCTTCTTCTTCTTCTTCTTCTTCTTCTTCTTCTTCTTCTTCTTCTTCTTCTTCTTCTTCTTTCATCCTCCCCCTCCACCTCTTCCTCCTCCTCCTTCTCCTCCTCCTTCTTCTTCTTCATTATCATCATCTTCATCTTCTTGTTGTTCATATTTCCTCCTCTTCCTCCACCTCTTCCTCCTCCACCTCTTCCTCCTCCTCCTCTCCCCCTTCCCCTCCACCTCCTCTTCCTCCTTCTCCTTTTTCTTCTTCTTGTTCATCTTTCCTCCTCTTCCTCCACCTCTTCCTCCTCCTCCTCCTCCTCCTCCACCTCCTCCTCTTCCTCTTCCTCCACCTCCTCCTCCTCCTCCTCCTCCTCCTTCTCCTTCTTCTTCTTCTTCATTATCATCATCTTCATCTTCTTGTTCATATTTCCTCCTCTTCCTCCACCTCTTCCTTCTCCTCCTCCCCCTCCTCCTCCTCCTCCTCCTCCTCCTTCTTCTTCTTCTTCTTCTTCTCCTCCTCCTGGAAGGGAGATAGCAGAATGGTTAAGACGCCAACACAGTGTCTGGGTTCAAAATCCCGCTTTCGCCTTTTCTGCCAAGTATGACTAGAAAGCCAAACTTAGCGTCCGGTCATCAGAATGAGACGATGATCCGAGGTTCCTCGTGCAGCACGCACTTGGCGCACTGAAAAAGAACCCACGGCAACATAGTTGTTGTCGTAGTGCACTTTGATAGGTACAAATCATTTACGTACATGCATGTACTCAAGGCCCAGCTATGCTCGCTGGGTAATGCTGCTGGTCATGCATCGGTCTAGCAGATGTGGTGTAGCGTATACGGATTTGTCCGAACTCAGTGACGCCTCTTTGAGAAACTGAAACTGTGCTTTGCTCACTGTCTTTCGATCCAAATTCCCTTACCTGATTGCTGATTTCTGTTACTTACCCAATATGTCTTTGTCTTTGTCTCTGTCGATCTATTTGTTGCGTTCTCTCTCTCTCTCTCTCTCTCTCTCTCTCTCTCTCTCTCTCTCTCTCTCTCTCTCCCCCTCCCTTCTCTCTCTCTCTCTGTCTGTCTGCCTCTCTCTGTCTCTCTATTCTGTCTCTCTCTCCCTCTGTCTCTCTCTTCTCGGTGCCCCTGTCACTGCAGAAATTGTTAATATGACTGATATAATCTGGTCTTTGACTAATCAATACAAGCCTCGTGTTATTGGCTGGAAAACAGAGTCCTTGACCAGTGCACATGCTATAACTGCAGGTAGTTGGCAATTTCTGGGGCGATATCAATCTCGAGACAGTTTATTCATATTCGATGATGATGATAATAATGATGGTAATAATAATGATAAATATAATCATCATCATCATCATCATCGTCATCGCCATCATCTATGATATTCATCGCCAGTCCAACGCCATTATGGGTAGCTTTCGATATTTGTGTGTGTGTGTGTGTGTGTGTGTGTGTGTGTGTGTGTGTGTGTGTGTGTGTGTGTGTGTGTGAACATGAACTCGCGCATCCAGAACGAGAAGAAGCAGAAGAATATGAATGAAAAAATGAATTTTGAATGTTTTTATTTTTTTCTTCAATGATGGGAGTGGAACAAGAACAACAACAACAAAACAGAAGATGATGCTGATGATGAAGGAAAATCACAAGGAGAAAAAGGACAACAATAACAGCCACACCACCACCAACAACAACAAACAGTGCTAGACTTAACATCAGTTCATCATCTTCGAACGGTTTGATCCACGTTTAACTTCCAAAAACGAAGTGTTCTTTCACATTATGTATTCCCGAGAAAATAAATTTTATTCCCAGGTCGATCAACGTTTATCTGTCAATAGCGACGGCACATAAAATGT
>NC_134894.1:31971748-31974248 GCF_041734735.1 Babylonia areolata
CCCCCCACACCCCCACCTCTCTCTCTCTCTCTCTTTCTGTCAGTCTCTCTGCCTACACTCGCATGTCCCAGCCGTTAGCCGATAATACTGTTGTCATTGTTCGTGTGTGTGTGTGTGTGTGTATTCGTGCGTGGTGGTGCCTCGTGCCGTTTAGTAATCGTCCTCTCGGGTGTTGCAAGTCTCCAGATTTTTTTCTTTTTTTTATTATTATTATTTTTTTTTTAATGTTATTATCTAACCTGACGTGTTGACTAAACAACTGCAGTGTGTAATATACCCTTCCCCCCTTCCCAGGACCCTAGAATTTCTAATGTAATTCGAAGGCGCATATCTCTGGAGCAATATCATTATCAGCATTTAAAAAAAAAATTCTATTATTATTATTATTGTGATTGTGATTGCTATATCATTATTGTTATTATTATTATTACTATTACTAACCCCAAGAGTAGTGATTCTCCGAGTATTCTCCGGTTAATTAGCTCCCAGAGTTGTAACTTTGTGATGCTGTTGGCGATGGTTATTATTATCATTACTGTCAGTACTGTTACTCGTTAAAGTCGTCATATTCTCCAGAGTTGTGATATTCTCCACGGAATGCCCGTGAATTTTGGAGGCTGCAATAATCGTATACTTTCCCACAGTTGTGCTTCCTCGGCTGACAATTCTTCTTCACATCAGAGGTGTTGTGAATCTCAAGATGATGATAGGACGGGAACAATAGCCGAGTGGTTAAAGAGTTGGACTTTCAATCTGGGGGGGGTCCCGGATTCGAATCTCGGTAACGACGCCTGGTGGGTAAACGGTGTAGATTTTTCCGATCTCCCAGGTCAACGTATGTGCAGACTTGCTTGTGCCTGAACCCCCTTCGTGTGTATACGCAAGCAGAAGATGAAATACGCACGTTAAATATCCCTGTAATCCATGTCAGCTTTCGGTGGGTTATGGAAACAAGAACATACTCAGCATGCACCCCCTCCCCACCCCCCTAACCCTTCCCCCCCCCCCCCCGTCCCGAAAACGGAGTATGGCTGCCTACATGGCGGGGTAAAAACGGTCATGCACGTAAAAGTGTGCTCGTGTGCACACGAGTGACGGTGGGAGTTGCAGCCCACGAACGAAGAAGAAGAAGAAGAAGATGATGATGATGATGATGATATCTGCACGACTCTGGTCACCCCCACCCTCATCCCCTACACCCGTTCCTCAGCATTTGCCCTTCTCTGATCCCTGTCTTCCCGTGTGCGTTATACATTCTCAGTGTTCTGATTTCTTGACCGACGGGCGACTTTTTTCTTCTTCTTCTGCGTTCACTCGTATGCACACGAGTGGGCTTTTACGTGTATGACCGTTTTTACCCCGCCATGTAGGCAGCCATACTCCGTTTTCGGGGGTGTGCATGCTGGGTATGTTCTTGTTTCCATAACCCACCGAACGCTGACATGGATTACAGGATCTTTAACGTGCGTATTTGATCTTCTGCTTGCATATACACACGAAGGGGGTTCAGACACTAGCAGGTCTGCACTTATGTTGACCTGGGAGATCGTAAAAATCTCCACCCTTTACCCACCAGGCGCCGTCACCGTGATTCGAACCCAGGACCCTCAGATTGACAGTCCAACGCTTTAACCACTCGGCTATTGCGCCCGTCAATTGGACTTTCAATCTGAAGGTCCCGGATTCGAATCTCGGTGACGGCGCCTGGTGGGTAAAGGGTGGAGATTTTTCCGATCTCCCAGGTCAACATATGTGCAGACCTGCTAGTGCCTGAACCCCCTTCGTGTGTATACGCAAGCAAAAGATCAAATACGCACGTTAAAGATCCTGTAATTCATGTCAGCGTTCGGTGGGTTATGGAAACAAGTACATACCCAGCATGCACACCCCCGAAAGCGGAGTATGGCTGCCTACATGGCGGGGTAAAAACGGTCATACACGTAAAAGCCCACTCGCGTATATACGAGTGAACGTGGGAGTTGCAGCCCACGAACAAAGAAGAAAAAGATCTCTTGACCTGTAACGCCACTGAGCTGTTGAATGAGTGAACAGGACATGTTGTAAATAATAATAATAATAATAATAATAATCTGGACACTTCATTGACTTCTTTCGCAAGATATACACGTTCGATATTTTTTCAACTTCATTTGAATTCTTCATGGATGGACTGAAACAGGGGTGACCATTGGTCTTATTCCGTGATTTTCAATATACATATATATATATATTTTTTTTTTTAAACTTTATTTAAATTTTACTTGGACTGAGGGAAACGTGGGTGAGTTGGTCTTTCCTTTTATTTTGTTATTTTGTTATTTTATCTTATATCTTTTTTTTCTCCTTTTTTTCTCTTTTTTTTTTTTTTTTTTTTTAGATTTGTTTTTTCAATATTGTTTTGGGTTCTCTGCAACAGGTTTTTTTAATTAAAAAGTGATGCGCACTCAGTACTGAAATGGTCCCATTGCGGTCAGCAGCAGAGCTATAACTTGTGTCTGAG
>NC_134894.1:31979248-31989248 GCF_041734735.1 Babylonia areolata
CTCAATCCCTCTCTCAATCCTTCTCTCTCTCTGCCCCCCTCTCTCTCTCTCAATCCCCCCTCTCTCTCTCTATGCCCCTCCCTCTCTCTCTCTCTCAACCCCCACTCTCTCTCAATCCCCCTCTCTCTCTCTCAATCCCCCCTCTCTCTCTCAATCCCCCCCTCTCTCTCTCAATCCCCCCTCTCTCTCTCTCTATCCCCCTCTCTCTCAATCACTCTCTCTCTCAATCCCCCCTCTCTCTCTCAATCTCTCTCTCTCTCTCAACCCCTCTCTCTCAATCCCCCCCTCTCTCTCAATCCCCCCCCCTCTCTCTCTCTCTCTCTCTCTCAACCCCTCTCTCTTTCTCTCTTCTTTTAAGCTATTCCTATCCTGTTCTCTCCTTGGAGATAAGAGAGAGGCTAAGAGAGAGAGAGAGAGAGAGACAGAGACAGAGAGAGGCAGACAGACGGACTAAGGAGTGTGGAGCTTAAACTGTAGCATCTGCCACATATTACGCTGTCAAGCACTTGTTGTTGTTGTTGAGACCGTCACAAAGCGACCTCCCCTCGCTCCCTCCCTGAACAGATGACGTCATGTGTGTCACCGAGATGCTCTTCCCCACCCCCCACCCCCACCCCCCGTTCCCCCTCCTCTCCTCCAGCTCTCTCTCCCCTTCCCCCGATGCATCGAAAACAACAAAAAAAAAACAACATGTTTTGCGATCAGATATATATGTATATAAATATTCGCTCATTCTCTGGCTCTGTATCTCTGTTTCGTTTCTGTCTGTCTGTCTGTCTGTCTGTCTGTCTGTCCTGTCTCTCACTCACTCACACACATGTGCATACTACACACACATATACATAAACACACACCCACACACGCGCGCGCGCATGCACTCACGAACGCCCGCACACACACATACATACATAACACACACACACACACACCCACACTCACACACACACACACACACACACACACACACACACACACACACACACACACACACACACACACACACACACACACACACACACACACACACGTCTCACCTCCAATAAGACTACAGCACCCAGACCAACCAAACAAAACGTAAAGGAAGAGGGTCAGTCAAAGTCACGACCAGTGGTGCTGGGAATCGAACCCGTGCACACCCCCGGAAACGGAGTATGGATGCCTATACGGCGGGGGTAAAAAACGGTCATACACGTAAAAGCCCACTTGTGTACATACGAGTGAACGCGGGCGTTGCAGCCCACGAACGAAGAAGAAGAAGAAGAAGAAGAACCCATGGACACTCGCTTCGTATATATAACATAGAGATGGGCGCTGCATTGCATTGAGACCACCAGTCCCAGCAAGGCAAACGCACATACATCAGTGTGCACGTACATAAGCACACAGTGCATCAATAGATAGAGAAAGGATGACGGAGGGGAAAGAGATTAAGTAGGAAACACACACACACACACACACACACACACACACACACACACACACACACACACACACAGAGGGGAGTCGGAGTGGGTTAATATTAGTCATGAATAAGAAGTACAATGTTGTGTTTTCCGCTCCCAAGTCTCTGTCTGTCAATACTTGGCTGTCTGGTCCGTCCGTCTGTCTGTCTGTCTGTCTATCTGTCTGTCTGTCTGTTAATCTCTCTGTTTGTCTGTCTGTCTGTCTGTCCGGGGTAGGGGTTGGGATAGAGAGTTCTTGTTGTTTGATGCTTCGTCGTAGTCATTTTCATGAGTTTCTGGTGTGATTTTCAGTGGATTTTTGTTGTTGTTGTTGTTGGTATCTTTCTTGCTTTCATTACTTATGTGTTCGTGTGTTCTTTTGATGTAGCCCAACACCACTCAAATCTCTTTTCCTTCTTCTTCTTCTTTTTTTTTTTTTTTTTTTTTTCTTGTTTTTTTTTTCATATCCCAGGGCTGGGTGGGTGTAGTTGATTATTATCTCATTAACCTGGTAAATAAATTTTCGATTTGTTTCGTTACCCATCCCCCCCCCCCCCCGGCACCCTCCCCCCCCTCTCTCCCTCTCTCTCTTCATCTCCCTCTCTGTCTTTCTTATTTTGTCTCCTTGTGTCTCTCTCTCTCTGCCTGTCTGTATGACCCCCTCTCCTCTTTCTCTCTCTCTCTCTCTCTCTCTCTCTCTCTCTCTCTCTCTCTCTCTTCATCTCCCTTTCTTATTGTGTCTCCTTGTGTTTCTCTGTGTCTGTTTCTCTGTCTGACTGTCTGTCTCCCCTCTCTGTCTGTCTGTCTCTCTCCCTCTCTCTCCTCTCTCTCTCTCTCTCTCTCTCTCTCTCTCTCTCTCTTCATATCCCTCTCCGTCTTTCTCATTATGTCTCCTTGTGTTTCTCTGTGTCTGTCTCTCTGTCTGTTTCTCTCCGTGTCTCTCTCTGTCTCTCTCCCTCTATCTCCTGTCTTTCTCTCTCTCTCTCTCTCTCTCTCTCTCTCTCTCTCTCTCTTCATATCCCTCTCCGTCTTTCTCATTATGTCTCCTTGTGTTTCTCTGTGTCTGTCTCTCTGTCTCTGTCTGTCTCTCTCCGTGTCTCTCTCTGTCTGTCTCTGTCTGTCTGTGGTCTGTCTGTCTCTCTCTCCGTGTCTCTGTTTGTCTGTCTGTCTGTCTGTCTCTCTCTCCCTCTCTCTCTTTCTCTCTATCTCTCTCTCTTTCTCTCTCCCTCTCTCTCTCTCTCCTTCTGTGCGGCAGCATTGGCATCGGGGGCAAAATATGAGTCATGAATAAAACGAATGTTCTTCTTCTCCATCCTCTCTTACTGTGTCTCTACATGTGTCTGTTTGTCTGTGTGCCTGTTTGTCTGTGTAGTCTGTCTCCCCAGCTCTCTCTGTCTGTCTCTCTGTCTCTGTCTCTCTGTCTCTGTCTCTTCCTTATGCGGGTGTGTATGTGTGCATACGTCTATCTATCACACACACACACACACACACACACACACACACACACACACACGCACGCACACACGCACGCACACACACACTCACACTCACATACACACACATACACGCACGCACGCACACACACACACACACACATGCACACACACACACACACACACACACACACACCTAGATGTATGTCTGCGTTGGAACACCTTCACAGCACCCAGATCGTTTTTCATGCACTCACACATATATCCTCCTTCCATACACCCTCCTTTC
The DNA here is from genome assembly GCF_041734735.1 of Babylonia areolata. Lineage (NCBI taxonomy): Eukaryota > Metazoa > Mollusca > Gastropoda > Neogastropoda > Buccinidae > Babylonia > Babylonia areolata. The sequence continues at coordinate 31,982,413 of NC_134894.1, forward strand.
TGCAGACTGTGACGGCGTTTCGTCCCATCTCGTAGGGAAAATAACAGAATGAAAGAAGTCTGCCCTGTGTGTGTGTGTGTGTGTGTGTGTGTGTGTGTGTGTGTGTGTGTGTGTGTGTGTGCGTGCGCGCGCGCGCGCATGTATGTATGTGTGTTCGTGTGGTCCACAGGCCCGCAGAGTAAGCAACGTTCTCACTACATCCCAAAACCAATCCCTCCCAGCGGTTTTTTTCTTTTTCTTTTCTTTTTTTTTTTTTTTTTCTTGTTTGTTTATTTTTTGTGAGGGGGGGAGGAGGCGTGTGGAGGGGGGTCTGACAATTTCACCATGCTCTTCTCTTACACCTTGAGTGGTGTATCTTGTAGATGCTTGTCAGATCGAAAGCAGGAAAAGTTGGGTGTTTTTTTTATGAGACGTATACGTCGAAGGAGGAGAAGAACAGAAAGAAGAAGAGGAGGAGGAAGAGGAAGAGGAGGAGGAGGAGGAGGAGGACAAGAACGAGTCGAACAAAACAGCGGACTTTAAGGGTTGGTAGTTCACTGACAAATCCGGGGATGTCTCAGGAATCCAGAGGCGACGAAACTGCGGTCATGATTATCAATATGGCGCACAGTTGGCTGTGTCCCTCTGGTCAGTAGAATTCAAACGGCTCCTAATTGCAGTCTGTGAAGGATTTCTATTTTTAAAACCCCCCTTGACTGCCATAAACGTATTACGTACGTGCATAGTGACGTCACTTATGACGTCACCAGAAAAAGGGCAATAGCTCTGGAAGGCTGAAAATTCACACAGTTTGTCTAGAGTGATATATCTCCAGACCATTTTCTCAGTTTTAGGCTTATTGTTTTGGATAATGTTTTATGACCTGAAACACCACTTTCTGCTGTTTTCCCCACTGAAGGGGGTCATTCTGGGATTTTGTTTTTTGTTTTTTTGTTTTGTTTTTTTGCAAAGTTATTTTGAAATAACGTAAGTGTTGTTTAGTTGTTACCTTCACTTGCTTTCTGTGCTCCGCTATTATGTTGTACAAAATATATACATGTCAAGAACCACTGACAGTTGAAATAGGAGTGTCGTCTGAAAGATGTTGTCATCAGAAGTTCCGATGGATGATGATGATGATGATGAATGAACAAACTGTCAAAAGAAAATGATGCTGAGAGTCATAATTTAAAAACAAAACTTTGGAAATAGGGATATTTCATGCACAAACACGTACACGCGCCTACACACACACACACACACACACACACACACACACACACACACATTGAAGGAGAAAAAAAAAACCCAGTCTTCTTTTGTCCAAAGATTTTCACTAAAATTCCTCTAGGCGAAATGAGTTCATGTAAAGATACATCTGTCTCGTGGTTCAAGGAAGAACCTCATTTTACATATAATGTAATGGGCAAGGCTTCACATGGATACATTACAAGCTTTTTTTTTTTTGCTTTTTTGTTTGCTTTTTTTTTTTTTTGTTTGTTTGTCTGTTTTGTAAACTGGAAAAAAAAGACATCAAAAGATCTTCAGTTAGATTTCTTTTACCGAGGAGAGCTTCAATGGAAATAATTCTTTGACTGAAATAAGCTTCAAGGGAAATGATTGTTTTACTGGGACGAACATTGAAGGGAAACGACCAATTAATACCAAGCCCCCAACCCTCCTGAAAAATAGATAAAATAAATGTAAAAAAAAACCAAACAAACAAAAAACACAAAAAAACCGCATGTTAGTTTGTCAGAAAACATATCAAAAGTCAGGTTCTTCGCAAGCCGCTGTAAGCAGTCAATAAAAGCACACAGAGATAACCATGTAATTCTCTTTAATGATTCAGGGAAAGACTACAGAGAGCTTGCGTAAAAATTAATGATAACTAGAAGGAGAAACGACGTGTGTGTGTGTGTGTGTGTGTGTGTGTGTGTGTGTGTGTGTGTGTGCACGCAAACGCACACGCATCTGTTTGTGTTGTGTGCGGATGTGGATGTGAACACGGGCATGTCGGGTAAACATCACGTGCACATCTTAGCACGCGTGTCAAGTGTGTGTTGAGTGTGTATATATGTGTGTGTGCCCGCGCGTGTATGGACGTGTGTAGGCTGTGTGTGTGTGTGTGTGTGCGCGCGCGCCCGTGTGTGTGTGTGTGTGTGTGTGTGTGTGTGTGTGTGTGTGTGCGTGCGTGTGCGCACCGGCATGCTATGCTTTTATGGTTGTCTTCTGTAACTAAAACTGTGAACGTGCGCACGGACGTTCGTTTGAACGTGCATACATAACCCATTTCCTGTTCGTCAACTTGACTGTTTTGAATTTGCTTCTGAGGGAAAACCAAAACCATTGACACCTTAGATTTTAAAAAAATGCAATAATGATAGTAAAATTATTCATTAAACACACACACACACACACACACACACACACACACACACACACACACACAGTAAAGAAGGTTTTGGGTGTTTGGATGTCTCAACGATGGCAGATTATCTCCCTTGCTCAGTCATCCTTCTGGCATCAAAAACCATCCAAAGGCTGCCTCTCTTCTTTAATTAAGCCTTTCTGGGGTTTTTTTAATCTTGAATTTTTTTCAGAAGAAATGTCGAGAGAACTTGTTTCACAACCTCCGCTACACCTGGAACTCCATGATCTCGGGTAGTGCCACGTTGCTTTCATGGTCTGTTTGAATGAAGGCTGTTTCTGGCTTTCTCTGTTCTCTCTTTCCTTGTGGCTGTCTCTTCTCATCTCTCTGTCCGAGAGACAGACTGGACATACAGGTAGACCAGACAGCCAGCCAGAGAGGGGGTGAGGTGGGGGTGGGGGGGGGGGGGGGGGCAGTAGAGCGAAAGATAGACAGGAAGACATAGGGGAGAGAGACACACACACACAGAGACAGAGAGAGAGAGAGAGACAGAGAGAGAGACAGAGAGAGAGAGAGAGAGAGAGAGAGAGAGAGACGAAACTTTTTTTCGTTTCACGAGGGTAGTGGAATCAGCATGATTGCTTTTTAACATCCAGCCCTCACAGAAAGACAGAGACAAGAGACAGACAGACAGACAGACAAAGAGACAGGTATTATACAGAGACAGACAGACAGCCAAGACAGATAGACAACCAGAGAGGAAGACAGAGAGGAGAAGAGAGGAAGGAAGACACAAACAGAGCGAGAGACGGACAGACAGACACACAGACATAGATGTGGGTATTGATGTCTTATCGAATAAAGGCCACGAACACTCATGACAGGAGAAATGTGTACAGACGTTTCACATTAACATCCACGAACTATTTTGAAACGTACACCATAAAGTGATCAACTCCAGACTGAGCTACGAATTTGAAAATGTTATATATACATAAATATACATGAATAAATGATAAGCACTTTTATCAGAGAGAGAGAGAGAGAGAGAGAGAGAGAGAGAGAGAGAGAGAGACGGGGGGTGATAGAGAAAGTTCTTGTTCTTGTTGCTTATAGCACGGGGCCATATCAGGACTGTCAAGCCATACAAATGCTACCCCCCCCCCCCCCCTCCCTCGCCGAGGGTCTTTCAGTATAGATAGCATACCCGCCTTCTGGAAATTCTGTGCTAGAAATTTCCTCTTTTCTGTCACTCTCTTTGTTTCTGCCCTTTTTTTTCTTTCATCACTGTTGTCTCTTTTTTCTGCCTTGCCAGTCCATTCCCCTTTCATTTTTCAAGCAAGTCTTGACACTTTTTTCTCTTTTCCGCAGTCTATGATGTACTATCTGTGCTGTTTTGCTCTGGCGATTAGGTAGTGGTATGTAAACACTGGGATGGGCACTAGCTGCCCATTCTACAGTTATTTGCCTATATGGCCTTTTTATGAATTTTTTCCCCCCTTTTTCACGATTTTTTGTTGTCTGGGGATGATAAATTAAGCGGAATGGCTGGCGTCCTCAGCATGGCCCAGTCTTATTTGCCATAAGGAGCTAAATGGTTGGGATACTGTGTCATGAACTGTGTTTTGTGGGTTTGTCTGTGTGTGTGTGTGTGTGTGTTGTAAATGTGACAGTTTTGTGTTGACGCTGTTGAGCATTTGTATGGTTTTACAGTACTGATCTGGCCCTGTGCGGTCGGCTGGACTATAAGCAACAAAAATAAATAAATAAATAAATAAATAAATACAAATGCTCAACCGCGTCGGATCGAAAAAGAGAGAAAGATCAACCCTAAACTGAGCTACGAATTTTTGAATGCTATGCACATAGATATATGGCAAGGGTTTTTTGTTGTTGTTTTTTTTATCAGAGCAATACAGAGCGAGCGTGCGAGCGAGAGATTTTGATTCTTTACTCCGTTTTTTGTTGTTGTTGTTTTTTGTGTTTTTTTAACCTCTGTTTTTCATTTTCACTTCATTTGCAGTTTCACTTTTGTTGGACATGAACACTTTCTTAGTTTCTTTCTTTCTTTCTTTCTTTTATCGTTTTTACAGATGCTAGTAACCCGTGTATGCACAAAGTGATTAGATAGATAGATAGATACACAGATAGTTTATTTGTGTGTTAATTTGTGTGTCTGTTTGTTTGTTTGATTTTATTTGTTGGCTACCTACCCAGTTTAAATCAGTTAGTCAGTCAGTCAGTCAGTCAGTCAGTCACTTATCAGTTCGTTAGGATTTTATCGACGCCCTACGTATCGGTGTACTTGTTTTTCCATACCTTGTTCATTAGTCCTCCCGTTTGAACCACTCTGGCTCCTGTCCATGGAACTGGAAACCCGTGTCAACATCCGATACGCTAAAAGGTTTCCTTTGTTTTGGGCACCACGGGGCCACAAGGGGTATCGTTGTTTTCTTCCTGTGGGGTCTGCATCTAGATCTGTGTGTCAGTGTGGGGTTTGTGTTCACAGCCAGGACGGTGGTCTTTATCTTTTCTGGGTTTTTTTTTTCTTCTTTTAATGCGGTGTATGTATATATGTATGTGTGTTTGTGGGTTGGTTGGATGTTTGTGTGTGCGTGTGTGTGTGTGTGTGTGTGTGTGTGTGTGTGTGTGTGTGTGTGTGAGTGAGTGAAATTAACTTATGCATACGTATCTACATCAACTGGTTGTAGTGAATAGGCAATAGACAAGTGAGAATAAGAATAAGATAGGGGAAAGAAGAAAGGGTTATTCCAAGGGAGAGACAGACAGACAGGGAGAAAGAGAGAATTTCATTCTCGACTCCTCAGTGTTCTCTCCTACTACTTCTGCCCATCTCTCCACATATATCAGAAGGCAAGCTCGGGGGTTCATCCAGCACACAACTGTTCTTTAACCAGTCCGAGTGATTCACTGAACGATATGTCGCGTGCCCAGGCGTCATAGACCTTCTGGAAGTCGTCGACTCGGGACATTTCCGGTCTGCGGCGGACGGTCTCGTGTACTTTGGGGAGCCAGTTCACAGGTCACTACCCCCCACCCCCCCTCACACACCCACACTCTCCACCCCCCCCCACCCCCCCACCTCCATCCCAACACACACCGCCCCCACATGCTTCAGAACTTCCAAGCACGGTTTTGTCGAACTACAGTTCTGAGGTGGAGATCCTGGAGTCAGTTGCATTGTTCGGACGGAAGAGCCTAGTATGGTCGTAACCCGCTACTGTGTGTGGTATGGAACTGACCAATGGCGTAGTTTGGTCAACGGAGGCATTTAGTCACGTGTAACTGTCAAAAAGTTAGAACCAAGCAATGCATCTGGCACCAGCTGGTCTTGTAACTGGACTGCGATTCTGAGGGACAGATGTGTCAGTGAAATGAGCGTGTCAGTGACGATGTGTCAGCGTGGAGTTACTACTGACAGGCAGTTTGAGCAGTGTGGATGTGTCAGGGAAGTGACTGTGACTGTGTCAAGTGATAGTGTGATACAGACGTGGTGAAAAGACTGCTTCGGTGTCCAAGGTTATCGTTTTTTGTTGTTTCTTTGTTTGTTTTTTGGTTTGTTTTGTTTTTGTTTTTTGGTGTTTTTTTGTTTTGTTTGTTGTTGTTGTTTTTTTTGTTGTTGTTGTTGTTTTGTTTTGTTTTTTGTTGTTTATTTTTTGGTGTTGTCGTTGTTGTTTTGTTTTTGTTGTTTTTTTTATTGTATTTTTTACTGTTTGTTTTTGGCTGTTGTCGTTGTTGTTTTGTTTTTTGTTGTTGTTGTTTTGTTTTTGTTGTTGTTTTTTGTTTTGTCTTGTTTTTGTTTGTTGTTATTGTTTTGTTGTTATTCTTGTTTTGTTTGTGTGTGTGTGTGTGTGTGTGTGTGTGTGTGTGTGTGTGTGTGTGTGTGTGTGTGTGTGTGTACCAACGCAGCAGAAATAAAAACGATTTCAAGTAAACAACCATTATGTCATTTTTAGAAAAAAAAGACTATATTGCAGTACAAAACGACGAATTTAAGTGGAAAGAATGGAACAGATAGGTAAAAGGGTGCTATAACACAGCTTTCACACTTTCAGTCCTTCATTTTACCCCTGGAATATACTAATCCGAAGTCATTGAACACTTGGCAGCTGGGCTCAGCCCATTTTGCCCGAGCAGGAACTCATACGCAGAGTAAGACTGACGGTTGTAACTTTTCATTCAAAACTCTGAAGGCAAAGCAAGGTAAGGCATGAAGTTCGGGGTTTTTTGTTGTTGTTTTTTTACACGTGCCTTCTGGCGGCATTGAAACATTATACACGAGCATCTTTTATACACACCCTATAAACAAAAATAGTTATTTCAAAAAGAAAACAATCAATCAAATAAAAAAAATCAAAATTAAAAACATCCACAAGCAAACGAGTAAATATAAATTTTAATTTATCAATTTATATTTACTTGTTTGCTTGTGGATTTTTTTTTCTTCTTCGCAGTTCACAAGATT
>NC_134894.1:32001748-32004248 GCF_041734735.1 Babylonia areolata
CTCTCTCTCTCTGTCTCTCTCTCTGTCTCTCTCTCTCTCTCTCTCTCTCTCTCTCTCTCTCTCTCTCTCCACCCATTTTTTCCTCTGTCTCTTCATTTGAGTGAGAGAGCGAGAAAGCGGTTTTAAGAAATGCACGTGTGCGCGTGTGCTTTGGGTAAAGCAAAAGAAAACAAAACAAAGAAGCAAGCTCACTGTCAGCATAATACCGAGGACAGTGTAAAACACGTCTTGGCATGGTGATGACAACGTCTCTAACAGGGGGGGCTGTGGGTAGGGTTAATTCTATTCTATTCTATGGTAGTTCTATTCTCAAAACCTGAAAGCTTTCGCGTCGACCTTTTACTCTGCTTTCGGACACTAAAATTCCTTGGCGTCAACACGTGCAATTTGCATAGACGCACGCCCTGTCTGTCCGCTCTGATTGGCTGACGATTGAGCTTCCGCACGTGCGGTGGCGATAGAAGGATGTACTGACCAAAGTATCGAAGGAATGCTGCTTTAAGTAACGATGCAGTCGGGAAAGTCGGTGGACTGAAAACGCGTTTGGGCGGAGTGTTGTTGAGCGGTCCTTTGGGACTGGTCGTTGGGGAAGTAAATGTGCCAGGCTTCGTTGAGGGATCTTTGACTGTTGAACTGGTGGAAACTTCCTGATTTAAGAGAAAGGTGACCGGTTTTTGTGTGAGCCGAGTTTAAAGAGTTTGTCTTTTTACTGGTAAGTGTTTGTTTAGTTTATGTTTGTTTGTTTGTTTTTGTTGTTTTGTTTGGTTTGTTGGAGGAGGTTTTGTTTGTTTTCTTTTGATGCAAAACGTGGACTTGAGATGGAGAATGGAAGAACTATAAAAAAATGATAAGCAGGGAGGGCGGGGGTGGGAAGCCATTTACGCAACATGTTAATAACGGCCGGGCATTAGGGAACTCGGAATGAACGGTATGGAGTGATGCCACTGAAAACACTGCAGATAATGGGTTCGGACAACAAGCAAACAAAGAAACAAACAAAAAACAAACTTGATAAGGGCAGAAATATATGGAACAAAACACAAAACGGTATGATGTGATGCAGCCGGCGACAGTGCTTCGGACGCAAGTTCCTGTCAGCGTGCTGATGAGAACAAAGAGATAAACACGTGCTCACAGGGAGCCGGAGAGAAGAGGGCACTTAGCTGTTGTCGTGATGTGACGTGATGTTGGCTTCTTGGTGCTTGAGAGAAAGCTTTTAGAAAGCTTGCTTCTTTTTGGGTTTGTTGATCCTGTTGATGCTGCTGTTGATGTTTTTTTTATTGTTGTTGTCGGTGGTGGTGGTGGTGGTAATGGTGGCGGTGGTTGTGGTGGTGGTGATGGTGGCGGTGGTTGTGGTGGCGGTGGTGGTGGTGGTGGTAATGGTGGCGGTGGTTGTGGTGGTGGTGATGGTCACAGTTCTTTGTACTGTTCTTGCTCTTCTTGTTCTTTGAGCTTTTGTTTTTATTTGTTGTTGTTTTTGTTCTCTTCTTCTTCTTCTTCTTCTTCTTCTTCTTTTCCTCCACCTCTTCTCCTCCTCCTCCTCCTTCTTCTTTCTCTGTTTCTTTCTTCCTTTTTCAGTCCTCATGGGATTACTCAACTTCCAAGAGGAGTAAGAGGATGTGGCTATTTGTTGGTTTTGTTTGTCTGCTGTGTTGGTGGATTTCAATCAATCATTTAACTTCAAAGGAAGTAAGAGGTTTACCCCGGTATATCCCCCGAGCCTTGATAAGTGATGAATAACTTCAGCTGTGTCAGGAGAAAAGATAGAAGACAGATATAAACTTGTTAGATGTGACAAATGGACATTCTGTACCCTTTACCATTTCAGAAGGATTTTTTAAAAAGCTCGTTACCAAAAAAAAAAAAAAAAAAAAAAAAACACGAACAATCTCCTGTCCTCATCCTGTAGTCTTGGGTGATACATGTCCACAGAGAAGATGGGACTGGCTATCTTGTTATTGGGACGTGTCAGCAAGTTTGGGGGGAAAACGTTCCATTGCTCGACTTGTCCAGTGTTGTGGAGATCTCTTCTGTGGCTTGTTGTTGTTGTCTTTGTTGTTGTTGTCGTCTTTGTTGTTGTTGTCGTTGTCCTTCTTCTTCTTCTTCTTGTCATTTTTTGTTCTTTTCTTTATGTCTTTCTTTTTTTTTTTCTCCCTTTCTTCTTCTTCTTCTTCTTATTATTCTTCTTCTTTTTCTACGACGACAACTACTGCTACCAACTGCAACTAATGCTGCTGCTTCTGCTGCTGCCGCTGCTACTACTATTACTACTTCTACTACTACTTCTACTTCTTCTTCTGCTTCTCATTGTCGTTCTTCTGTTTTTCTTCTTTTTCGTCTTCTCCTCTCCCTGTTCCTTCCTGCTCTTTCTTTCTCATCTTTTTCCTTCATCTTATCTTCTTCGTATTTCTTTCGATTTTTGTTGTTGTTGTTTTTCTCCTCATCCTCATTCTTCTCATCTTCCTCCTTTATCTTACATCTTGCTCCACTTCACTCTTCT
>NC_134894.1:32009248-32011748 GCF_041734735.1 Babylonia areolata
GAAATCGGGCAACAGGTGCTGAAAGGGAGAGACGGTGTCACGGTTTACAGTGACACCCCTACCCCGTACATTTTAGGCCGTGGTGATAAGGGAGGACAGCAGGGGAGGGGTGGGTGATATCTTGCTGAATTGTGAAGAATAGCGCTGAAAGATCTGTGTGGAGTGAGAGAGTGTCGTTTTGAAACATTGAGAGTCATATAAGATGTTAGTTCCCTCAACCGCCCCCCTCTCTCCTTTCTTTTATTGTCTCTGTCTCTGTCTCTCTCTCTCTCCGTCTCTCCCTCTCTCCATCCCTCTGTCTCTGCCTCCTTGAGACTCTCTCTCTCTGTCTCCCTCTGTCTCTCTCTCTCATTCTTTCTCTTTCTCTGTCTCTCTTTCTGCCGCAAAGGTAACAAAATTATTTTGAAAAAAAGTACCTATATTGGGATCAACAAAACGTCTGCTTCAGATGTCGGAAATCTGACAATTTCGTAGTTAACCACCCATATGTACAGCCAGATGTGCCAGGGAAAGGGTTAAAATCAACTTCACCTTGTAAAGTTTTCTTCTTGGGGGTGTGGGTGTGGGGGGGTAGAGGGGGTTGTTTTGTATCATGCTTTTCTCCGTTTTTCTTTCTTCTCTGTTTCAGTTCATGATGTATATCTCTGGATTTGTTGTTGTTATTTTTCTCATTTCTTTCTCTTTTTCGGGTGGGTGGGATTTGTTTGTTGGATTCCTTTGCTCGTTGATACTTAGTTGATTAGTCAGTCAGTCAGTCAGTCAGTTGATTAGTTAGGTAGGTAGGTGAGTTAGTTAGTTACTTTGTTACTTAGTTACTTAATCATCTCTTTTCTTCTTGTTTTTGCTCTGTTCTTTAAAGGGTGTTCGGGGTGAGGAAGGAGGGTGTTTTGTTTGAGTTTCCTCCCTTATAATAAGAAAGGGAGTCGTTCTCTCGCCGTGACACCACTGCAGCAGGGTGGTGGAAAACGTGGCTGCGTTCCCGATAGGTATCACTGACCTCTCACTGAAGAGTCATAATAATAATAATGGTATTTATATAGCGCTGAATCTTGTGCATAGACAAATCAAAACGCTTCCGCACAAGTCATTCACACGCATGCATAACTCTAAAACTGGAGAAACTGAAGAAAAGGAAGAGACAGGGAAGGGAGGCTATTTTGGGAAGAGGTGGGTTTTAAGGCTAGACTTGAAAGAGCTGAGTGTGGAGACTTGACGAAGCGAAAGAGGAAGTTCATTCCAATTGCAAGGTCCAGAGACAGAGAAAGAAAGGCGGCCAACAGTCGAGAGTTTGAATCTGGGTATGCATAAACAGAGTGGATCCGAAGCTGATTGTAGTGAGCGAGATGGAGTGTAGAGGTGAAGGCAGCCACAGAGATAGGAAGGGGCTGATTTGTGAATATATTTATAACATAGAGTGCTGATTTTGTACTTTATTCTGTGTGAGACAGGGAGCCAGTGGAGATGTTGCAAAAGAGGAGTGATGTGCTCATACCTTTTCTTTCTGAGGACGAGTCGGGCAGCAGAGTTTTGTATGCGCTGAAGGAACTGAAAGAGAGAGAGGGGGAGTCTTTCGCCACCTCTCAGTCTGACCAGCGTAATAAACGCTGGATGGTGATGAGAGTGGAGAGGGGAGGGGAAAGGGGGAAGGCTGAAAAGAAAATAAAGATTAATAACCCCCTGTTTGTTTACTTGGACAGTGCTGAAGGCGGAGGGTTTGGTTCTGCGTGTTGACTGGTCTGTGGGCCCACGCGCTGACTGACAGGCACACGCGCTTAGATACACATGCGCGCAGAACTGTTCTGTTGACATCTTCCATCTGTTTTTTGAAGCCATGGTCATCTTCGAATCCGAAGGACGAACAACAACTGTTTAAATGTTTTCTGTTAGTTTCTTCTTCTGGCACGGACATTCTACCAAAGAGCCTATACTCACGGACGTCGGTATCTATAGGCTGTTGTGCTACTTTTTTTTCAACTGAAGAAGAAATCGTTGCGAAGCATTTTGATTCTCCGAGGCTCTCATCTAAGTTTGCAGTAGGTGTATTTGAAAATCCTCCCGGGCCCATCTGAAACTGAGAATTTGTAGCTGTTTTTGGTATAGAGGCATAGCGCCCGACCGTCCGTTTCTTCCCGATCATTATTAGAGCGTCAGTCATTCCTCAATAAGTCGATAGCAACATTTCCTCAGGTTTATTTTAGACACTTTTTTTTAATCGAAATGATATTCAGTCCTGTTTTTGCCATTGATATCGGAAAGTCCACTTGTGATATAATTGTTACAAAATCAGATTTCCTGAGTGACCCATATTGACATCAAATTATAGTCCAGTGGTGCACTTCGTCAAAATGACCGTACTTCAAGTGAGACTTTGCGCATCCGTAGAGAAAAAGGAACGAACAGTTAAACAAACACTCGTACATACACCCGCGCGCCTCCTATACGCACGCATACCTGCCTGTACACACCTACGCACACACACGCACACACATACACAAACACA
>NC_134894.1:32021748-32029248 GCF_041734735.1 Babylonia areolata
GGACGTATCAAATTGTGTCAGTGATCTCTCTGGATTACATAGTCGCCTGTCTAGCTTTCACCATTAACCTTTTTTACGGTAGGGGTCCCTCCACAGTTGGTAGTTAGTCTCAGTTTCAGTGATTAGGCCTACACTACTGTCCTCTGTCAATGTCGTTATTTGAGTCCATACGTAACATCAAAGGGTTCACATTGATGTCAGCCAAGACCACGTTGAAGTAGTTTGACGATTCTCTAAATTGCGTTTACCGGTCTGGGGCCGTTTTCAAGAGACTATCGTGCCTACGAATAAAGGTGTTCCTTCCGGTAAATCTACATGAGGCAAGGCAAACTTACCCGAGGGTAAGCAGTATCCCATATTCAGGAACACTCGAGTCTACCCGCGGGTCTTCAAACCCAAAGGCAAATTTGCCCTTACTCTCTGCCAAGGGTGACTGCCCACGAAGCAGAGGTAAACATGGCGGATCCTTTTGTAGCGGTGGGTTTTTTTGTTGAGGGAAAACAGGCGTGCTTTGCGGATAGCGTGTGTTTTTGCTAACTCTCTCGACAATGCTCTGTACTGTGGTGCTGTGAGAAGTAAAAAGAGCATGTGCAGAAGGGAATCATCGGGATCTTTAATTACAGACGACAGGTTAGCTTGCCTGAGTGCACCACGCGTGTCTTGAATACGAAGATAAATTAACCTTCAAGGTAAATTGTACCCGCGGGGTTCCTACCATGTCAAAGGTAAGTTGCCGCAAAGCAAAATGAATTAGGTCTTGAATACTGCCCCTGACGAACGTCCACATCTCAGTTAGTGACCATGACCCCTGAGCAGTGCAACGCGCGCTCTCCTGTTCGCTCCAAAAGCATCATTTGATCACATCATTGACCATGGACGTACGTTAAATGGATAATTTAGCTTACGTTAGTCGCCACGTCGTCTCAGACTAGTAACTAGGTCCCTTTCTTGAGTGGAAGCTTGCTTGCTTGCTTGCTTGCTTGTACTACAGACTTTCTCTCTTTTTGTATCAGATGATTATGCAGTCCGTATCACATTACTGTCCACTGTGTGGCATCAGATCCTTTCTTCGGATTACTCACGTACGTTCTTTTCGCCTTACATTATGAATGATCTGTCTTGATTTTGTCCACAAATGGTATAATCTTAAAGGTTTATCAAACGAATAATTCTAACTTATTGCACAGCTTGTGCGTTCTTCTCGACTTAACGTCAGTGTGTGACGTCAGATTTTTCTTCGGATTACTCACGAACGTTCTTTTCGCTTTACGTTAATGATCTGTCTTGATTTCGTCAATAAGAGGTAGAATTATATAGGTTTAACAATCGAATAGTTTAAACTTATTGTACAGCCTGCGTGCTCTTTTCACCATAACCCAATGGTCGATGGTATGCTAAACACAAGCACAGCTAGAGGACGTTGTACCTTCTGAATCTAAAACTGGCAATTTCTAAGAGCAACGCTACGGGCATTGGTTAGGTCTTGGAAAATTGTAGGTGTATCTTATTTTACTTTTCTCCTGATGTAGTTTGAAGAACTGCATTCGAATCCTACCATGGTTTGTTTTAATTGTCTGCATGCGACGTGGGTTTTTTGTTGTTGTTTTTTGTTTGTTTGTTTTTGTTGTTGTTGTTGTTTTGTTTGTTTTTGTTTCTTTTTTGTTTGTTTTGTTGCTGTTTTTAGCGAAAGTCATCAGCTAAACATTTGACTGAGGGGCGGCTAATCCTTTGCCTCCTGATGACGAGTAGGCTAATCCTTGAAGGGCTGTCACCTTGCCGAGATAAGACTGAACTAAACGGTCAGGTTTTCAGTCACTAGTCTTTATGTGGACTTATTCCATTTGGGAGTGCATCACTTTTGTTCACTAAAATCACTCACACAAGAAGTAGTGATTGCACTTCAAACACATGCCGTACTGATCTCGTTTCACCAGTAAACAGCAGTCACGGGGTTAACGCGTTGTGGACCGTGGCGGATTTGAGGCATCAATGAGCGTATCGAACTTACGAAGTTACTTCCCCATTGTGACTTGGCCGTTCGTTGGCTCGTCTCTGAAAGCTTCTTTTCATCTTTGGCTGCCAGGTTTCACCCGCCAAAGTAATGCTGTTGAAATGAACACGCTTTCGATGACTTTATTATCGTGACGGATTGTAAATTACCGTTTGTGTACGTTCAAAACTATTATTGATTTTTTCATCTTTCATTGGGAGCAAAATAAAAGTACACAGCAGAAACCATTACGCATATTCCTACTGTTGTAATTTTCTTTCCTTTTTTTTTTTTTTTAGCGTAGTGTTTAAGAAGGTGACTGTGAAAATCAAATATAGGTGGCATAAAACAAAGGGAAATACAGCCATGAAAGAAAACTCACAAAACGGCCTTTCAAACAGCATAGAATGCATGTCATTTATTTACCTGAAATGAGCTATATCATTATTGTCTTTTTTTTTCTAAAGGCGTGATAAGCTCTCTGTGTCTGTGCACAGGCTAGGCATCTCCTTCGTTTTTTTTTGTTTTTGTTTTTTTTGTTGTTGTTGTTTTTTTTGTTTTTTTTTGTTTTTGTTTTTTGTTTGTTTTTTTTTATGTATAAAGCATATATGTGGTGTGGCGAAAATGGATCTACCCGCACTCGTTGACTCCTCCTTGAAAATGCAGCTGAACCTTTCCTTTTCTGTGGTGTTAGAAACTTTTTTTTTTAAATGAAAAAGATATTTCAAAGTTATAACATCCTACATCAACAAATGCTATCGTCATTTCTTGCTCCCTCGTAGCTTCTGGAACTTTTTTGCGAAAGGTTTTGTCAGCCGTTGTCCATTGCGGGTTCTTACATTTTCATGTTCCCTCTGCGGCTTTTTTTTTTTTTTTTTAACAAGTTCTTCTTGATCTTCCCTCCCTTCTCCCGCAGTCCCCATCCCAACTTCCCCGAGTGAACGTATTGTCATTTACTGTATATAAAGTGATGCGCGAGTGCAGAGAAAGAGAGAAAGAGGAGGGGAGAGGTGGTAGAGATAGAGAAAAGGGATGGGGAGAGAGATGGGAGATGGCAAAGAGAGAAAGGGTGGAGGTGAGAGAGTTGGAGGGGGGGGGGAGGAAGAGGGGGGAAGGAGAAGATCGAATAGAGGGTCAGAGACAGAAACAGACAGACTCAGAGAGACAGAGACAGACGTTGTGGGCAGAGACAGTTATTCATTTTTTCCCTTTATGCCATCGTCTCGCGGCCTGGACTTGGAGGGGGGTGGGGGTGGGGTGGGGAGGCCGTGGGGGCTAGTTCCTGACGTGACAGAAGAAACAGGCAGACAGACAGACAGACAGACTCACAGACAGGATATCATCCCGTACAACCATAAAGGAGATCCAATGATCAACGCAGAGAGATTTATCGCTGTGCTGTGGAGACACAGACCATTCAGCACACTGATCCGTCGGATATCTGCGATGGGGAAATAATTTTGTGGACGTCGTCGGGGAGAAGCTGCATGGCTGTTGGCTGTCTTGATGGGCAGACGGTGTGGGGGTTAGGGGGGCGGGGGGAAGGGGGCGAGGGGATATTTTGGTGAGGGGGTGATGGAGTGAGAGGATATTTTGGATGCCACTGGGTGGCAGGGAGGCGACTGGAGGGGACCGGGTGGGACGGGTGTGTGTGTGGGGGGGGGGGGGGGGGGGCGGAAGGGCAAAGTTAGAAGAAGAAGAGAGTGACTAGTTTTGTTTTGTATTTAAATCCCATTGTGGGGATGGTTTTGGAGTCGGGAAATGCATGCGTGAATGTTTTGAGTTTTTTTTTTTATTGTGTGTTTTTTTGTTGTTGTTTTTTTTTTAATGTCGATCTACCTATCTGTCCATCTCCCTAGTCTCTGGCTCTATTTGCATCTCCCTCACCCCCTCCATCCTCTCTTTCTCTTTCTCTCTCTCTCTCCCACTCTCTCACACACACACTCTCTCTCACACACATACACACACACTCTCTCTCACTTTCTCCCTCCCCCACCCCCTGTCTCTCTCTCTCTCTATCTTTCATATATTTTTCTCTCCGCCTCCCTCTCTCTCACTCTGTATCTGAAGCCATTTACATATATGCAGGCATGCTTATAATGTGCGTGTTAATTATTTCATGTACGTGTTTGATTTTATCGTCACGCAAGTATATGATTATATACACGTTCATATTCATATCCTCATGTAGCTGAGTGTGTCCGGATGTCGTGTATGTAGTTCGGCAACCTTGTCTTATTTTTCTTTGCCCCGACGACTGGATGGGAAGAACCACACGCATGCTTATTCCATTTCCCTCATTAAAAACGTTCGTTCGTTTGTTTGTTCTCTCTCTCTCTCTCTCTCTCTCTCTCTCTCTCTCTGGGGAAATATTGGGCTGTTGTTTTTTAACGATAACAACGTTCTTGAATAAAACATCGTTATCATTAATTTTTTCTCTCGGGGAAGGATGGGTGAGCACGTGCAAGATGGCGGCAAGACAGCAGGACCAGTGAAATGTTCACCCATATTGGATGTGATTCTACAGTCTATTTGGTTTCTCTACCGAAACAAACTCTTGTGTGTGATTTTCTTAATTCATACAGATCAATTTAGCTGTTGTTTTGCATCAAAGTCAGTGAGAGAACCACAAAATTAATGTATGATTTTGTGTACTTGTGCCAGTTGCATTGCTTGGTTCTAACTTTTTGACAGTTACACGTGACTAAATGCCTACGTTGACCGAACTACGCCATTGGTCAGTTCCATACTACACACAGTTAGTGTCGGGTTACGACCATACTAGGCTCTTCCGTCCGAGCAATGTTACTGGCTTCTGGAGTGTAGGAATATGCCATTTTCGTGCAACAGTGACGTTAAGATTTGAAATGCACACAATGCAATGCACAACAAGTAATAAGCTAAACAGTGGTGCCCTGTCCAACCAACCGTGTCTGTCACAGCGAACGATGTGATAGCATCCAGTTTCTGAAGGATGTCTTCCGCTCTTGAGAATGGCTTTCGGACAGAACGTGCAACGTATGTTATCAAAAACAGCACAAAAAATGGGGGGAAGAGTTAATGTCCAAAAGGACTGTGCAGCAAATTATCAGAATCTGTTATCAGTGAGCAGACATAATCAACAACTTACTTGAAACGGTATTTCCGGAAAACTGGGTACAGAGTGCTTTAAAACCTCACATTCATGTGTGTATTTGAAAATTTTCCATATTTTGTTATAAAATGCACTTCATTTGAAATATGTAACTACTGAAATAATGTACCAGAATGTCGATGCTGAATGTATAATGAGGAGAAAATTGAATGGCATTCTTAAAGCCATAAACACTTCTTGGGGCACTTTGTTATTCCTTACTCAACGATTCTTTCTTCTTCTTTTTTTCTTCTCTTTGTTTCTCCTTTTTTTTCCTTTTACCAAATGTGCAGCTATCTTAAATAGTTGACAGTCCAGCGCCACACTTTGTATCTCCTGACTTGCACCTTTTTTGGGGCAGCTACTTTGTGTTGTAGCCAGTGTTTGTGAAGCTTTCGGTAGTGTGTTTCGGTAGTGCTTTCTTCTTTAAACAGATGTGGTGTAGCGTATATGCATCAGTCAACTTGCTTTGATGGCTCCCTCAAAACTGACATTGAAACTGTGAAAACTGTATAACTTTGCACGACGACAAGATGTTAAGATTTTTTTTTCACTCCATCAAAATTTTTAAAACCGTGTCTCAATCTGTGTTTCTGTTGTGTCCTCATTTCGCTGTGTGATATACCTTCAGAAAAAGGACACATGTTATTTGTAAAAGAAAGAACGTGATGAACCAGAGTTATGCGCATTTGATCATTGAACGGCAATATCCATATTTCTTCCCATGTGTTCTTCCAATGCAGTTTCGTTCCGAAGACAGAAACAGTTGTAAATTGGTTAATAACAATGTAATATATACTCCACATTCACCTTACATTCACCCTACTGTTTATGTTATATGTTTTTCATGGGGATAAGGGATGAGAGAATGGATAGAGAACAGGGTCGGGGTTTTTTTGTTTTGTTTTGTTTGTTTTTGTTTTGTTTTGTTTTTTGGGGGGGAGGAGAGAGAGAGAGAGAGAAAGAGAGAATCAGTGAACGGGAGGACCATCTCCAGTTCATATATGGGAGACTATCGAAATAAAACTTTCTCTGCTATTACCACTATCTGAGTTTCTTCCCTTTGACCATTTCTTTCTCTGTGTGTGTGTGTGTGTGTGTGTGTGTGTGTGTTATTTTCTACGTTACTCTATGTCTGTCTATATGTCTGTCCGTCTGTCTCTTTTTTTTTCGGTTACTCTCTCTCTCCACTTCTCTCACCACCCATCCCCCACCCCCATCATTCTCGCCATTCCATTTGATTGTCTTCTTGCACACTGATCACAGTTCATCATGATAAAAACATCTTTTTGGCTGTATTCATCGGGTGCCTGCAGTTGGGTGATCGCCGTTCTCACAATCAGAAGGCTGTGAGTTCGAGTCTCCGGGCACGCCCAAAATGTGAAGAGTAGGAATTTAGAATATAATAAGTCAAAACAAAAATATCAACGTATAAAAAAAAAATTCATAAATTAAATAAATAAATAAAAGTCATGAAATATGAGCTGGTAAAACAGAAAATGTATACAAGAAAAAAACAACAACCAAAAACAAAACAAAACAAAAAAACCTGTAGAATGTTGTTAGAAAAAAAAAAAACCCAGTCTGGATGAAAAATTAAACTTAGTTTTTGGGTCTTGTTTTTTCTTGTTTTTGTTTTTGTTTAGTGTGTATGTGATTTTGGAGATCCTCTTGAAATCTACGTAAGTGTGCCTCTGTGTGTGTGTGTGTGTGTGTGTGTGTGTGTGTGTGTGTGCCGTGGAAGCTGGTAGCCTAGAAATGAGTGTGCGGAGGAGGGGAGTAGAGAGGGTACAGGGTAATGTGTGTGTGTGTGTGTGTGTGTGTGTGTGTGTGTGTGTGTGTTGGGGCTCATGTACGTTTATGTGTATTTGACTGTGCTTTCATATCTGTGAAACTGCATGTTTGGTGGATATTTGTTATGCATATGTGTGTGTATGTGTGAATGTTTTACATTTATTTACTTATTTATCATCATTGTTGTCTTATTTATTTATTTATTTATGATTATTATTATTACTTTTTAAAAATTATTATTTATTTATTTATGTACGCTTATAGTTGACTCCATCAAGTTTTTGTGCCTTATACATATTATTATTAGTAGTAGTAGTTCTTTTTTATGTATTTATCTATTATTTATTTACCCTTTTTTCTCAAGGCCTGTCTAAGCGCGTTGGGTTACGCTGCTGGTCAAGCATCTGCTTGGCAGATGTGGTGTAGCGTATATGGATTTGTCCGAACGCAGTGACGCCTCCTTGACCTACTGAAACTGAAACCACATTCACTTCTTCTCCTCTTGAATGACGTAAAGAAGGCCAGTGAAAGAGTGGAGTGGAAGAAATGTAGAGTATATATTACAATGTTACTAACCAGTTTA
>NC_134894.1:32036748-32041748 GCF_041734735.1 Babylonia areolata
ATATATATATATATCTTTATATATATATATATATATATATATATATATATATATATGAGAGAGAGAGAGAGAGAGAGATACATACATACATACATACATACATATATATATATATATATATATATATATATAATATATATATATATATATATATACAGACTTTACGAGAATTGATAGCAGTAAAATATCACAATGACCCATCTACGTTTACTATGTCTTCCTTGCCAACATCAAGGAAGGAACGGGCATTTTAAGAGAAAGAAAAAAAAAGAATAAACAAATAAACAGACAAAAAAACCCTGACCGTCCCTACTTATAATGTATAAAGCGTTGTGAATAGCCATGAAGAGTGTTACTTGAATGACTTTGTAATTCGTTTAGTGAACGTATGATTTTTTTTTTTTTAATTCAGCTTGGTTTTTGCGTGGCAGCAGTTGCTCATCGGTGTTGCAAAGTGTTATGTCTCCTCTTGTGTGCCATGTGGACTGACAGTGGTTCTTTTCTCGAGTCTTGGAGTTTGACCCCCCAATCCCCCCATATTTCCGGTTTTTCCCCCTACTCACCATTCGTCCCCATCACCCCACTCCTCTTCGAAACGATAATACTCAGATGTATTCATTAATACTCGAACGAAATGTCTTCAATCACCGATATGTTTGACGGGGCATTAACCCTTTCACCGCCAGTCAATTTAGAGTGCAAAATTCCCTAGTGCTATAAACACTATATATAGTGTCAAAGAAAAGCTGGGGATTCCCCATGAGATGTGTAAAAAATATGGCCTATCCTACCGCCGAACATTAGGAGCAGTAGGTTCATGGATAACAGAGCCAGTGATCTGGTCGCCTTTCAGTGACGTGGGTCCTCTACCTAGCTGCTGTATAAATGCGAGTTTGGCAGTGAAAGGGTTAAACAAAATTCCCCATCCTCTCTGTCGGAAAACACCCGATAAGTTGTCTCCCTCGGAAATCTTTGGGTTGTTTTCTCTTTCTGACTTTTTCCCTCTTATTGTCTGTTTCTGTCGGATATCTTTATTATTATCATTATTATTTTCATTTGGTGTGAATGAGTAGGGCAAGTTTGACTTGAATTCGTCTAAAGCGTCTACTTTTATACAGTTCGTACTTAACATGTGAAAGATTAGTGTTTTTGTCTATTCTTTGTGAATAATAGTGTCATCTTCTATAGCTTTATTTTCATGCTGTTCTGTCCACTTCTGTGGTTGAATTATTTTGTTTCTTGTCTGTGTGTACCCTGAGCTCTTTTTTTTTTCTAATGTCATGAATTGGATAAATGCCACTTTTTTTTCCATTTAACTACTTATTTTCTTGCTGATGTGCTATCATTCACTTTGATTTTTTTTTCTTCCCGATCATAATCGGTGTTAATTTGTTGAAATGCGTTGAACTGTGAACTGTATGCTCAAGCACACCAGCTAATATAATTGTTCAATTGCACTCGTAAAGGGGGAATAAATGCATTGTATATTTTTTTTCTGGATTGGCAGTCAAACATGGTTGCTTCCCATGATTGTGTATATTTTGTTAACATCCCTGATACTGATTCACCGGAGGATTTTTTTTTCTTTCTTTCTTTCTTACTTTCGCAAGTTTCCACTGTGTGAGTGGTTACCAAAGCTGATAGATTATTGTGATAACAAGGGTGTTTTGATCGATACCTGTAATTTACTGGGGCAGATCTGCTCTCTCGTTAAGTGGCGGATCAGTTGATCCCTTGAAAAGTCCTTTTGGAGTAGGTATATTTAGATATATATATATATATGTGTGTGTGTGTGTGTGTGTGTGTGTGTGTGTAGAGAGAGAGAGAGAGAGAGAGAGATGTAATGCACCATGATTTGCAGTAGAGCACAGCATGCTATTGTGCATTACTATATTCCGGTGCGTTTCAATGAGATACATTTCTTTTATTTGGTATGATAAAGATTTTTTAAAGCACACACACACACAAAAAACACAGATGTGACATCATCAAATAAAAAGGGGAGATATTCATGTCATCCATCACCACGGTTTGCTGTGTCTGTCTGGTCTGGCAGTTGCTGGAACATTCAGGAAAACCCGTACTACTACTGGATTGTACGGGGTCCAGGTGTGGCCGTCATTGTGGTGAGCCTGAGAATTTTTGCTTTTTCTTGTTATCATCATCACCATCACCATCACCATCATAATCATCATCATCGCCATCGTCATCATCAGCATCATCGTTATTATCATAATCATTAGCACAATCATCATTATCATTATCGTTATTATTATTATTATATTTGTCATCAACGTTGTCGTCGTCGTGGTCATCGTTGTTATTAGCAATTTTAGCGCTAGCCGAATAGTAGCAGCAGCAGATGTAAGCAAATAGTTGTGTAGCTATGCCAGAAATAGCAGCATCAGTTAAAAACGGTGACAGGAATTATAGAAAGTACCTGTAGTTCCAGCAACAGCAGAAGCTGCAAAATTACCTATCTTTCTCTCTGCTTATCGGTATTATGCAGGTATATGTGGGTTTTTTTCATAGTTATGTTAATAGTCTTTTAGTTGGGGTTTGTGTGTGTGTGTGTGTGTGTGTGTGTGTGTGTGTGTGTGTGTGTGTTATTTTAGTTCTTAAACAGCCTTTGGACTTGCAAACAATCACGCAATCACCCACGCACGCACACCAGATATTATTTATTAGCTTCGGTGAGAAAACCAAGGATTTTTTTCTTGTCTTCGGTTTTTGTTTTTTTGTTTGTTTGTTTGTTTGTTTTTTGTCTTGACTTGTCCTGTCTTTTGTATAACTGTCTGTCTGCCTGCCTGTCTGAAAGCTTGTCTGTTGATCTGTCTGCATCAGTCCATAGGCTTCTACCCTTCGTCGGAAATGATAATACGATGAATCCTATTGTCTCCCAGTCCCTAGCCCCCCCCCCCTCCCCCTCCCCCCCACCCCTGCCTAGAACGCTCAGTCGTTGGTTGTCTGTTTTGTTTCAGATCAACTTTTTCCTCTTCCTCAACATTTTCCGGAAGCTGTTCCTGAAAATCCGGCACAGTGCAGAGCTTGGTGCCAGCGGGAAGGCAAAGTACAGGTACTTCAGTTTCAGTTTCAGTAGCTCAAGGAGGCGTCACTGCGTTCGGACAAAACCATATACGCTACACCACATCTGCCAAGCAGATGCCTGACCAGCAGCGTAACCCAACGCGCTTAGTCAGGGTTTGAGAAAAAACAAAACAAAAAACAAACAAACAAACGGGGGAATAAATAATAGATAAGCTTACATAAATAAATAAATAAATAATAATTATAATATAGAAAAAGGTAGTAGTAATAATAATAATAATAATAATAATAATAATAATAATAAAATGATAATAATAAAAAATAAATAAATAAATGAATAAGACAACAATGGTGATAAATAAGCCAATAAATGTAAAACATGAAGACGCACATTCACACATACACCCACACATGCATAACAGATATGCACCAAACATGCAGTTTCACAGATATGAAAGCACAGTCAAATACATATGAACGTACATGAGCTCCAACACACACACACACACACACACACACACATTACCTTGCACCTCCTCTACCCCCTCCTCCACACGCTCTCGTTCATTTTCAGCCAGTGTGTTGGGCAGCACATCGTTGGATTTTATGTATTGAACGTGGCATAGGCATAATAGGCAGTATAATCGCGCTGAATTTTACATGATATTGAACGTGGCGTATGCGTATTAAGCAGTACAATCACGGAATTTTACATATTGGATGTTGTGTAGGCATAACTTGCAGTCCAATCGCTGAATTTTACATGATATTGGACGTTGTGTAGGCATATCAAGCAGTCCAATCGCTGAATTTTACATGATATTGGACGTTGTGTAGGCATATCAAGCAGTACAATCGCTGAATTTTACATGATATTGGACGTTGTGTAGGCATATCAAGCAGTACAATCGCTGAATTTTACATGATATTGGACGTTGTGTAGGCATATCAAGCAGTACAATCGCTGAATTTTACATGATATTGGACGTTGTGTAGGCATATCAAACAGTACAATCGCTGAATTTTACATGATATTGGACGTTGTGTAGGCATATCAAACAGTACAATCGCTGAATTTTACATGATATTGGACGTTGTGTAGGCATATCAAGCAGTACAATCGCTGAATTTTACATGATATTGGACGTTGTGTAGGCATATCAGGCAGTACAATCGCTGAATTTTACATGATATTCATACGTCGTATATGCCTATTAAGCTGTCAAAATTTGTTGTTTCACTTTTGTTTCTTCTTGTTGCAGACGGCTGTTTTTTTTGTTCTTGTTACTTTAACTGATTGACAGTTGTTGCTGGGGTGGACGAATCTCTAGATTTGCCTTTTATTTTCAGAGGGAAATCAAACATTTCAAATTTGCACAAACACAATACAATGCGATACTACGCAATACAATACAGTTTCAGTTTCAGTAGTTCAAGGAGGCGTCACTGCGTTCGGACAAATCCATATACGCTACATCACATCTGCCAAGCAGATGCCTGATCAGCAGCATAACCCAACGCGCTTAGGCCTTGAGAAAAAAAGAGTGAATAAATAATAGATAAATACATAAAAAAAACAAAAAAAAACAAATACCACTACTAATAATATGTATAAGGCGCAAAAACGTGATGAAGTCAACTATAAGCGTACATAAATAAATAAATACAATACAACACGGTACAATACAATACAATACAGTACAATACAATGCTGCATAATGAAATACATGTTTGTCTGTGCACTTGCGTGTATGTGTGTACATGCACGCACACGCGCGTGTGTGTGTGTGTGTGGAGTAGAAATACAGTATGATGATTGTTAGGTTAGGTTAAAATGTTAAAGATCGCATAGCCTTTAGCGGCCATCGGAGCAGTGAATTTATAACCGCTGTGCCCAGGTGCCAGTTGCATTGCTTGGTTCTAACTTTTTGACAGTTACACGTGACTAAATG
>NC_134894.1:32046748-32059248 GCF_041734735.1 Babylonia areolata
TCGCAGCAAGAATAATTGTGTGCCCATACAAACTATCAAGAGAGAGGAGAGAGAGAGGAGAGGGACTATCATATGTCCCAGCTCTGTTTCAGTGACATTGGACTTATGCTTTTAAATCAGGCCCTTTTTTTTCAAACTTCTGGCAGCAGACAAAATGTAATGTTTCGTTTTCACGGATTTAACTGAGGGACGAGTGTCAACGTATGTTTAACCTGTGGCTTTAGGAATGGTCACTTTTTTTCATTGGTTGGCTGGTTGGTTGTTTTTGTATTTTGTTTGTTGATGGGTTTGGTTTTTGTTGTTGTTGTTTTTTGTTGTTTGTTTATTGTTGTTTTTTAGGGGGGCGGTGGTGTGTGTGTGTGTGTGTGTGTGTGTGTGGGTGTGTCTTTGTTTTTTCTTCATTCAAACTCCCAGTTGCGACGTGCTTGTTCATACGGTAGTTGTGGAAGTGTGTTCAGATCGGCCCTTCTGATTCTGACAGTATCATCATCGCTATTGTGGAGTGATGGCCTAGAGGTAACGCGTCCGCCTAGGAAGCGAGAGAATCTGAGCGCGCTGGTTCGAATCACGACTCAGCCGCCGATATTTTCTCCCCCTCCACTAGACCTTGAGTGCTGGTCTGGACGCTAGTCATTCGGATGAGACGATAAACCGAGGCAGCAAGTACTTAGCGCACGTAAAGCAAGAGAGGCAAGGCCTTCAAGACTCACTTGTGATAAATTAAGTCCCCTAGCATTAATTACAGAGTAATTTCCCTTGTTTACTATCTGCACCAAAACGTTTGCAAAATAAATAAAAATTCCATGCTTAGCAAAAGAAGTTCCTGTTTGAACAAAAAATGATAATAAGGACTCCTCTTGTTGTTGTGTCAGAATAAGAGGTCAAAGTGTCAAGTTTAGAGAATACAAAAAATATAAATATAACAGTAAATGCAGTTTGCATATAATTAGGCTTCTTTTTTTTATTTTTGTGCCCATCCCAGAGGTGCAATATTGTTTTAAACAAGATGACTGGAAAGAACTGAATTTTTTCCTATTTTTATGCCAAATTTGGTGTCAACCGACAAAGTATTTGCAGAGAAAATGTCAATGTTAAAGTTTACCACGGACAAACAGACACACGGACACACACACACACACACACACACACACACACACACACACACACAGAAAGAGAGAGAGAGAGAGAGAGAGAGAGAGAGAGAGAGAGACAACCGAACACCGGGTTAAAACATAGACTCACTTTGTTTACACAAGTGAGTCAAAAACCTACGGCAACAAAAGGGTTGTTCCTGGCAAAATTCTATAGAAAAATCCACTTCGGTAGGAAAAACAAATAAAACTGCACGCAGGAAAAAAGAAAGGGGGGGGGGGGTGGCGCTGTAGTGTAGCGACGCGCTCTCCCTGGAGAGAGCAGCCCGTATTTCACACAGAGAAATATGTTGTGATAAAAAGAAATATAAATACAAATATATTGTTTCATGTGGTGATCCTTGTCACTCACAGCCATTACATCATCATACCATCAATGAAGGCAGTAGCAGTTGCAGCAGCTGCAGTAGTAGTAGTAGTTGTAGGAATAGGACTAGTTGTAATAGTAGCTAGCAGCAGTAGTAGTCAGTGGTTACTGTATCGTCGTCGCCATCATCATTGCCACTGCCACCAAGTCACCACAGCCTGTCATCATCATCATCATCGTCGTCGTCGTTGTCGCCATCATCGCCGCCATCATCTTCACGTCACCACAACTTGTCATCATCCCTATCATCCTCACCCTCACCATCATCACCACCATTATCACCACCATCATCATCACCATCACCACCACCACCGCCATCATCACCACCACCACCATCACCACCACCACCATCACCACCACTACCACCATCACCACCACCACCATCATCATCACCACCACCACCATCACCACCATCATCCTCACCCTCACTGCCACCATCACCACCACTACCACCATCACCACCACCATCACCACCACCACCACCATCATCATCATCACCATCATCATCATCATCATCATCATCACCACCACTACCACCACCACCACCACCATCATCACCATCATCCTCACCACCACCATCATCATCACCACCACCATCATCACCACCGCCATCACCACCACCGCCATCACCACCACCGTCATCACCACCACCGTCACCACCGCCATCATCACCACCACCATCACCACCACCGCCATCACCACCACCGTCATCACCACCACCATCGCCACCACCGTCATCATCACCATTATCACTACCATCATCACCACCCCCATCATCACCACCACCACCATCATTACCACCACCACCATCAGTCGTGACGGGTTTTGCTTCTTGCCGACCACACACACACACACACACACACACACACACACACACACACAGGTGCACGGGGAGCTGAAGAGGATGTGGTACCGCCACCGCTACCGGAAAGGGGACCCCACCGCCTTCACCCGCTCCTTCGCCTTCTCCTCCTACCGCAACAAGACCCCGGCCTCCACCCCGACCCCCACCACCTCTAGCGCCGCCCACCGCTCCCAGTCCGCCCACCTCCTCCTCCTCAGCCACCCCTTCCCGGCCGTCGCCACCGTCCCGACAGTCACCGCCGCCGCCGCCGGAACGACTGCCCGACCCGGTCCTCTCCGCAAGCTCCGGAGCCTCTCCTCTTCCTCCTCCCACCTGGACGACACACCCCAGGACCTGCTGACAGTCTCGGAGAAGCGGCGCATGCGCATGAAGAAGGCCAGGTCACATGACCTGGACCACCACCACAACCACCACCCCCTCTATCGCGAGGTGTCGTCGAGCGAGGCAGAGGTCAGGCCGCTGCAGAGTGACTCCTTGCTGAGACAGGCCATTAAGGGCAACGCCTTGGCCAAGCGCGCCGCTTTCCAGCAGCAGAGGACGCTGGAGTTGTCGGTCTTTGACGGTGACGGTGACGCGGAGAATGGTGGTGCCCTGCCGCTGACGTCACCGCTGACATCACCCACGTTCTGTGGTGGTGGTGTTACGAGCGAGGAGGAAGAGGAGGAGGAGGCGGTGGTGAAACTGATGTGGGACAAGAACAGGAACAACAGCACCGCTACGGTTTTTATGTGATGGGCTTTAAAATATATATATATTTCTCTTTTTTTCTTTTTTTTTTTTTTTAAGGAGTTTGTGTTTGCGTTCAGTGACTTCCCCCACCACCCGCCTCTCCTCTACAGCCAGTGATGCTCAACTACTGCCTCTACCACTGCTACTACTACTACTACTAGTACTCCCGTCCTCCCTCTCCCTCAAAGTACTTGTGGCCATTGAGATGGCAAGGACAGGTGCGTGTGAGTGTGTGTGTGAGTGTGTGTGTGTGTGAGTAGGGAGAAGCGGGGAGGTGAGAAGGTGGCGCAATCTGTGACGCAAAATAAATACATTGCGGTGGCAAAGGGGGGGGGGGGGGCATGTTAACAAAGTTGAAGGGTGGGGGGTGGAAGGGAGGGGCAGAGTGCACGAAACCGGAAAGCATGCTAGCTGAGAGCCCCGCAGATGTGTTCTGTCCCGAACTGTGTTCCCTGCCGTGTGAGAGAGGGGTGTTCCTTACCAAATCAGCGAACGATACCCATGGTCATTTTTCTTCTTCATGGTGGGCAACAAACAACAACTTCTGCCACGAAAAAAAAACAAACAATGGCCTGGCCAAACTGAATGGACAAACACATGAATGTGCGTTTTACTAAGAAATTACGAACATCGGGATGACTGATGATCATCATCGACGTTAGTGTGTCACTACTGTTGTTAAAAATAATAGTAATAAGATAGTAGGATTCAACTTTTTAATGTTCCATAAAGTATCAAGCACAACATAATTGTTGATATCTGTGTCAAAGCACTGACCCTGCCCCCATTCCTCTTAAACCCAACGTCTCAAGGCATAAGACAGTGATCCGATTATTTTCTGAAAAGAAATCAAACCCAAATAATTTATGAAATAATGAAAAAAAAAAGTTTTAAAAATAATCAGTTAGATCTTAACGACGAGCACTGTGTGGTCTGTGTGTGCATCCAAAAATGCAGTATATATGCATGTATGGTATAAGCGTATGCTATACATAATTATTGTACCCTTTAAGGTGAAACTGCTTGGACACTGCAGAACAAGGCAAAACAAGAGAGGCAAGGCCTTCAAGACTCACTTGTGATACACTTTTTTTTTAAATCCAAGCTTTTTATGTACTGAGTATAATTTCAAAATGGTATGTTTAAGATGAGAAAGATCAGTTTAAAGCAAATTAAGTCCCCTAGCATTAATTACAGAATAATTTCCCTTTTTTACTATCTGCACCAAAACGTTTGCAAAATAAATAAAACTTCCATGCTTAGCAAAAGAATTTCCTGTTTGAACAAAAAATGATAATAATGACTGCTCCATTTCTTGGGTTAGAATATCAGATCAAAGTGCCAAGTTTAGAGAATACAAAAAATATAAATATAACAGTAAATGCAGTTTGCATATAATTAGGCTTCTTTTTTTCTTTTTCTTTTTTTTGTGCCCATCCCAGAGGTGCAATATTGTTTTAAACAAGATGACTGGAAGGAACTGAATTTTTCCTATTTTTATGCCTAATTTGGTGTCAACTGACAAAGTATTTGCAGAGAAAATGTCAATGTTAAAGTTTACCACGGACACACACACACACACACACACACACACACACAACCGAACACCGGGTTAAAACATAGACTCACTTTGTTTACACAAGTGAGTCAAAAAGAAGGACTCTCTGGATGGTTATGGACACGAAGGAATGTCAACGGCGGTAGCAGATGTGTTATGGACGTAGCAGTATTCAGAACAACGTAACAGCGGTGGTGTCCACTCAAGACACGGGGGAAGCAGAATAATGGACGCTTCTTCATCCAGGTAGTTTTGGTGGCAAGCAGCTGATGTTCACAAGGGGGTTTTGTTGGTTTTGAAGCTGTGGCGTGCCGGGTTAAGAGCTGGAAACACACTGGAGGAGTCTCGGTAGAAGAGCATGGTGGGTTGTTTTTGGTTTGTTTGGTTTTTTGTTTGTTTGTTTGCTGTTTTGTGTCTGTGTGTGTGTGTGTGTGGGGGGGGGGGTTGTTTTGTTTTTTGTTGATTTTTTTTTTTTTTTTTTTTTTGGGGGGGGGAGGGGGGTGGCGTTGTGGATGCCTCATTGCGATTTACACGTAGCTGCAAATGGGACTACTGATACTGACGCAGTGAGAGAACAAGCGTGTTTGCGTATTTCAGTTCAGTCCAACATTCTTAAGTCAAAGACAATAAATAACACATCTGATCGTTCATGGAGGGAACTGTAATGGGTGGGGGTGAAAGAAACACCACTAGGAGGGCGGGGGAGGGTTGAGGGAGGGGGGGGTTGGGGGGGGGGGGGGGGGCACAGGCGTAAAACCTCGTATTAACCCCCCTTGACTGTCGTGACTGTCAAGGTCATAGTGACGTCACTGATGACATCAAAAGAAGAGAAATAACTCCATGGAAGGCCGAAAACCCACGCGTTTGATCTAAAGTAGTATATATCCTGACGTTTTTCTCAGTTGTTTTGTTGTTGTTGTTGTTGTTGTTTTGGGGTGGTTGTGTTTTTTTTGTTTGTTTTTTTTTGTTGTTGGGTTTTTTTGTTGTTGTTGTTGTTTTGCTTTTTGTTGCTGTTGTTTTGTTTTTTATTGTTGTTATTGTTTTGTTGTTGTTGTTTGGGGTTTTGTTTTGTTTTTGTTTGTTTGTTTGTTTGGTTTGTTTTCGTTTGTTTGTTTGCTTTTTTTGCTGATTGTTCTAGATATTAATTTATGGCTTGAAACACCACTTTCTAAAAAAAATTTCGGAAGTCCAGGAGTTAAAGAAGACTGG
Organism: Babylonia areolata; assembly: GCF_041734735.1. Lineage (NCBI taxonomy): Eukaryota > Metazoa > Mollusca > Gastropoda > Neogastropoda > Buccinidae > Babylonia > Babylonia areolata. Next base: position 32,052,628 of record NC_134894.1, read on the forward strand.
CATTGTGATTCACCCACTGCCTCATTCTGTTTGGGCTTTTTTTTTCTACTTCTTTTTTTAATTTATTTATTATCTATCTATTTATAAGGTTTTTTGGGGTTTTTTGTTTTTGTTTTTTGTTGTTGTTTTTTGTTTGTTTGTTTTTTGGGTGTTTTTTTTTTTAATAATCAACGGCCTCGAATTCAGCTTGTAGACACCCATTGCAGGGAACGCAGTCTTGGGAACGAAGATGGACAGGGTGGTCTGGCTTCACGACTGAGCGATTTTTGTCACCAATAGGGGGTTGCCTAGCGGGTGCTATCTTGCGTATGTTGAATCAAAACAGCTAAAAGCACCCACTAAATTGACTGAACAGCGGTGCAGGGTCTCCTCTGGTGCTTGGCCCACTGGCGACCTAACATCGATAGTCCCTTGTGGACTGACGGCGCTCAGACTACTGCGGCAATCGAACCGCAAGGAGCGTAGAGGGAACATTACCAGTGAAACAATGTAGATAGGGCAGGGGGAAAATAAGGTAAAAACAGACAGACTTAATAACGGATGACCTGTGTGGGTGTGTGGGGTGTGACCTGCTGTTCAACGACTGGAGTAACTGGTAGGGTGTTTACAGTAATAGTCAGAACCCCCGAAAATCCAGTTCACACCACAGATTTCGTGTGTATGTGTGTGTGTTTGGAAAGGAATGTCCAGGACCGTGCGTTGACAGGGGCGTTGTGATGTGGGTAGGGGGATGTTGATGTGGGTGGGTGTTGCAATATGGGTGGTGTTTTGATGTGGGTGGGGCAGTCATATGGGTAGGGGACCAAATGTGGGTGGGGGTTGTGATGTGGATGGGCGTTGCCAGCCGATGTGATATACACCCGTCTATACAGCTCACGCACAGTCCTGACACACGTCTTGGAAAATGACAGATTTATATTAAACACTCGTTAACCGCACACCCACGCTCTCTCACACACACACACATCCTCGCTAACGACTAAATTCAACTTTACACGACCGGCCTGGTACATTTCAGTGCACGCCTCCAACTTTGGATCCGTTTGGATTGAAGGATAGCAGACTGACCGGGATGAAAGTGACGACATTCATATAAGGGGAGGGTGTGCCGAGCCACTTCTGTCGGATTTTCGTCAGGACTCCCCGGTTATTTTTAGCGAGAACCGCGTGCACATGTGCGTCTCCATTTCCTTTTTTTTTTTTTCAGGTCACCGAAGGGATTCAATTTCGTCGTGGAAATCGCTGGATTTTGAATATTTTCGGTGGCTGTTTTTGCAAGTTTACAAGGTATATTTAATTTGGTAATGACATCCATTATTTTGCTTTAGTCTTCTGTGTTTATTCTGAGCGTGTTTCTTGTCATATATCTGCCATTACATATTCGAATTTATCCATTTATAAACTCTGCCGAAAAGGTGTCCAAACAAATGCAGTGCAAACTCAGAGAAGCCAATTGCGGTGGGGGGACCAAATGATAACAGATACTGTTTCAGTTTGACTGTTTTTAACGTGTAAACTGACTGGTGCATTAATGTTTGTTTTTATTTTGTTGTTGGGTTGTTGTTGTTTTTTCGTTTTCTTTTTTGGGGGGTTGGGGGTCGTTTATTGAGGGATTAGGGGGTGGGGTGACAACATTGGTGATACCTTATCGTTGAATGAAGTTCATTGTTATTTTGACTGCCCCTTCCGTTCCCGACGACCGGTACTGTGAACAGTGTCTCCGATAAAATGAACTCGTTCTTGTTTGTGACACGTAACGTTGGTGTGGACTACTAGCGAGTGTTTTTTTTTTTGTTTTTGTTGTTGTTTTTTTAAGCGGTGGAACAGCATACAAATGTTTGGCATTTATATATATATATTGGAAATTAACAAATAATGAGGCCAGGAGGCGATGTGATTAACAAATAGTAAAGAGTGGTAACTCTCTCCATTACACAAGGTACACAACTTCAAGTCAGTGATGCTTACGCTACCGATTCAGCTAGCACACAGGAACAAACCCAGACACTTCCTCATAAAAGGAAGCGCCGGGCCTGTCTTTATACCAATCATTTGACATGTGCACACAGCAGCAAAGACAGAAGAAATGTGCAAACACAAATTAGCTTTTATTCAAGACTGACATAGCCTCTTTAATCCTGAATAAGCCACACAGAACACATGGACACCACGCCCTGGTGTCTTCGTTTTCCATACACATATTTTTGTAAATGCTGTGTGTGTGCGTGCGAGCGCGTGAAAGAAATTTCCATGGTGAATTGCTGGGTAGAATTCAAATGTTAATCCGTTTGTGCGGTGCGTGTCTTTAGGCGCGCGATCTCGTATATGTGTTTGTGCGTGTGCGTGTGTGTGTGCGTGTGTGTGTGTGCGCGCGCGCGCGCGTGCATGCGTGCGTACGTGGGAGTATGTGTGTATTGGAGGGGGGTACTTTCACTGACTATTCCAGTGGATTTCAATCGCTTTAACCCTTTCCCCCAACGACCCCCACCCCACCCCCATTCCCCGTTCTCGTCTGAAACTGGCCAGACAGCAGTTAATCCGATGTCCTGTTATTTTGTTTATTTATTAACGATGTATTGTAATGTCGATGTATATTTGCATATTCGTCTTATTTTGTTGTTTTGTTTAAAATGATTATGACTGAATCTCTAACAGTCAAGTCTCAGTGTTGTACACGTTTATTGGCTGGTTTAGTTAATCAGTGATTGATGTTGGTCCTGGGCCCGGTGGTTATCAACTGTTTCTAAAAAGCCGGGGTTGTTTGGTCGTTCGTCTTGTGAAGTGTGGTGGTGGTGGTGGTGGTGGTGGTTGTGCTGTTGTTCTCGTTGTCACCCGTTGTTACTGGACATTGTTAATCAAACATTATGTGTCTTTCTCAGAAACGTCTTTCTCAGACACCGATCAGTCGATGATTATTTAACCGTTTTAGCGGTCAGTTTGTTCGTTATAGGCGATGTCACGTGGATGGAACCTCCTCTCTTATCATTGGTCCATTTCAACGTTCTCGCATACACGTGTTTTTGTTGTTGTTGTTGTTTTCAGAGTTAAAGAATATTGATTCATTTTTCAGACACGCCTCGGAAGAGCGCTTCCGTGCTCGAACACACCAGCGCCTGTGTGCGTGCGCGCGCGCGCACACACACACACACACACACACACACAGGATAGACGTGCGCAAAGGACACACACACGTTGATAGACGAATACAAACACACACACGCGCACGCGTGCACGCATGCACGCACGCTCGCACGCACGCACGCACGCACACACACACACATGGAGTCCCTGCATGCACACCAGCAAACAAGGCGCTGTTAATTTTCTTTGTTCAAGATATACCATTCTCTCATTGACACAGCACAATATTTTTTAATGGTAATATTAGTAGTGCCTACAGTATGTATACACATTAAGACAGGCTGATTGTACTTATTTATCCATTCGTGTGGGTGCGTGGATGCATGTGTGAGAGAGGGGGGAGGGGTAGAGAAAGAGAAATGTGTCCGTGTGTGAGTGTCAGAGACACAGGCTACATTCATGTGTGCAGACGTACGCGTGTGTATTCAGAGCTGGCGCGGCGCTCGCGCGCTTGTATATGAGCGCGCGCGCGCGTTTCTGTGCGTGCGCTCGCGCATGTGATAAGACTTATTTCTTTGGTCATAAATACTTACATACATACATAATGTAAAGACATCTTTCTCCGATTTGGCGATCTGGACTTGGAAGCAGCCGCAAACAACCCCCACCCCGAACACACACACACACACACACACACACACACACACAAGGATTGGCATATCTCTTGTTCATTATCGCTGTTGTTTCATGGCTGGATATTGTATTGTGCTAAATAAAACTGACAGTGCTCAAGCGTGTTTTGATTGTGTGTGTGTGTGTGTGTGTGTGTGTGTGTGTGCGTGTGTGAAAAAGAGAGTGTGTATGTATTAGTGTGCGTGTCTTCTTCTTCTTCTTTTCGGTCGCACTTGTCACAGAGTCAGGCTGGCCTGCGAGACAAATGTCGTCGTGGCTTCCAGGTCTTGTCTGCAGCCGTAGAGCTTGGTGCGTAGTGGGGTCGCTTCTGGCCACACGGTGTCTCTCAGTCCCTGGTGGAGGGGACAAGTCTGCAGAACATGTTCTGGTGTTTGGTCTTCAAGACCACAGGGACAGGTCGGTGATGGTGCCAGCTTCAGCTTCTTGAACATGTGCGCGTTGAGGCGGCAGTGTCCTGTGCGTAAGCGCATAATTGCTACCTGCTGCCAGCGTTCAAGCTCGTGATATGCATCCCTTGTGGCTTGTGGTCGCAGTGCTGCCTTCACAAGGGTCTTCTTTTCAGCGAAGCTAACACTGTTGTTTGGTTGTCTTTCTTTCGCTCCGAGTTTGGCGAGCTGGTCCGCAATTTCGTTGCCTGGAATTCCGCAGTGGGCTGGAACCCATTGCAGGACTACTCGTCGTTGCTGGGCAACTTCTTGTAGTTTCTCCTTGAGACAAGGAAGTTTATCTCCTGCAAGGGCTTCCAGGACAGACAACGCATCTGTCAGAAAGACAACTTGTGGGCATTCGCTCTCTGAGCCGTGAACCATTGAAGCGGCCTGCATGAGCGCCTGAACCTCAGCTGCGTTGTTTGAACAGTACTTTCCTGTGGGTATCCTTGCTGTGGATGTGTGGTGCTCAGGAGACTTCATGTACACTCCTGCTCCTCCGTCAGCAACAGCGTTGGTTGCAGAGCCATCTGTGTACACGTGAATCCAGGATTCTTCAGGGTACCTTTCAGCAATCATGGCTTGTGTCAGAGTGCGTTTGGCCGTGTCATCCTGAGAATCTCCTGGAGCGACCTGAGGGACTGATGTTGAGATATGAAAACTTGTGGAGTCTTCATTCCATGGCTGCGGCAGGTCGTTGGGACTCAGGGGAAGCGTCGATGGAGGCACACCATCCCGGTGCGCCCTGGCAAGTCTCTTGCTTTCATGGATAAAGCTACTGCGCTTGAGGCGGTTCTTTGTCAGTCCGTTCATCCTCTTCTTCATCGGATGATCAGGCAGGCACTGGAACTTTTCTGCTTGGACCATGATTTTGGCGTCTCTCCTTTGTGCAAGGGGTTGTGTGGCAGTAACCTCCTCCATGGCCTTGATTGGTGTGGATCGCATGGATCCGGTGATGTGCGTGTGAGTTTGTGTGTCTGTGCGTGCGTGTAAAAAGAAAAATCAAATGCGAGAACAGTAACTTGAGAATTGTACGATATATGTGTAAGTGCGTCTCAAGCACCCTTTCCCTCCACACGCTCCCTCCAACACACACGCACGCACGCGCGCGCGCATCGTTTTCACATAAAGTGCAGATCCAAAACTCAAACTCACAACATTTAGGAACGAAGTAATGTAAGTTTATTATTGGATACAAGTCATCGATACAATCGGCAAGTAGTTTGTATATCCAGAACTGCCAACAGGCTACTTAGATGTAAGGAATAAGCAGGAATTTACAAAGAGAGAAAAGATGGTAAAATATATATATATATAAAACGTTTGTTCGGATGTGAAGGGTAGTGTGAGTGAGGGGGCCCCGGGGGTGGGGGGGGGGCACTGAATAAGCCACCCTTAGACATAACAGTGACAACAAACATTCGTGTCTAAGGATTAATCCAAGACAGGCCAATCTGAATTGTCTCTTCTGAAAGATTCTTTTCTGCACAGTCCTTTTTGATGAATCTTTCCATTTCGATCCAAGAGAAATGGATTTATGATAAAACAATCGGCTGATGTTTTTGCTGAATTTTCTTTCCCTTTGCTAATTTGTTTTCATTTTTCCAAAAAAATGTTTGTGTGTAATCGAAACAGCCTTGGCAATAATCCGTAAACGCTCTCTAGTTTGTGTACCATCCTCTCCATCAGTTCACTGTTTCCATAAGCCAATTACTTCCCCTGGCAGTTTGACTCAAAGTGCGTACACTACATAGCAAGTGCATTTCTGAAGCCGGTTCCTTCCTGGCAGTTTGACTCACTAGCGCTAATTCTACTTATCCAATACATAGCTTTAGCCAGTTACTTCCTGACAATTTGACAGAAAGATACTAACGATGCTAACCCAGTAGGCCTACATTTTCCTTTAAGCGGAATACTTCCCGGCAGTTTGACTGAAAGCGGTAAAATACACTACTTTCGCTAATAACACTCCTTAAGCTCAACCCTTCCTTGTTGCGTGTAATCAACAAACCTTTCACGAGATGATAAAAACAAAGAAAAAACAAAGCCATACAAAGCTTGTGAGAATATAAAAAAAAAAAGAGCGTAAAACAAGAGCAGCATTTTGCCCATAAGAAAGCAGCAAAAGACTTGGGCAGAGACAGAGAGATGGATGGAATGTGTTGTCTGTATAAGAAAAATATTAACACCTGGTGATGGAGAAAAAAAAAGGTAAATAAGGCTTAGACGCCCAAGTTGTATCAACTTGAGTGCACGCCATGGTCTGGGTTCTATGGGCGTTCTTTTCAGCTCTAAGTTTGCGTTAACGAGAGAATGTTTCTGAGTCAATGGTGTATTATTGTGGAGTAAGGAACGTTCTCCACGCCAAACAAACTCAGCGCAACTACGATCGGTCCTGCGTCCCCACTCATTGCTCGGA
>NC_134894.1:32061748-32071748 GCF_041734735.1 Babylonia areolata
AAGAAGGAAAAAAAGGAAAGAAAATGAAAATAATTACTGTCCATAGAAATGGTGTGCAGATGCGGAATTGGGTTGGGGGGAAGGGGAGTCTTTCGACTGCATGGAAAGCATGAAACATTTACTCACGTTTAAACGTGATAACCATACGATGTGATGATGATGATGATGACGACGACGACGAATATGATGAAAGTGGATGAATGACAGAAACAGGAATGTTGTAGAATAAAGGAAAGGGATAAAAGGTAGAGAGAGAGAGAAAGAAAAAAAGGAGGGTGGTGGGGGGTGAGGGACATATGGTCGGGCTGAATGAGTGCACGGACAGTCACACAATCTCCTCACCATCCTCCCCCACCCCCGCCCCCCCGCTTCCCCCACACACACCTCTCCCAAAGGACACACCCCATCCTGACCCTGCGCTCCACCCCCACCTCCCACTACCCACCCCACCCACCAAACCACCCACAGTCACACAATCACCTCACCCCCACCACCACCACCACCCCCATCTCCCCCATCCTGACCCTGCACCCCACCCACTACCCATCCCACCCACCAAACCACCCACAGTCACACAATCACCTCATCAACTCCCCACACACACACACACCCATCCTCACCCCCCCCCACCCCTCCAGACCCTGCGCCCCACCCACCAAACCACACACAGTCACACAATCTCCTCACCAACCCCCTCTCCCTCCAAGAACCCCCCTCTCCCTCATCCTGACCCTGCGCCCCACCCACTACCCAACCCACTCACCAAACCACCCACAGTCACACAATCGCCTCTCCAACCTCCCCTCCTCACCCCCACCAGAACCCCCACCCCCACCCCCCAGCCCCCATCCTGACCCTGCGCCCCACCCACTACTCGCCCCACCCACCAAACCACCCACAGTCACACAATCTCCTCACCAACCCCCTCCCCCTCCAAGAACCCCCCCTCCTCCCCCATCCTGACCCTGCGCCCCACCCACCCCCACCTCCCACTACCCACCCCGCCAACCAAACCACCCACAGTCACACAATCGCCTCACCAACCCCCCACCCTTCCCCCCACAAGAACCCCTTCCTCCCACCACTATCCTGACCCTGCAGCCCACCCACCACCCACTTCCCACCAACCAGCCCCCTCCCTCCTGTTACCTTCGTGACGTAGAAGAGGTAGGTGAAGACGCAGGGCAGCGACATCCCCTCGCTGGAGATTGGAGCGATGAAGATGTTCAGCTTGTGCCAGCCCGTTTCTCGGACGGCCACTCGGTACATGGCTTTCTTGTCTTCCAGCTGTATGAACACCGTGTTTTCCAGCTGCGTCTCGTTCAAGGCGCCGTCATACTGCAACACGATTGTTGTATTGTATTGTATTGTATTGTGTTGTGTTGTGTTGTGTTGTGTTGTTGTGTTGTGGAGGAAGGTGGCAGAATGGTTACGACGCTCAGCTGCCAATACAGAGAGTCCGTGAGGGTGTGGGTTCGAATCCCGCTCTCGCCCTTTCTCCTAAGTTTGACTGGAAAATCAAACTGAGCGTCTAGTCTTTCGGATGAGACGATAAACCGAGGTCCCGTGTGCAGCACGCACTTGGCGCACTGAAAAAGAACCCATGGCAACGAGAGTGTTGTCCTCTGGCGAAATTACGTAAAATGAAATCCACTTTCATAGGTACACAAATATGTAAGCATGCACTCAAGGCCTGACTAAGCGCGTTGGGTTATGCTGCTGGTCAGGCATCTGCTCAACAGATGTGGTGTAGCGTGTATGGATTTGTCCGAACGCAGTGACGCCTCCTTGAGAAAGTGAAACTGAAACTGAAACTGTTGTGTTGTGTTGTATTGTATTGTGTTGTGTTGTGTTGTTGTGTTGTGTTGTATTGTGTTGTGTTGTGTTGTGTTGTGTTGTTGTGTTGTATTGTATTGTATTGTGTTGTGTTGTGTTGTTGTGTTGTATTGTACTTTATTGTGTTGTATTGTGTTGTGTTGTATTGAATTACTTTTTTTCCTTTTTTTCTGAGCAAAAGAAATTCCATTTTCGACAACAAAAGTATTCAACGACTACTATTGATCAGTGTGTCAGTATGTTGCATAAAAATTTTTGTGCATAAAAAAAGAAAAGAAAAATGTAACAGTAGTTTTTGTGAAAATATTTCAATTTATCTTGCGCCCTTCCCAAAGGTGCAATATCATTATGATTAGAATGTATGGAAAGAACTAATCATTTGCTATTTTTTGTGCCAAGTTTGGCATCAACTGCCTGAGCATTTCCAGAGAAAATGACGAAGTTACAGTTTACCACACACACACACACACACACACACACACACACACACACAACCGAACACCAGGTCATTCCACAGACTCATTTTGTTTCGAGTAACTCTCAACAAATTAATCAATTCACCGCAACTGTAATGCGTAGTTAACTCCCATGGCCCAGCACACAAGTCGGGCATATTAAATTTTGTCTGCAATCTTTAGTAATAATGATGAATTCTACATTTTCCGCCAACTGTACAGACATTTCATGACGCGATGTGAAAACGAGATTCCACGTGCGAGTGCATATTTAACTGGATTATTCATTGTCATCTTGAAAACGTACTGGAGAAAACATTTTGTAAACGAAAATATACCACACACGTGCACAGACAGGGACCGTCAATTTCAGAGACACACAGAGACAGACAGACAGATTAGTTGTGACATCGATATGAAGAAGTTCTTTGCTTCTTTTCATGTAAACACGGGGAAAAAAAATAAGGAAGTAAAAATAGATTTTAAAAAATAATAAAATAAATGACAGGCACCTCCTACTATTTGTGAACACGAAGTCATCACATGAGGAAGTATATTATAGCATGTGTGTCGTGGCAGTGAAATCCAGTTACATGTGACACAGCGCTGCCTGGCTAATCACATATCGTGTGAAATGCAGCATGGCCCATCTGTCATACTTATCTGGCGTGTGTCTCTGTGTGGGCGGGGAGGGGGGCGAGGAGGGGCGGGGGAGGGATAGTGTGAGATACACATACACACCCAGAGAGAGAGGGGGGGGGGGGCAGTGGGAAGATAAAACAAAATGTAATTATTTCTCACGAAAATTCCAATTAAAAATTTTTTAAAGAAGTAGACAAGAGAAAAGAAAAGGAGAGGGGGTAAAACCCCATTCAGACACTGCTGTATAAAAAAAAATATATATATTACTATGGTTAGTTCCCTTGGACCACCATTTGCGAGAACTCGCATACGACCAGACCAGTAAAATGATTACATTATCACGTTACATAAAAAGACAACTGAAACGGTAGGAAATAGAATATGGTTTTGTTGTTTGTATTATTTCTGCGGCTTTCATCAACCAGATATCTTCCTTGTGTGTGTGTGTGTGTGTGTGAGAGAGAGAGAGAGAGAGAGAGAGAGAGAGAGAGAGAGAAATTAGTTGTGACATGAACATGTTACTTCCTTTTGTTGGGGGAAAACACTCAAACATACAATTATGCCAACAATCGGCCTACCAAGAATGGATTACATGGTGAATTCCGTGTGTTAATCGGCGTGCCTACAGCTGTGAAATCAACTTACATGTAACAAAAACAACAACGTTCTGTCAAAATGAAATGCCCGACAGTGTGTGTGTGCGTATGCGTGTGCGTGTGCGCGCGTGTGTGTGTGCGCGCGCGTGTGTGTGTGTGTGTGTTGCACTCATGGACTTGCATACTGTTCTGTACTGTTCTGCACAGTTCGGTCAAATGAAATGCGCGCGCGCGCGCGCGTGCGTGTGTGTGTGTGCGTGCGTGCGTGTGTGCGTGCGTGCGTGCGTGCGTGTTGCATTCATGGACTTGCATATTTGCATACTATTCAGTACCGTACTGCACAGTCAGTGCATGCGGTGTGCTGTGTCGTGCAATGTAGCACAGAGGAGAGCACAACCTCAGCACTGTTGAACAATTGCGTGTTTTTGATGTACGCCGTTCTATCCTTGTACTGTCCTGTACTGTACTATACTCATTGCTTTGCATTGCACTGTACTGCAGTATATAGTAGTATGCAGTGTTGTGCGTTTTGTGCATAGTGCATGCTTCAGTTGGAAGAATAAGACAACGATGTGTGGGTCGGTGTACAAAAAAGACCCCACACGAGTGGGAGCGATCACACTCACTGATTTTGTGTATACACTCAGCAACCATGCATTGTCTGTCCTTTGTGAAGCAGCTACGAGCGCGTGAACTTAACTTGGTTTGCAAGGTCGCTGACTTTATACACTTCTCTTGCCGCTTATTTCCTGTGGCCTACTTGTGTCTTTGCGAGGTTTGGTTTGTTTGTTTGTTTGTTTGTTTTCGGGAAGAGTGGAGAGAGGGTGGAAAGGGAGGGGGGGGGTCACAGTGGAGCTACAAAACAACTGAATTAAGTAAATCTTTTTATTGTTTCAATTGATACCTAAAATTAATAAACAAACAAATAGATAAATTAAGAGCAACGAGCCGATATCCTCTTATGCGGTTTGCTAGAAAAGTGGAGAGAAAAACAAAGCGTTTGTCCAGGGCCACAGCCACTAGCTGGCCATTAGACAGAATGCCCCTCATCCAAACTGTTCCCCCGGCGTCTTTTCCTCGACGCGTACAGTGACCTTAAGGATCCAAACATTCCATCTCATGAACCAAAAATAAAACATTAAAAAAATAAAATAGTTAAAATTTGAAAAAAAACAACGATTGTGCAACCAGCAGACATATACACTGGATACCTATTCATTTGCTAATGAGTGGTGTATGTTCCCGGGAGTATTCGCGTGTGTGCACAGTATACTGTATGTATGTACAATAGTGAGACAACAACAAAAAAAGAAAGAAAACTGAAACAGATAAGAAGGTAGATCAAATACTTCTCGGCCAAGAAGCAATAGCATAAACTGTAAAACATGAGCACTCATATCTACACACACACACACTCCTATCTCTCCACACACACACTGTAATACCTGGACTGAAGGGGATTAGTCCTGGACAGTTACAATTATCTTGCGGGAATGCGCTTCACTCAATCGCTGTTTCAAGCGTTTGCGCCAGTACGGAAACGGCGAACAAGCATACAATCTACGCCGGGCCTCTACTGTCCGGGTGGGACAGATTTAGAAGCGGGAGGCAGTTTTGACTGTGACACCACGCGTCACCCTCCGTTCAGGAAATGCTCTCTTGACAACAACCACACGCCCTGCGAAAGACTGATAGGGCGTCAACCCCCTCGACTATGGAAGTCTTGGCTATGGCGAATTATTAGCAGCAAAAGAGTGGATTTTATCACTTCTACAACGCAAACCTTGATTGAAAATCGAATTATGTTATCATTTTATTTCAATGTGCACCAACTAGTTACTTGATACCCTCCTTTGGGAAAAAAAACCCCAACCATGTGGACACTTGCAGTGTCCTCTGATTTTGACACAACTTTGTGTCTTCATATGAAAGAACTAGAGTCAAAGGCTGTCAAATTATAATGACGCATTCAGAGTCAAAATTCCAGTTATTCGAAAATCTAGCGTGGCGATGGAACGCGGAAGAAGAAGACAATTAACATTCTTATGAAATAAAAGGATGATATTTTTCTGCGTTCGTGGGCTTCAACTTCTACATTCACACGTCTCTTATGATTGAACTTTATGACAAGTTTTTTACTCGAACACTTTGACCATTCCTTTCTTGTTGGCCTTCATAAACTCGCTAAAAACCTTGTTGAAAAATGACGAAAAGTATATCTTTGGCAATTATTGACCAGCCACGGCTGAGAAGGTTTTTTTGTTTTTTGTTTTGTGAGCGTCACGAACAATGGGGTTTGACTACGTTTACTGGTGTCAACGCCCTTCAATAACAATGACAACAACAAAAAAAGAAGAAGAAAAAAAGTCACACATTTCGTCTGTATTCACGCCACTCCAATTCGACAAAAGGAAAGCGTCAGTTTATGAGGAGGACGGAGGGGCGGAGGGGGTGGGATGAAGGTTGGGGGGGGGGGGCGGGTAGGTTGAGGGAGGAGTGCCACTGTTCGCTACCAGTTCCTTTGTGACGCGATGATCTTTATGGAGATATTTCAATCTTTAGTCATGGTTTCGGATTATGCTTTCCCACTGCTGACTTCACGCGATGACACTAAATTATTTATTTATTCATCCATTTATTCATATATGTATTTGTTTGTTTGTTTGTTTGTTTACTTACTTATACTGACTCACCTTTCTCTTTTATGATAATGTCCTTTGTTTTTTTGCGAAGGTGGCAACGCCGAGGGATATGAGAGGAGAGGAAGAAAAAAAGAAGAAGAAACAGGATTCTTGAAACTAGGAAGGTTAACATTTCAACGGAGGGGAAAAAACAAAAACAACTAAGATGTGAAAATGAAAAATAAATAGAAAAAAAAGGAACTAACATAAAACAAGAGAAGAGTGATGACTGTGCTGATCATGTGACAGGAAGGGAGTTGGGGTTTGTTTTTGTTTTTGTTTTTTTTGTGTGTGTTTTTTTCCACAAGTGTCACCGTTCCACTTTGTTCTTTTCCTGTCCACCAGTCTGTGGTGACGTGCAAATGGATGTCGTGACTTTTTCCGCCCCCGAAAAAAAATGTCATCCCTGATTTTACAGAAAGGTAACTTACAGGAACCTGTTTCTTTTTCATAAAGAATGATTGGCGAGTTTGAGTTTACCCCTAGCGAAACGCGAAGATGCACACACACACAGACACACACACACACACACACACACACACACACACACACACACACACACACACACACTACATTCTTCTTCTTCTTGTGTTTATGACCACTACATTCTTCTTCTTCTTGTGTTTATGACCAAAGGATATTTACATGGCGTGGAACTATTGAACATTGCGCGCTTAAATACTGCACCTAATTATATGCCGAATCGTTATGTATTAAATCCTTTGGTTGGAACTTAATTTGTTTATGGAAATTTCCCTGCGGGCATAAATCAGTTACATGGAGCATAAGAATAGACGCTTGGACAGACGGTGTCAGTGATCGAGGCAACGCATTTGCAACGGATAACCACAGTACGTATGCGGAAGCACGTTCACCTGGTCTGCATTCACGCATTATTGGCCACTGACACAAGGTTATTACGTCGAATCAGGTATCCAGTAAGACATAGGGTCTTTCACGTGTGTCATCATTATTCGCACATTCACCTTTCTCCAGGTGCCAAATTGTTGTGGAGAGGGTGGCCCAGTGGTTAAAGACTATGGGAACTTGAGTATGCAGGGTTCGATTCACGTCCAGACCCCTTTAAGTACCCTCCACGGAACTCTGCATTGGTGGTCTGGTACTTTTTTCTTTTTACGGAAGAGGCAATGAACTGGCGGCCCATGTACAGCATGCCGATGAAAGAAATATACTGCGAGATTGTTGTCTCTGACAAAACCCTGTAGAAAAATCCAACTGAATGTCTCAAGCATAGAGCAGAATAAAATGAGAAACGATGGCGCTGTACTGTGGCGACAGAGTTAAATCTCCAGGAGGACCAGTCTGATTTTAAAAACAAACAATGTGTTTTCTGACAAGAAAGTGATGCTACAGATATCTGGGACCTTCGGTTCAACTATGGTAATATATATATATATATATATATATATATGTGTGTGTGTGTGTGTGTGTGTGTGTGTGTGTGTGTGTGTGTGTGTGTGTGTGTGTGAAAATAACTATAAAAAATACTGATACTAAAAAAATAAGATGAAAACCCCTCTTTGAGAAAACATCAGGCAAGTCTCAGAATGTGAACATGTAAATATGAGATTTACTAGTGGCGACAGTAATGGTAGAAGTCTGTATGAGCGTGTATAATTATGTGCGCGACTGAAACCTGTCTGAATGACAGAGGAAACGAATGATGATTGCCCAGTGGCAGCTATGCAGTCGGCTCTACCCAGGTAGCGTAGGCACCCTGTTGTGCAAATGACTTCCAGTTTGTAAAGCGCTTACAGCTTGGTCTCCGACCCAGGCTAGGAGCTATACTCATAAAATATGCACTGTTTCAACGCTGTCTGGGAAGGTTCGTACTAAAGGCCCGTGTTTTTACGAGGAATGAAAACCTGTTTGGATAAAGTTTGGAGACAATGTCTATACCGAAAGCATTACTCTCCCGCCCTCTCCACGAGCCAAGGAAATATTATACACACCCTTCAAGTGTCTTCCGTAGTGTCTTCTGTGCTCCATATTATCATATCATCATTATATCATGTCAAAATTGGTTGTATCGGCAAATGCAGCAATGGTAGCAGCAGTTTCAGTGGTAAGAGTGCTTGTAATTATGTTGTCGTGGCATTGCTTTACTGTTCTGATAAGTATAGTATCAGTGGTCAGTTGCAGAAAAAGCGGCAGCAGTGATGGTGGTGGCTGTGGCGATCTGGTATGGTTGATGGCTATTTCTAAATTAGTTCAGTCTTCCCACTTGACTCGTGGGATGAGATAACAGTGAAATAAAATCAGAATGAAATAAAGTCTTTAGATAGAATTATATATATATATATAAGCCAAAAACAAATAAAGAAAAGAAAATGGTACAGGGTCGGCTTGGCGTAACTCCACCCTACACCCCCTACCCCTCATACCCGCCACCCCACCCTCACCCCCAACCACCCCACCTCCGACCCCCCACACCTTCCCAACGAAGAACAGGGAAAAGACTTCTTGTCACACAGGCTGACACCTCAAACACTCAAACGCGGGTGTGGGGCTGAGACAAGGCGAAAGAGGAGAGGGAGAAGAGTATAAATTACACTTCATGATCTGCGCCAAGTACCCCACAATTGCGCTTTACTGCACATGCGCGGACCTGAAGTCAGAAAAGCAGTTGTCTCCATCTGACGGATAACTGCCCTTGTCTCTTTTGTCTTTTTAATGGCTCTGATATTTGTACACACACATACAGAGAGAGAGAGAGCGAGAAAGAGTGTGTGTGTGTGTGTGTGTGTTTGTGTGTGTGTGTGTATGTGTGTGTGTGTGTATGTGTGTGTGTGTGTGTGTGTGTGTGTGTGTGTGTGTGTGTTTTGTGGCAGTTTTCAAAGTTACGTGACCGTCTTATGAATAAAGAAATCCTTTCGCCTGACAAACCTGTGAGTTGGGTTTTTGTTGGGGTGTTGGCCAGTGTGTGTGTGTGTGTGTGTGTGTGTGTGTGTGTGTGTGTGTGCACGAGTCAGCAGCTTTAAGACACACCACGTGCTTGAATAACACAGCTTTGCGCTGTATTCTGCTTTGACGTGAATTCATTTCAGATGCACTGTTCCAACGCTGTCTTGGAAGCTTCGTATTGAAGGCCCTTATTGTTTTGTAACGAGGAATAAAAACTTGTTTTGAATTAGTGTGGAGACAAAGCTTATACCAGAAGCATTAATTCTCTCTCTCTCTCTCTCTCTCTCTCTCTCTCTCTCTCTCTCCTGGGGCCAAGAACATATTCACACCTATCAAGTGTCTTTAGTAGTGTCTTCTGTATTCAAACCAGGTTATGAAGTAATTCAATTATATCGAATCAGGATCGGTTCATACGTGGTATAATTTCTGCCCTCCCCACCGGAAAAAAAAAAAAGCAAAAGGCTTTCAAATCACTGACAACCAACCCAAACATTAGTAATATCGCTGCCCAATTTAGTTTTTGTTTGTTTTTTTGTTTTTTGTTTTGTTTTTGTTTTTGTTTTGTTTTTTAACCTTGAGTGCTGGAGAGAGAGAGAGAGAGAGAGAGAGAGAGAGAGAGAGAGAGAGTAGAAAGTGGTGTTTCAAATCATGTATCAATATCCAGAATAATTCACTTTCCCGGGGGGATGGTTACCTGATGTAGCGGGTTGTCAACGTCAAACTCAAGACCAACTAAACTGGCCAAACTGGCTTCCGTTTTTTGGCAGTAACATGACCGTGTGAAACTTACGAGACCGTGACAATGCCGACACTTGCCGAAAATGCGTTGGTGATATTACGTATCTGCAGCTGTCACCCTCGTAGA
>NC_134894.1:32076748-32091748 GCF_041734735.1 Babylonia areolata
TCCTTTTTTTTATCGATAGTACGCGGAAAATAATTATGTCTCTCTGCATGCGTGTCTGCCTGTCTGCCCCCTCCCCTCCGCCCCCTACAACACTGCTGCTACTACTACTATTACTACTACCACTACTACTACAACTACTTCTAAAACGACAACTACTACTAATAATAACACTGATAATGAGAAGAAGAACAACAACAATGATAGTAATGATAGTATGATGATGATGGTGATAAGAAGTAGAGAAAGAAGATTAGCAATAACAGTATTTTTCAAATACTCATTGTTATGTGGTGCATTGTCGAAGGTAATATAATTCAGTGAGACTGTACACGCTCCACGCACACGATTCATGCATTTATTCTTCGTACACACATCATAAACAACCATCCAGAGAGAGACAGTGTGTGTGTGTGTGTGTGTGTGTGTGTGTGTGTGTGTGTGTGTGTGTGTGTGTGTGTGTGTGTGTGTGACACAGCCAAGGAAATGTTTAACAAAACAAATACGTTATTTTGATGTCACTCAGAGTAGGAGTTAGATTACAACCAACCGTTGAATTCACTCTATTCGTCGTTAACAGGGGGTTAGAAACAACACGAAAGGAACGAAACACGGAACGAAACACGAAAGTGGTTTTGTTTTCTTTTGTTGTATGTGAAATTCCAAACTGTCATTAAACTGCTTAGCCTTCTGGCGCAGTGTAATACCTTGGTTTACTTGGAAAGAAAACGTCCCCCTCCCCTACGCCTGTGCACGAGTAAGCGTTAGATAATGTCCCTGTTGATTTTATTCTCTCTCTCTCTCTCTCTCTCTCTCTTTCTCTCTCTCTCTTCAAAAAAAATATGGAGCTATGGCAGCTACACACACTACGTCTATACTATTATTGTACTGCCGCCACTGTACATACATAGACTATGTATCCAAAGTATTACAATCTGTGAGCAAACTTAAGTTCAGTAGTAAAATAATAGAATAAAATAAAACTTCTTCTTCTTCTTCTTCTTCTTGAATAACTGCCCGCCTTCAGCTAGTTGAAGATTTACATCTCCTTCTTCTTGAATAACTGCCCGCCTTCAGCTAGTTGAAGATTCTGGCATAATAATTCGGGGGAGATTCCGGTCTGCTGCTCTGTAGGGAATGCAGTCAGTTCTAGCCTATCAGGGGGCGGAGGAGGATGAGGGCGAAGGGAGTAGGGGCCACCACACTCACTACTTCAGGCCTCTGGGCAGGCAGTGAGTCAATCGAATCCATGCTCCACATATATATATGTATCCTCAGTCTTACAAGCCTATTAGCAATGTTAGTTCGGTCATGAAAAAAATGAACCGATGTTTTTAACATACATCTACAGTTTTACTGGTGACTGGATTTGTAGAGACATTTTAAAAGTTGGTTAATGAAAAGACTGAAAAGCCTGTTTGACTTTTTTTTTTCTTTCTCTGCAATGTGTCTCCCTTTCAAACCGGATCTGACGGAAAGGAAAGCCGAATTGTCAGCAACTGTGAAGTGATTGAAAGGGAGATAGATCTATTGCTGGAGTCTGTCAAAACACAGTGTGGTGGGTGACTAGTGTCAGTGACTGTCAATTGAAAACAAAAAGTCCAGTGGACCAGTTAAACAAAACAAACCCTGTCCTTAATTTAACCGCTCCTTGAATGACTGAAAGCTTTGTACTATTCCTCGTGCCGTCAGCTGTACATACTCTCTCCACATACCTGAAACTCTTCTGGAAGTTCAGCAACGATGTAATGTGTATTCTAAGATTGTCCTCCCTAAAGACTGGACCGCCTCCCCCCCCCCCCCCCCCCCCCCCCCCCCCGTTCCCCCCCACCCCTCCCCACCTTTTCTCACTGGCTCTCACTTCGTCATTATACAAAGGTGATCTAATTTTAAGCGGTTTAAAGTCAAACACTTATCTTACGTTTTAGCAAAGCTTCTGGAAATTCCGCCTTTCATACCACTCCTACTACTAATGCTACTGCTACTATTACTATAATTATTTTTATTGTCATTATTTATAATAATATCAATATTGATAATAGTATCTTGTACAGGGACAAATCAAAGCGCTGTCACACCCAACTTTCACACGCACGCATATGTATATACCGAACTCTGAAACCAAGGGATGGAAGATAAAAACAAACTGACCGAAGACAAGAGAAACTCTGGGCTTTGCGAAAACTGAAAGTAGTGTCAGCAATAACCGCGATGACAGCCAGGAAAAACAAGTTCCTTCCTCCAGATATCAGGTCGTCAAGATAATTAGGAAGTCATTTCCCTCTACTAGTCAGGAACAGTAACACACTGTGTTATTGACAGTGTAAGAAGAGTGTGTGTGTCTGTCCATCTGTCTGTCTGTCTGTCTAACTGTGTGTGTTCGTTCTTTCTTTTGTTTAATGTCTATTCACAATTGTGATTTAAGACGAAAATCCACCACTCTCTCCACCCCTATGTGTGCGTGTGTGTGTGTGTGTGTGTGTGTGTGTGTGTGTGTGTGTGTGTGTGTGTAAGAGTATGTGTGTATGTGCGTGAGTGCGTGCGCGCGTGTGTGCAACGGAAACGGTGAGAGTCATTTGAAATCTCACGGGCTCCTGTGTGACGATGAGACACGAAGAGATACAGAGACGCCAGGGAGAGGACTGGAGGATGACAGACAGACAGACAGACAGGCAGACAGGCAGGCAGGCAGGCAGACAGGCAGCCTGGCAGACAGACAACATAACAAGGTGTGTTTGTTCCAATCTGTTTGTTTGGGGTTTTTTTAGAGAGAGGGCGGGGGGGGGGGGCAAATAAAACTACACAGCAACGCGATTCTTTTAGAAAAGCAAAACACAAACACTGTTCGCCATAGGAAACTGCACGTTGGAAGGAAACAGTAGTGCTATGAAAAGGGGCCACACAAAAAAGGGGGTTGAAAGATGCCTGGTGTGACTGTCTTTAGCGGGCTACCTGGTCCTTGGCATTGAAAAAAAATGTGTGAAAAAAATACGACTGAGACCAGTTTTTTTTATATAAGCTCTCTTCATGTTTGTATTCAGCACGAATCGTTGTTGTTGTTTTTTTTGTTTGTTTGTTTGTGTGTGTGTGTTTTCAATCACCACTTGCACGTACATTAAGTTTAAGATTCGCTCCTATTGGAGTATGAAGGATTAACTCACTCAGTACGGCCAGTCCTCTCTTCTCCTCTACACAGACACCTCGGATGTCCAGTGGGTGTCTTAATGACCCAACCATTAGCTTCCGTCGTCAGAATTGTGGTATTCTTTGTCAACATTCACCTCTTCAGTGTAATTGCCTTCCACTTGCAATATTTTGATGGTGGTAATTGGGGTGAAACGCTGTTAACGTCGTCTCTTTCGCCGTTCGTATGGAGAGAGTTAAAACACAAATACATATAATAAAAAAACCCATCAAATGCAGCATCCTAACTGATCAACTTATCATCAATTATAGAAACCCCACCCCCCACCCCCCAACCCCTGAAAATGGAGCATGGCTGCCTACATGGCAGGTAAAATCGGTCATACACGTAAAAGCCCACTCGTGTACATGTATACGAGTGAACGTGGGAGTTGCAGTCCACGAACAAAGAAGAAATAGGACACAAAACACAAAGAATGATCATTAAACATAAAACTTCAGGCTACTACTTCCAGGCTGTTATTGGTGACTTTCACCAATGGATGTTATCGCCTACGTGGAGTGAATGAGGAAGCTGAGCAAAATATGTATTTGTTAAATGAAAAACCAATGCGACATTACCACTCTGTTTGTATGATAGTCAGTCGTGTTTGACTGTGGCCGTCAGAACAGCAGAAGAGGTAACTGCTGTCCCCGGCCGACTATCGGGGCTAGAATTTGATTTAATTAATAGTGGAGAGTTTCATGCTCAAGTTACATCCCCACTCTCTCGACCAAGAGGGTTTTAGGACAGTCGGCTTTGAGGATGGTTCCCAATGGCCAACTAGTCCCCAAAGGCTGCAGCACTAAGAACCAGTGCGATTTTGCCTCCAAGTTTGAGAGTCTGTCTACTCTGAAGCTACGCAGGATCTGTGCATATATCGAAAATTGTATTGTATTGTATTGTATTTTTGTCACAACAGATTTCTCTGTGGGTATTTCTGGCTGCTCTCCGAAAAAAGGACAGCACGTTGCCAAAGTGTAGCGTCACCTTTTTTTCTGTCCGTTAAGTGTATTCGTTACACCATCAAAGTGAATTTTTATACATAATTTTGCCTTGCATAACTCTTTCGTTGCTGTCGGTGTTTGTTTTTTTTGTTTTATTTTTTGGGGTTTTTTTTTACGAGCACAAAAGTGCATGCTGCTTACGGGACCACGGCTTGTCGTCTCACGTGAATAAGTCAACACCCTAAACCACCACCACTCGAGGTCTAGCGAAGGGAAGGAGTTAAAACCGTGGGCCCATATATGGGAATCGAACCTGTACCCTGTCGCTTCCTGCTCTCACCACGAGGCTACACGCTCCACATCCTACTCTCACCACGAGGAGGCCACACGCTCCACTTAAACCTTCCCCTCCCCAACGAGTTGTGAGTGTTGCGCCAAACGTCCAATCTGAAATGTCACGTGACTGACAATAATAGGCGACGCCTTTCCTTTGTGTACCGGGTTTTGAATCATAGGCCATACCAAGATAATGCCGGAAGGATAATGCACCACAGAAATACTGTGCATGACACCAAACTTCGACCTGTTCGACCTTTTTGTTTGTTTTTTCAAACCAGGAACCATGATTTTCATTTGTTGTCATGTCTGTCTGTCTATCTGTCATCAAATTATTAGTGGACATGTTCTTGCTCGATCGATTTAGTGTTCGCAGAAAGTGATGGTATGTCATAGTTTTAAATACCCTGTGTGCTTAATCTCTCACACACACACACTAGTGTGTGTGTGTGTGTGTGTGTGTGTGTGTGTGTGTGTGTGTGTGTGTGTGCAGACACACACGTTACCCCCTGTGTGCAAACATCCACACGACGTACTGTGTGCAAACTTACATGATGCATTGCATGCAAAAACTTACATAACACATTACGTGCAGACACATGATGCATTTCGTGCAAACACTTACACGACACACAGCAAACAGCACTCACACGGCAAACAGCACTCACAACAGGCACAGTGCGCAAACAACACTCATGCTACACGTAGTGTGCAAACAACACTCACACGACGCACTGTGCGCAAACAACACTTACACTGATGACGCACTGTGTGCAAAAAGCACTCACAACTAGACGCACTGTGCGCAAACAACACTCACAAGACTCACAGTGTGCAAACTTCACTCACACTGACGATGCACAGTGCGCAAATAACACTCACACTCATGACGCACTGTGAGAAAACAGCACTCACAACACGCACAGTGTGTGAACAGCACTCACAGGACACACTGTGAGAAAACAGCACTCACAACACGCACAGTGTGTGAACAGCACTCACAGGACACACTGTGAGAAAACAGCACTCACAACACGGGACAGTGTGTGAACAGCACTCACAGGACACACTGTGAGAAAACAGCACTCACAACACGCACAGTGTGTGAACAGCACTCACAGGACACACTGTGAGAAAACAGCACTCACAACACGCACAGTGTGTGAACAGCACTCACAGGACACACTGTGATAAAACAGCACTCACAACACGCACAGTGTGTGAACAGCTCTCACAACAAGATGCACTGTTCACAAAACAACAACATTCACAACAAGACGCACAGTGCGGAACAAACAACACTCACAACAAGACGCACAGTGCGGAACAAACAACACTCACAACAAGACGCACAGTGCGCAAACAAAAAACACTCACAATAAGACGCACAGTGCGGAACAAACAACAAGACGCACAGTGCGCAAAAAACAACACTCACAACAAGACGCACAGTGCGCAGAAAAAAACAACAATCATAACAAGACGCACAGTGCGCAAAAAAAACAACTCACAACAAGGCGCACAGTGCGCAAAAAAAACTCACAAGACAGAAAGAGTGCGCCAAAAAAAAAAAAAAAAAAAAAAAAAAAACACTCACAAGACGCACTGTGCGCGAAAGAACACTCACAACAAGACGTACAGTGCACGAAACAACACTCTCAACAAGACGCACAGTGCGAAAAAAAAAAATTCACAAGACGCACTGTGCGCCTTTTTTTCTTTTTTTTTTTCTTTTTTTAAGAAGAACACTACTCACGGAATGCATGGTGTGGATGCTCTTGACGTTCCCTGGCGTCTTGAGCTCGATGTCGAAGATGTTGGTGTTGGTCTCGAACTCGGAAGCCTTGTGGGACACGGTCTCCAGTTTGAGCTCCTTGAACTGGGGCTTCTCCCCGATGCCTTCCTTCACTTTCGGGCGGCTGGCCATTTTGCTGATCTGCACAGGAAGGAGAAGGAAAACACACCACTTGTTGTCAGTTGTCGTTGTTTGTTTGTGTGTTTGGCTGTTTGTTGCACTCACGATTCGGAAAGTAAGCGCTAAGTGAAAGGTTTAGCGTTTCTTACCTTCAACAAACACGGCGATGAAGAAAGAACAACAACAACAACAACAACAACCAAAAAAAAAACCCAAGTGGTTGGAAGTTTTGTTTTGATTAAAGTAAAAGATGACAGCAGACAAAATGACAAACTGATTGCTGATGGTACGACACGTCTTTCAGCGTTGGGGTTGGCTTGGGAATGGGTTTTTTTTTTTTGTTTTTTTTTTATCCTATTTGGACCTCACACCACCCTGCAGCCAGCAACGCACACAACCAGACAGCCTGGCCCCCACACACGCTGTGTCGTTGTAGTTGTAGTAGTAGTGGTGGTGAGTGGCAAAAGCTGAAGGAACGGAGAGTAGGGGAAAAGTGGGTGGGTGGGCTGGGACGTGGGAAGGGGGCTGATGGTGTGCGGTGTGGTGTGGTGGTGGTGGTGGTGGTGGTGCGTGTGGGTGTGGTGTTCGGTGAAAGGAGCATAGCGGAGGAGGAAAGGGTGGAGAGGTGTGGGGGTGGGGGTTGGGGTGAGGACGCGACGTTGACATTGCTTTGTATGGTCACCTACCAAGTTCAAAAGCGGGATTCTCTCTCTCTCTCTCTCTCTTTCTATATATATATATATATATATATGTATGTATGTATGTATGTATGTATATATTTTTTTTTTTAAACATTCTGGTTGGAGCTGATTCAAGCTTTTGATATCGTCAGTGAAAAGTCCTTCACCTTCACCAACGTTGCTGAACTCAAAAGGAGCTGAGTTTTCGATTCATTGTGGTCTGAGCACCCTCCCACCCTACCCCTTCGCCGCCCCCCTCCTCCCCCCTCCTCCCCCCCCCCCCCAACCCCACCCCTCCTCACTATCCCCAGCCCCCTCACCCGGCTTCATCACTAATCCAAAAGGGAGACCGTGAACTGAATCCTAAATCGTTTAACTCTCTCCATACGAACGGCGAAAGAGACGACGTTAACAGCGTTTCACCCCAATTACCATCATCAAAATATTGCAAGCGGAAGGCTCTTACACTGAAGAGGTGAATGTTGACAAAGAATACCACAATTCTGACGACGGAAGCTAAAGGTTGGGTCATTGAGACACCCACTGGACATCCGAGGGGTCTGTGTAGAGGAGAAGAGAGGACTGGCCGTACTGAGTGAGTTAAAGTTTGAATGTTTGGGTGGGTTTCTTAGGGAGGGGGTTTAGGGAAGCGAGAGCGCGGGTTCGAATGAGATAAAACAAATCCTCTTTATGGGGGGAAAAAAAAAATCAATGGATAAACAGATAAACAGAGAGAAAGACATACACAGACAGAGAGGGGTCGAGATGAGAGAGAGAGGGGGGGGGGATTGGGGGGGGGGGGGGGGGGAGACAGAGACATAGAGACGACAGACGATGAAGATGTACACAGACACAGAAACAGACAGAGGGTGAAGGCAGACAGAGAGACAGACAGATGGTGAAGACAGACAGAGAGACAGACAGAGGGTGAAGACAGACAGAGAGACAGACAGAGGGTGAAGGCAGACAGAGAGACGTACAGAGGGTGAAGGCAGACAGAGAGACGTACAGAGGGTGAAGGCAGACAGAGAGACGTACAGAGGGTGAAGGCAGACACAGAAACAGACAGAAGGTGAAGACAGACAGAGAGACAGACAGAGGGTGAAGACAGACAGAGAGACAGACAGAGGGTGAAGACAGAGAGACAGACAGAGGGTGGAGACAGAGAGACAGACAGAGGGTGAAGACAGAGAGACAGACAGAGGGTGAAGACAGACAGAGAGACAGACAGAGGGTGAAGACAGACAGAGAGACAGACAGAGGGTGAAGACAGACAGAGAGACAGACAGAGGGTGGAGACAGAGAGACAGACAGAGGGTGGAGACAGAGAGACAGACAGAGGGTGGAGACAGAGAGACAGACAGAGGGTGGAGACAGAGAGACAGACAGACAGAGGGTGAAGACAGACAGAGAGACGTACAGAGGGTGAAGACAGAGAGACAGACAGAGGGTGGAGACAGAGAGACAGACAGAGGGTGGAGACAGACAGAGAGACAGACAGAGGGTGAAGGCAGACAGAGAGACAGACAGAGGGTGAAGGCAGACAGAGAGACGTACAGAGGGTGAAGACAGACAGACAGACAGAGGGTGAAGACAGAGAGACAGACAGAGGGTGAAGACAGACAGAGAGACAGACAGAGGGTGAAGACAGACAGAGAGACGTACAGAGGGTGAAGACAGAGACAGACAGACAGAGGGTGAAGACAGAGACAGACAGAGGGTGAAGACAGACAGAGAGACAGACAGAGGGTGAAGACAGACAGAGAGACAGACAGAGGGTGAAGACAGACAGAGAGACGTACAGAGGGTGAAGACAGAGAGACAGACAGAGGGTGGAGACAGAGAGACAGACAGAGGGTGGAGACAGACAGAGAGACAGACAGAGGGTGAAGGCAGACAGAGAGACAGACAGAGGGTGAAGACAGACAGAGAGACAGACAGATGGTGAAGACAGACAGAGAGACAGACAGAGGGTGAAGGCAGACAGAGAGACAGACAGAGGGTGAAGACAGACAGAGAGACAGACAGATGGTGAAGACAGACAGAGAGACAGACAGAGGGTGAAGACAGACAGAGAGACAGACAGAGGGTGAAGGCAGACAGAGAGACAGACAGAGGGTGAAGACAGACAGAGAGACAGACAGATGGTGAAGACAGACAGAGAGACAGACAGAGGGTGAAGGCAGACAGAGAGACAGACAGAGGGTGAAGACAGACACAGAGACAGACAGATGGTGAAGACAGACAGAGAGACAGACAGAGGGTGAAGGCAGACAAAGAGACGTACAGAGGGTGAAGACAGACAGAGAGACAGACAGAGGGTGAAGACAGACAGAGAGACAGACAGATGGTGAAGACAGACAGAGAGACAGACAGAGGGTGAAGACAGAGACAGACAGACAGAGGGTGAAGACAGACAGACAGAGGGTGAAGATAGAGACAGACAGAGGGTGAAGATAGAGACAGACAGACAGAGGGTGAAGGCAGACAGAGAGACAGACAGAGGGTGAAGACAGACAGATGGTGAAGACAGACAGAGAGACAGACAGAGGGTGAAGACAGACAGAGAGACAGACAGAGGGTGAAGACAGACAGAGAGACAGACAGAGGGTGAAGGCAGACAGAGAGACAGACAGAGGGTGAAGACAGACAGAGAGACAGACAGAGGGTGAAGGCAGACAGAGAGACAGACAGACAGAGGGTGAAGACAGACAGAGGGACAGACGGACAGAGGGTGAAGACAGACAGAGGGACAGACAGACAGAGGATGAAGACAGAGACAGACAGAGGGTGAAGACAGAGACAGACAGAGGGTGGAGACAGACAGAGGGACAGACAGAGGATGAAGACAGAGACAGACAGAGGATGAATACAGAGACAGACAGAGGGTGGAGACAGAGGGTGAAGACAGAGACAGACAGAGGGTGGAGACAGACAGAGGGACAGACAGAGGGTGAAGACAGAGACAGACAGAGGGTGAAGACAGAGACAGACAGAGGGTGAAGACAGACAGACAGACAGAGGGTGAAGACAGACAGAGAGACAGACAGAGGGTGGAGACAGACAGACAGAGGGTGAAGACAGACAGAGAGACAGACAGAGGGTGAAGGCAGACAGACAGAGACAGACAGAGGGTGAAGACAGCCACTTACAGACACAGAGAGAGACATATATAATATAACTGATATAGAGAGAAAATGGGGCGGGGCTTGCGCCACTTCCTGTTTGCACACTGACTCAACGTCATACACACACGGACTGCAGACAGAGTCCTCTCCACATCTACAGCAACTCCAACCCCTGCCGGCAAACGCCACGCAAATTCTGCTGGTGATGGTAATGGTGGTGGTGGTGGTGGGAATTTTGTCAACGCAGCGACTTTATTATTATATTATTGGCTCAGTGTCTGAGTCGCCAAGGTTGTTTGCTTCCGTGGAGAATACGTATGTCATGTTCTTTGTTCATGTTGTTATGTTTTCTAATTGTTTATTCTGTTCGCACCCTCGTGTGTGTGTGTGTGTGTGTGTGTGTGTGTGTGTGTGTACAAGTGTGTGTGTGTGTGTGTGTGTGAGTACAAGTGTGTGTGTGTGTGTGTTTGTGTACATGTGCGTGTGTGTACCGTGTCTGTGTGTGTGTGTGTGTGTGCGTGTGCAATTGTGTGTGTGCGTGTGTGTGTGTGCGTGTGTGTGTGTGTGTACAAGTGTGTGTGTGTGAGAGAGAGAGTACAAGTGTGCGTGTGTGTGTGTGTGTGTGTGTGTGTACAACTGAGTTCACTGGCCCTTGTTTTCTGTTTGTTTTTTGGTGGTGGTTTTTTGTTTGTTTGATTTTATTTTCTAAATCGTTTCTCTCTCTCAAGGCCTCACCAGCGCGTCAGGTCAATGCGTAGTCGCCTTGCCAACTGACATCTGCTGCTACTGAGTGAGGTGTTAAGCAGATATGGTGTAGCGTATATGTACCATTCTGCACAGAAACCCAAACCCCTTAAGAAATAGCAAAATACACCCCCCACACCCCCTACACCCAACCACACCCCCCTCCCCCCAACAAAAAAAAAATAACAACAACAAAAAATATGCCCATAAAAGGAAACGGCAGGATAACGCCTTCTTTTTCACATGATCCCGCAATTCTACATAATGCTGAAATTAAATTTTGTTTTGCTTTTGTTTTTGTTTGTTTGTTTTTTCTTAGAAAGGAACAAAGCAACAACAACAACAACAAAATCAATGCTAACAAAATGGGCCGGGAACAAAGAGAATATGAACAACAGACGGCCGGAGCCTTGCTGACGAAGTGTTCTCGACTGATGACTAACGCATGATGGAAACTGCTGTGCTCTGTCACTGCATGGCAACACACAGCGCAGCTGACAGAAGACAGAATTAAATCATCCAGTCCGCTGCTGGGTAACGAACGCACGCTTGTGACACATGCAGACAAGCGCCAGCGCGCGCGAACATACACACACGCACACATGTATGCACACACACACACACACACACACACACACACACACACACACACACACACACATTCATCCGTGCGCGTTTACTTGCGTGCACGGACACACTCATTGTTTTGGGATAAACCTGGACAATGATGGTAAAGAGTTCGGTTCAGTTTCTCAAGGAGACGTCGCAGCGTTCGGACAAATCCATATACGCTACACCACATCTGCTAGACCAGCAGCATAACCCCAACGGTACGCTGTCAATGGTAAAGAGACGAGGGTCACTAGCAATGTAAGTAAATGTCTGTATACACATGGCTTTGCAAACGTATGGTATTATCAGGGAGTTAAACTAAGCAAACTATCATTGAGTTTTTGAAACTTTTAAAACAAAGGTTTATTGATTACAGGTGGCATGACTGGCACAAATATTGTGGAATCTCACATTTTGATTGCAATGGACAGGTATGTTAGAAGCGCATCATCTCAACTTGATTTCCACATGTCGAGTACTGCTGTCATCGCTTTAGATACAATGTCGATTATGTAACGGATGAAAGAATTTGAAATTAATTTCATATTTTTCTCTCCCGACCTTCAAAAGAGATGAAGTGAATCTAGATATTATGATAAATCATGCCGTTTTAGATTGAAATGATTACTTTGCACGTATAGAATTAAGAACTCAAAGTGACTTAAGTGACGTAGCCTAATTTGTTTATCGTTACAAAGCAGTTGAACCACTGAATATCTGTACAATATAGGTCTAGGGTCTTTTGTGTGTTTTCAAGTTGTTGAACTCAGTACTCGCAAATTTGTTTTGTGTTAGTTTAATCAGAATTTAACTGTTGTCATTGTGATTATTATTACACCCCATCCCCCTTCAGACAGGGTGGCTAGGGCCTAACCTGAATAAAAATCAAAGACCCTATGTACAGGATCATATAGCGTCTTTGAAAAACTATTCGTGTTCCTGCCCTTGCAGAGAATCGTAAAGGCTGTCAGACACTGTTTGAACAGTTCTGAGACATCGGAATCACTTTTTTTTTACCCCTCCAGTAAATCTTTCACTTCTAAGGTAACCTATATTTTGAGAACAGTGACAAGAAACTCTAGGGAGAGCTGGACAGTGCAGGGTCCTCAAAGAAGAAGCCCTTGTACTGTGCAGCTCTCCCTACCTTCAAAGGTGATCTATATTTTGAGGCAGATTATAAACCTTCGGCCGAGATTTATCAGTTTCATTTTCACTCTCTTCGTATTAAGCACATGTTTAAGGTGTTATGTCAAGAACTGACAGTTAAAAAAAGGAAAGACACACACACACACACACACACACACACACACACACACACACACACACACACAGTTGTTTCTTTCTCTTTGGACTGGATCTTCATAGTTTAGCTAACATTGACTGCACCCACGAAATAACAGATTACTCAGTGACAACAGTCTCCACAGCAGTCAATAATGCACTTCGTATATATGTTTCGACGGGTTCAATAGCTGAGTGGTTTTGTTGTTGTTGTTGTTGTTGTTTTTCTTTCTTTTTCTTTTTTGTAGTCGTTAACGTTGTTAATCTGTGAATGACAGAGTGAGTAAAACAAAAGTCAATGTTCGAATGAAATTAACACATGAAAAATATTAATTGGATTGTTCAAAACACAAAACTGAAATCAATAACAAAATTATGCTTTTCATCTTTCGGGAAGCGATACCATAATTCAGGACACTTGAGCATATTCCATGTCTCAGGACACTTGAGCATATTCCATAATTCAGGACACTTTAACATATTCCATAATTCAGGACACTTGAGCATATTCCATGATTCAAGACTCTAAGCTGAGCATATTCCATGATTAAAGACAAAATAAGCACAGTCCGTGATTAAAGACAAGAATAAGCACTGTCCATGATTAAAGACAAGAATAAGCACAGTCCATGATTAAAGACAAGAATAAGCACAGTCCATGATTAAAGACAAAATAAGCACAGTCCGTGATTAAAGACAAAATTAGCACAGTCCATGATTAAAGACAAAATCAGCACAGTCCATGATTAAAGACAAAATAAGCACAGTCCGTGATTAAAGACAAAATTAGCACAGTCCATGATTAAAGACAAGAATAAGCACAGTCCATGATTAAAGACAAAATCAGCACAGTCCATGATTAAAGACAAGAATAAGCACAGTCCATGATTAAAGACAAGAATAAGCACAGTCCATGATTAAAGACAAAATTAGCACAGTCCATGATTAAAGACAAAATTAGCACAGTACGTGATTAAAGACAAAATAAGCACAGTCCATGATTAAAGACAAGAATAAGCACAGTCCATGATTAAAGACAAGAATAAGCACAGTCTATGATTAAATACAAGAATAAGCACAGTCTATGATTAAATACAAGAATAAGCACAGTCCATGATTAAATACAAGAATAAGCACAGTCTATGATTAAATACAAGAATAAGCACAGTCCATGATTAAATACAAGAATAAGCACAGTCCATGATTAAATACAAGAATAAGCACAGTCTATGATTAAATACAAGAATAAGCACAGTCCATGATTAAATACAAGAATAAGCACAGTCTATGATTAAATACAAGAATAAGCACAGTCCACACAATCCATGATTCAGAAGGGGGGAAAAAAAGTATTGAAGGTGAATCGTATCACAATGGGACAATAATTATGAACTCTATGAAATGTCTGGTCGAACTTCACTGTCCCCACTTCACTGTCTCCACTTTGCACAGACAGACACAGGGAGAGACAGGGAGAAAGAGTAAGAGACAGAGAGTGGGGGGAAGAGAGGTAGATAGACAGACAGATCGACAGGCTGGTGATTAGGCTGAAACACAGTGACAGAAATTGACTGGCAGACAGACAGGCAGGCTGGTCGGTACACACACACACACGCGCGCGCGCGCGCACGCACGCACACACACACACACACACACACACACACACACACACACACACACACACACACACACACACAGAGAGAGAGAGAGAGAGAGAGAGAGAGAGAAAGACAATGAAACAGAAAAAGAAAGAGAGTCAGAGAGAGACAGACAGACGGACAGAGGGGAAGGAAGATTTTCGAACAGTGAAATGACGGGGGAGCAGGAGAGGGGGGATTGAGAGAGAGAGTGGTGGGGGGTTCGGGGTGGGGGCACACACGCACGAACACACACACACACACACACACACACACACACACACACAGAGAAAGACAATGAAACAGAAAAAGAAAGAGAGTCAGAGAGAGACAGACAGACGGACAGAGGGGAAGGAAGATTTTCGAACAGTGAAATGACGGGGGAGCAGGAGAGGGGGGATTGAGAGAGAGAGTGGTGGGGGGTTCGGGGTGGGGGCACACACGCACGAACACACACACACACACACACACACACACACTCACACACTGAAACACACACGCACACACACACACACACACACACACACACACACACACAC
>NC_134894.1:32099248-32109248 GCF_041734735.1 Babylonia areolata
GCAAAATTCTGTAGAAAAATCCACTTCGATAGGAAAAACAAAAAAATGCACGCAGGAAAAAATACCCCAAAAATGGGTGGCGCTGTAGTATAGCGACGCGCTCTCCCTGGGGAGAGCAGCCCGAATTTCACACAGAGAAATCTGTTGTGATAAAAAAAAAACAACCAACAACTTCAGCACGTTGGTCAGGTCTAGAGAGCCTAGCCTTGTTCTGTCTGGCTAGTTCAGTATTACCATTATCAGCAATATTGCCTGAAGTTCGTGTCATCCATTGAGGGTGACTATCAACAGTGAGTGAGTGAGTGAGTGTGTGTGTGTGTGTGTGTGTGTGTGTGTGTGTGTGTGTGTGTGTGTGTGCGCGCGTGTGTGTATGTGTGTGTGTGTGGGTGGGTGGGTGTGTGTGGTGTCGTACGGAGTGTTCGAACTTTGGCAACACACGAACAACAAACAAGATGGTCGTGTTATGGCACTGATGTAAATGGAGGGAGAGGTTCGTTGTCTGGTGTGTGCGTGTGAGTGTGGTGTGTGTGTGTGTGTGTGTGTGTGTGTGTGTGTGTGTGTGTGTGCTTGTCTGTCTGTTTGTGTCTGTGTCGGTGTGTGTATTGGTGAAACACGTTTCATGATGGTTAAGAGAACGATACGAGTGCCTTCCCTTTTTTCAGGAAAGTACACACACACACACACACACACACACACACACACACATGCACACACATACACACACGCACAAGCACACGCACGCACGCATACACACACACATGCACACGCACACACACACAGATACACACACATACACACACACACGCACGCACGCACACACGCACGCACACACACACACACACACACACACACACACACACACACAAACAGACGACAAAAAGAAGGTCCTGACGCTTCAATACACAAATCAACTATGATACAATAACAGCGTTGCTATGTGCGTGGCTTTTCTTTTTGCATCTTCATAACCAAATGACGTTTACAGGAGAGAAAACAACAACAACAACAACAAAATCATGCACATGTCAATTCATTATGGATAACAAGGAAAAGAACATCAAATAGGTCAAGTAATACATTATGCAATCACCTGCTGCGCACAGCAACAAACAGCATAATATTTTTTTTTCCATAATATGCATTATGCATACACCGTCTGGCAATAGAAGGTCGGACATTCACCACGTTGGTGGTTTGGTTCCAGTTGTACAGAAATGGGATTTCCTCATCTTCCTCCCACTCCTCCCCCTCCCCCAGTCCCACCCCCTCCTTCCTCCTTCTTTTAGAAAACGCCCCCCCCCCTCACCTCCCGCCCCCCCCCCCCCCCCCTTTTCCCCCAAGATGATTGAAAACTTTAAAGAAAAAAATGATGATAACTTTCTGTTTTTATATATGTAATTTATGTGGTCGTGTCAAAATTGGAAATTAAAAAGAAAAGTTATTTGAAAATAATAATTTGCACCTTTTTCTTGTTCATTCGTTCATAGTACAGCACAATTTCATTCATTACTTGTTGAATGTAACTGCATATAATAATTATGCCATTCGTAATTTGCCTGCGTGACTTTTTACTGCGTGTGCAGCAAACAATTGTAGACAAGCTATTCCAATATCGCACAGGTTTGTTTGGTTTTTTGTTTGGTTTTGTTTTGTTTTTTGTTGTTGTTTATATATATATATATATATATATATATATATAGTTTCTTCGTTGTTTAAAAAAAAGAGAAGTAAATAGATAAATAAACAGAAATAAATCGGAGGGGTGAAACTGAATCTTTCGATTAAATTTCGTATTTAAAAAAAATAATAAATAAATAAATCAGTGCTGACGTCTTGAACAGTATTGGGTGTTCTGAATCTGCTCAGCTCAGTTCAGTTAACTACTCAAGGAGGCGTCACTGCGTTCGGACAAATCCATATACGCTACACCACATCTGCTAAGCAGATGCCTGACCAGCAGCGTAGCTTACGAATCTGCTCAAAACCAAAAGCAAAACCAACCTAACATCATGTAGACACGACTGCGCAGCTGCTACAAATGACGCTGTTTGCATAAGACCAACAGGAAGTATTCTGAATGCACATTTAGGGGGAATGAACATGCAAACGATACGTTCTGCATAATGACGTACCAGACACACACTTTGCAAGAATTTATTCACTTCTAAATCATCCAAGCAAGCATTCAAATACCAATATGAATACAAACGATATAGAAACATAAATGTATGTGTGCAAATGCTCACAGATAAGTCGTTTCATCTTCACGTAATCTCTCTGTGGTTTTGACGAATTATCATCACCCATTCCGTGACACTGCAAAGAATGAAAGAAAGAATATTGCAGTACTTTCAATGTTTTAGTCTTTCCACGTGATATCAGACAATGGTTTCACGATGAAAAGCGCTTTTGGGGGAAAAAAAGTATCCGGTATCTTTTTTTTTTTTTTTTTTTTTTTTTTTTTTTTTGCTTAGTAATTTGCACAAATGAATGTCGCTAATTTTCCCGTCATTTTCGACATGACTTTGCTTCAGAGAATGAACTCTTTAAAGACGGCAAATAGGGATACAGTTTTTCTTCATGATATATATATATATATATATGTGTGTGTGTGTGTGTGTGTGTGTGTGTGTGTGTGTGTGAGTCAGTGGTGTTTATAACCCAGACGAGCACGTAGATTTTTTTTTTTTTTAATTTAAAAAGTAAACCTACTAGCAGATTTTGTGGCCATTGCATGGCTACAGGCCTACGACATGCCACCAATGACAAGAAACATGCAGCGAATGTACCATAGCCACAGATCGTTCCCACACAATATTTGTCACATACAAAGGCCACACACACACACACACACACACACACACACACACACACACACACACAAAATATCCTATCCTCAGGACCAGCAAATTCGAACAACTGAGGCATCATTTTGGAGTAAGTAGCTTAAGCAGAAACGACGACTGTCATTCCTACTTTACTGTGTATTGAAACCAGGGCGCACATCATCAATGCCTATTAGGGATCTCTGTAGATTTCGCTTAAGATTATCACCGACAGCAAATCACACACACACGAGCGCCAGACGACACAAAAGATGGGACAATAGGGGGCTTGCTTGGGGAGGGGGTGGGGATGGGGAGTTGGGGAAGTTCTCTTTCTTAAGATTGCCTCTTTTGGCCTTGTTGATTTCATCGTAGTTGAGTTCTGACATTTTCAAATAAAATAAGTGTTTGTATTTGTATTTCTCCTTTTTTTTTCATCGTAGTTGAGTTCTGACATTTTCAAATAAAATAAGTGTTTGTATTTGTATTTGTATTTCTCTTTTTTTTTATCACAACAGATTTCTCTGTGTGAAATTCGGGGCTGCTCTTCGCAGGGAGATCGCGTCGCTACACTGTGAGAGCGCCACCCATATTTTTGTATTTTTTCCTGCGTGCAGTTTTATTTGTTTTTTCCTATCGAAGTGGATTTTTCTACAGACTTTTGCCAGGAACAACGCTTTTGTTGCCGTGGGTTCATTTACGTGCGCTGCACACGGGACCTCGGTTTATCGTCTCATCCGAATGACTAGCGTCCAGACCACCACTCAAGGTATAGTGGAGGGGGGAGAAAATATCGGCGGCAGAGCCGTGATTCGAACCAGATCGCTCATATTCTCTCGTTTCCTAGGCGGACGCGTTACCTCTAGGCCATCACTCCCCACAACCCCAGAAGAAGAAGGAGGAGAAAGAAAGTTAAGTGCGACCAACGACGAAAGGACCGGTAAACAAAAGAGATATTTTTCCTCACTCTAAG
This sequence comes from Babylonia areolata, assembly GCF_041734735.1. Classification (NCBI taxonomy): domain Eukaryota; kingdom Metazoa; phylum Mollusca; class Gastropoda; order Neogastropoda; family Buccinidae; genus Babylonia; species Babylonia areolata. The sequence goes on from NC_134894.1 coordinate 32,103,047, forward strand.
ACCCCACTTCCACCCTCCACCTCCACCTAGACAGCACCGTCCACACACACCCATCTCACCTCCCCCCCCAACCCCCTCACCACCCCCTCCCCTTCCCCCCGCCCCCACACCTCCCCGCCCGCAATGCCACCGATACTTCAGAGTCCCCTGATTAGGACTTATCAGTCACTGATCTGCGGACCACCCAGTGTAAAGCTCATGCTCAACTTGGTTTAAACATTTTTAATATCAAGAAACAAGGTGCAATACAGCGTTCAACTAATAAGACTTGAGCAACAACAAGCTCATGCTCAACTTCGCTCGAGAAGGATAAATAACAACAGACCCCTCCCCGCCCACTTCCTCCTCCTCCTTCTTCTCCTCACCCCACCCTCATCTCACTACTCCCAAATCCCCACGCTCTCCTCATATATATGTGCAGTGGAGTGATGGCCTAGAGGTAACGGGTCCGCCAAGGAAGCGAGAGAATCTGAGCATCACTGGTTCGATTCCTGGCACAGTCGCCAGCATTATCATTATTTTCTCTACCTCCACTAGACCGTGATTGGTGGTCTGGACGCTAGTCATTCGGATGAGACGATAAACCGAGGTCCCGTGTGCAGCATGCTCTTACTCTTAGCGCACGTAGAAGAACCCACAGCAACAGAAGAGTTGTCCCTGGCAAAATTCTGTTGAAAATTCCACTTCGATAGGAAAACAATTATGAAAAAACTGCAGGCAGGAAAAAGTACACACACGCACGCACACACACACACACACACACACACACACACACACACACACACACACACACACACATGGATGGTGCGTTCTCAGTGTAGCAACGCGCTCTTCTTGGCGAGAGCAGCGAGAATTTAATACAGAGAAATCTGTTGTGACAACAAAATACAATACAATACAATACAATACAATACAATACATCTTAAAACTCATTCTACTCCAGGTAAGAGTTAACTCGTACCATGAATGCTTCCCCTGTGGACCAGGTACGAGTATTCTCATACCAACACACTATTCTAATTTCGTTCATTCTTGCTTGGAAGATTTTGGCATTCTGACCTGAACCGTTTACGGATTCCGGAAGCATGAAACGGAAGCTTTGTTTGACCGATGAAATCAACAAGTTTCCATCAATTTTCGTTATTTTAGTGAACCACACACTGCTTTTTTTCCGCAGTGGTCTCATGTAGTGGCTCAGTGGCACAGGGGAGTTGGAACAGGCATGTAGCTGTGGGGGTAGAATGAGTTAATTCCCCGTGCCCCGTCTGTCTACACGACGTACTCCAGCAGGGTGGCGAACTTGCTCTCGTCCTCCCCGAAGCAGGCGTTGAGCGTGACCTTGACCCCTTTGCCCCGGTGCTGGTCCACGGACACGTGGCCTTCCCAGGTGTCCGCCGCCCCTGCTGCCTTCTCCAGCTGGGTCCACTCCCCAGCCGCCACCACCGCCACCTGTTTGGCCTTGGGCACCAACACCTGCCAGAACAGTGGGTGGGCGAAGATGGGGGCAAGGACAAGACAAGACAAATTCTTTATTTCGAGGATAATAGATAAGCACTGGTGTGTTGTTGTTCTTTTACATCCAGTCCCCGCCCTGAATAGGGTCTACACTACACAATACTAAATAAAATGAAAGCATGGTGTAGAGATACATAACAGGGAAGAAAAAAATAATATAAAATAAAAATAAATAGAATAAAATAAAATAAAACAAAACAAAAAAAACAAACAAACCCAAAAAAAACAAAAACAAACAAACCAAAAACAAACAAACAAACAAACAACACACACACACACACACACACACACACACACACACACACACACACACACACACACACACACACACACGGCATACAGGTACAAGCATGGTGTTAAATAATATGGGAAAAAAATGAACAAAATGGGTCAGGGGGTGGGGGCAAGGAGGGGTAGGGAGGGTTAGTGGGTGAGGGAGGGTGGGGGAGGGGAGGGTCAGGGGATGGGGACAAGGAGGGGAAGGGAGGATTGTGGGGGAGGGTGGGGGAGGGGAGGGTCAGGGGATGGGGGCAAGGAGGGGTAGGGAGGATTGTGGGGGAGGGTGGGGGAGGGGAGGGTCAGGGGATGGGGGCAAGGAAGGGAAGGGAGGTTTGTGGGGGAGGGGGGGAGGGGAGGGGAGGGTCAGGGGATGGTGGCAAGGAAGGGAAGGGAGGATTGTGGGGGAGGGTGGGGGAGGGGAGGGGAGGGTCAGGGGATGGTGGCAAGGAAGGGAAGGGAGGTTTGTGGGGGAGGGTGGGGGAGGGGAGGGGAGGGTCAGGGGATGGTGGCAAGGAAGGGAAGGGAGGATTGTGGGGGAGGGTGGGGGAGGGGAGGGGAGGGTCAGGGGATGGTGGCAAGGAAGGGAAGGGAGGATTGTGGGGGAGGGTGGGGGAGGGGAGGGGAGGGTCAGGGGATGGTGGCAAGGAGGGGTAGGGAGGATTGTGGGGGAGGGGAGGGTCAGGGGATGGTGGCAAGGAGGGGTAGGGAGGATTGTGGGGGAGGGGAGGGTCAGGGGATGGTGGCAAGGAAGGGAAGGGAGGGTTGTGGGATGAGGGTGGGGGAGGGGTGGGTCGGGGGGTGGGGGCAAGGAGGGGTAGGGAGGATTGGAGGTGGGGGTGGGGGAGGGGGGTCAGAGGATGGGGTGGGGTGTAATTTTCAGTTTCTTTTTCCGAGAAGAGTCTTTTTTTCTTTCTTTTTCTTTTTGGTCAATATGCACAACCCGCTTCCCACGTTCAATCCCTTCTCTATATCCCCTCTGTGTGTGTGTGTGTGTGCGCGCGCGCGTGCGTGCATGTGTGTGTGCATGCGTGTGTGTGTGCATGCGTGTGTGTGTGTGCATGCGTGGGTGCGTTTCTGTGTGCTTCAAAACAGTGCAGTCTGTGTGCGTGTTAGAGAGAGAGAGTGTGTGTGTGTGTGTCTGTGTCTGTGTGTGTGTTGTCTGCTGTGCAGGCATTTGATGTTGTTTTTGTCTCCACGTGTTTGTGTGTAGGTAGTGCTGTGAACGCACAACCTACGTGTGGTAATTTTTCACGCGCCCGATCCAAACCCAGTTATTTCCTTCATTCCTTTATTCATTCATTCATTCATTCACTGAATGAATGTAATCAGAAAAGTGAATGTGAATGCCAGTCTGTAGAGAACTCACTTAAACAAAATCAACGAAATATGTTGCATCGAGGACACGATCCATCTAAAGATCACTTACAACTGAAAACAAAAGACGTGAAAATTAAAAGAAAGAGAGATATAAGAAGTGTCAAATTAACGACCAGTTCAAACAGAAGCGTCGCACACACACACACACACACACACACACACACACACACACGCACGCACGCACGCACGCATACACACACACACACGCACGCACACACATACACACACACACACACACACACACACACACACACACACACACACACACACACACACACACAGATATGATTTCTTTTTACACGACAAAAGCACCAAGTGACATGAACATGCATCCTTTAACTCCCTGCCTACGTTCGCAACAATTCTCGTTCTCCAGGTTCCCCTACCTCAACCCACATCCCCCCTACCCACCCACCCACCCACCTCCTTCCCCCTCCCCCTCCCCCTTCCTCCTTCTTCCTCCTTCTTCCTCCTCCTCCTTCTCACCTTGAAGGGCACGTTGTGAAGCCTGGACGAAGAGTTGAGGATCAGAGGATTGTACAGGTAGCACCCGTTGCGCCACTGGGCGTACTGCTTTGGGTAGTGGTACACCGCCTTCAGAGCCCTCCGCACGTCGATCAGGTAGTTGAAGACGTTGGGCAGGGACTTGTTGGGGTCGGAGGCAGGGAGCGCAAAGATCTGGAACTTGTACCAGCCGTGTTCTGGGAAGCTGATGACGTAGCTCAGCTGTTCGTTGCACGTCTGCGTGAATACGTACTGCGGGAAGTCTTGTTCTGTGCGGACCTGGGTTCACGAGAAAAGTTGATTGTAAGTGTGGTTGTTACAGGTAGTAGGTAGTTCTGTGTGTGTGTGTGTGTGTGTGTGTGTGTGTGTGTGTGTGTGTGTGTGTGTGTGTGTGTGTGTGTGTGTGTGTGTGTGTGTGTGTGTGTGTTAGGGAAGGGAGAGAGGATGGAAGAGAGTGGGAGTGAGAGGGGAAGGGAAGGGGCGAAGAAAGGTGGGAGGGTGAGAAGGATGGAAGAGAAGGAAAGAAGGGAGGGAGGGAGAGAAGGACGGAGGAAGATGAGGGAGGAAAGAAGGGAGGGAGGGAGGAAAGAAGGGAGGGAGGAAAGAAGGGAGGGAGAAGGATGGCCGTGGGGAGATGGGCGGAAGAAGGAAGGGCGGGAGTAGGGTGGAAGAGAGGGGGAGGGAGGAAAGAATGGAGGGAGGGAGAAGGGTGGAAGAGAAGTGGGAGGGAGGGAGGAAAGAAGGGGGGAGGGTGGAAGAGAAGGGGAGGGAGGGAAGAAGGGAGGAAATAGGGTGGGAGAGAAGGGGGAGGGAGGGAAGAAGGGAGGAAGGGAGTAGGGTGGAAGAGAGGGAGGGAAGAAGGGAGGGAGGGAGAAGGATGGCAGTGAGGGGAGGGAGGGAAGAAGGGAGGGAGGGAGTAGGGTGGAAGAGAGGTGGGAGGGAGGGAAGAAGGAAGAGAGGGGGAGGGACGAAAGAAGGGAGGGAGGGAGTAGGGTGGAAGAGAGGGGGAGGGAGGAAAGAAGGGAGAAGGGGGAGAAGGGTGGAAGAGAGGGGGAGGGAGGAAAGAAGGGAGAAGGGGGAGAAGGGTGGAAGAGAGGGGGAGGGAGGAAAGAAGGGAGGGAGGGAGAAGGGTGGAAGAGAGGGGGAGGGAGGAAAGAAGGGAGGGGGGAGAAGGGTGGAAGAGAGGGGGAGGGATGAAAGAAGGGAGGGAGGGAGAAGGGTGGAAGAGAGGGGGAGGGAGGAAAGAAGGGAGGGGGGAGAAGGGTGGAAGAGAGGGGGAGGGAGGAAAGAAGGGAGGAATGGGAGAAGGGTGGAAGAGAGGGGGAGGGAGGAAAGAAGGGAGGAATGGGAGAAGGGTGGAAGGGAGGGGGAGGGAGGAAAGAAGGGAGGAAGAAGGGTAGGTAGTAGAGAGGGAGATGGAGGAAAGAAAGGTGGAAGAGAAGGGGAAGGGAGGAAAGAAGGGAGGAGGGGGGGAAGGGTGGAAGAGAAGGGGAGGGAGGAAAGAAGGGAGGAAGGGAGTAGGGTGGAAGAGAGGGAAAGGGAAGAAAGAAGGGAGGAAGGGAGTAGGGTGGAGGAGAACGAAAGGGAGGAAAGAAGGGAGGAAGGGTGAAGGGTGGAAGAGAGGGGGAGGGAGGAAAGAGGGGAGGGAATGAGGAAAGAAGGGAGGGAGGGAGAAGGGTTGAAGAGAGGGGGAGGGAGGAAAGAAGGGAGGAAGGGTGAAGGGTGGAAGAGAGGGGGAGGGAGGAAAGAAGGGAGGGAATGAGGAAAGAAGGGAGGGAGGGAGAAGGGTGGAAGAGAGGGGGAGGGAGGAAAGAAGGGAGGAGGGGTGAAGGGTGGAAGAGAGGGGGAGGGAGGAAAGAAGGGAGGAGGGGGTGAAGGGTGGAAGAGAGGGGGAGGGAGGAAAGAAGGGAGGAAGGGGAGTAGGGTGGAAGAGAGGGGGAGGGAGGGAAGAAGGGAGGAGGGGGGGGAAGGGTGGAAGAGAGGGGGAGGGAGGAAAGAAGGGAGGAAGGGAGTAGGGTGGAAGAGAGGGGGAGGGAGGAAAGAAGGGAGGAAGGGTGTAGGGTGGAAGAGAGGGTGAGGGAGGAAAGAAGGGAGGAAGGGGAGTAGGGTGGAAGAGAGGGGGAGGGAGGAAAGAAGGGAGGAGGGGTGAAGGGTGGAAGAGAGGGGGAGGGAGGAAAGAAGGGAGGAAGGGAGTAGGGTGGAAGAGAGGGGGAGGGAGGAAAGAAGGGAGGAAGGGTGTAGGGTGGAAGAGAGGGGGAGGGAGGAAAGAAGGGAGGAAGGGAGTAGGGTGGAAGAGAGGGGGAGGGAGGAAAGAAGGGAGGAAGGGGAGTAGGGTGGAAGAGAGGGGGAGGGAGGAAAGAAGGGAGGGAGGGAGTAGGGTGGGAGAGGGGGGAGGGAGGGAATAATAGAGGGAGTAGGGCGGTAGAGAAGAGAGAGGGAGGAAAGGATGGAGGGAGAAGGATGGAAGAGAGGATGTGGATGGAAAGAAAGGGTGGGGGTGGAGATAGAACAATGAAAGAGAGTGGCG
>NC_134894.1:32114248-32124248 GCF_041734735.1 Babylonia areolata
CAAACAGACAAACATGCTTGAAACAGGCACCAGGCAGACTCGTGCCAAAGTGGAAATAAATTACTAAACGAAGTCGGAAGTTGTGGAACAGGTGAAGTGTCGGAAGGATGTAGATGAGTGGAGAGGGGTGGATTGGAAGGGTTGGAGGGCTTGCAAAAACGGGGTATTTCAATTTGCTTTTCCAGAATAAACTGCAACTGAAAAAAGAGGGGAGAAAGGAAACAACAGTCGAAACAAATTCAAAAGACCGAGAACATTTACGTTAAGAGTCGGAACAGGTGAGAAAGTGGGCGGGTGTAGGGGTTTGGGGGGTGGGGTTGAGGTTGAGGTTGTGGAGAGAGGTATTTCAATTAGCTTCTTTTTTTTTTCTTTTTTTTTGAGGGGGATCAGAAAGAAAGAAAAAGAAAAAGACACGACAAAATGAAAACGAATCAAAAACACCTGCAGTAAGAGTCCTGCCGAGCAAAGTAAGATCCAATGCTAAAATATAATTATGATGTATTTTTCTAACCTCAATATTGCTGTGAACTGCTGTATGTGTATGTGTGTGCGTGTGCACATATACTACTAGTCCGTCAACTGCTATCATAGATCTTATAATGTTTTAATTCTGTACTACTACACTTTTAAAAGTGCCTCTATCTTTTATCATTTCAAACCATGTGTAAAATGACGAAAGAGGTGCAACAGGGTGAAAGCGGTGACAGCATTTTTGTTCAGATCTCCCTATGATCAAGGGCCAATAATCCGAAAATTTGGGACAACATTTTGACGTATTTGTTGGACTTGTTTTTCAGTATCAGTATCAGTATCAGCATCAGTAACTCAAGGAGGCGTCACTGCGTTCGGTCAAATCCATATACGCTACACCACATCTGCCAAGCAGATGCCTGACCAGCAGCGTAACCCAACGCGCTTAGTCAGGCCTTGAGAAAAAAAAATTAAAAAATAGATTAAAAATAAAATAATAATAAAATGAAATATTTTTCAAAATATGTTCAACCCGTCAGTGGGCTTGTGTTGTCCCTCCCTCAACCGCCCCCCCCCCTCCCCAAATCGTTGGGAGGATGTGATAGGTGGGTTGGGGGGGTGCGGGGGGGAGGGGGCGGGGGTAAGGATGTGGAGAGGAGAAGAGTGGAGGCGGGGGAGTGGGGTGGCAGGGTGGTGAAGAAGGGCGGGAAGAAGGCAAAAGGTGAAGGGGTGGGGGGCGGGGGAGAGAAATAGAGGGCAGAGAAGGTACAGCGATTTTTTTTTTTTTTTTGAATGTTTAACTCCTACAGGGAAGGAGTACATGCAGGTATGCACGAGCCGTATAGGCGGTGATTGTGGAGGGAAAGATTTGTCCTGGGGTTGGGTCTAGAGGGGGGCAGGTGAGTGGATGTGGTGTGTGTGTGTGTGTGTGTGTGTGTGTGTGTGTGTGTGTGTGTGTGTGTTTCTTAAGTTTAACGTATTTTTATGGTAAGTGATATTAGACGGGGGGAGGAGGCGGGTAGTACATGTGTGTGCGCGCGTGGGGATTTGGGGGTCACTGTGTGCGCGCGCGCGTGTGTGTGTGTGTGTGTGTGTGTGTGTGTGTGTGTGTGTGTGTGTGTGTGTGTGTGTGTGTGTGTGTGTGTGTGTGTGTGTGCTTCTGAATGTGTGTGCGAGAATTTCTGAATGTGACTTTATGTGTGTGTTTATGTATGTTTATGTGTGTTTATGTCTGTTTTTGTGTGTGATTGTGTGCGCGTGCTCGTGAGAGTTTGTGCGTGTGTGTGTGAGTGTGTGTGGGGGGGGGTGGGGGGGGGCGTGGAGGAGCGTGTGAATGTGAGCGAATGTGTATGTGTGTGCGTGAGTCTGTTTATGTTTGTGTGAGAGTCTGTGTGTGTGTGTGTGTGTCCGTCTGTGTCAGTGGGTGTGCATTTGAATGTGCCTGCGTGTATGAGTGTGTGGGTGTGTGTGTGTGTGTGTGTGTGGCTGTGTGTTTGTGCGTGTGTGCGTGCGTGCATATGTGACCTAGTCGTACAACGTGTATGTGTGTGAAGGACGAGGGGGTGGCGCAGCGGAGCGGAGCGGAGTATCAGATTCATATTTGCTTTCCTCAGTTACTGATAATAACAGTGTTATCTTTCTCGGCGGGGCAATTAATCCAGGATCCTGTTTTGGTTCATGTTTGCAGCGTCACCCAAAAAAAAAAAAATGCACCCCCAACCCCCAACCCCACCACACCCCCTGCATTCCACCACCCCACCCCTACCCAAAAAAAAAAAAAAAAAAAAAAAAAAAAATTCTAAAAGTAGGCCAACTGAGTCTTGTCTTTCGTCGAAAACAGGGTGGGGGAAAAAGCAAACAACAACACAGAATTATGTTTCAATTGTATGTGTCTTTTTTGTTTTTGTATTCTACTGTGACTTGCGTTTGTTCTAATATTCTGCTCTCTGTTGTTATGCAATGTTGGTAAATATCTCTTCTTCTTTTTTTTCTTCTATTTGTTTTTCTTTTTTTCTTTTTTTTTTCTTTTTTTTTCTCTTTTTTTCTTTTTTTTTCCGGGGGGGGGAGGGTAGGGGTAGGGGGGAATAGATGAATTGCCTCTCCTTTAATATCTTATTAGCCTTGAATGAATCATGACAAATATTATTATCCGTGAAGCGCTTTCCTGCTTCGCTTTTTTTGTTTATCCTCTTTTTCCTCTTCCTCTTCTTGTTCTTGTTCTTGTTCTTGACCTCTTCCTTCTCCTTCTCCTTCTTCTCCTTCTTCTTCTCTTCCTTCCTCTTCATCTTCTTCTTCTTGGCCTTCTTCTTCCTCTTCTTCTTCTTCTTCTTCTTCTTCTTCTTCTTCTTCTCCTTCTTCTTCTTCTTCTCCTTCTTCTTGGCCTTCTTCTTCCTCTTCTTTCTCTTCTTCTTCTTCTTCTTCTTCTTCTTCTTCTCCTTCTTCTTCTTCTTCTCCTTCTTCTTGGCCTTCTTCTTCCTCTTCTTCTTCTTCTTCTTCTCCTTCTTCTTCTTCTTCTCCTTCTTCTTGGCCTTCTTCTTCCTCTTCTTCCTCTTCTTTCTCTTCTTCTTCTTCTTCTTCTTCTTCTTCTTCTTCTTCTTCTTCTTCTTCTTCTTCTTCTTCTTCTTCTTCTTCTTCTTCTTCTTCTCCTTCTTCTTGGCCTTCTTCTTCCTCTTCTTCCTCTTCTTTCTCTTCTTCTTCTTCTTCTTCTTCTTCTTCTTCTCCTTCTTCTTGGCCTTCTTCTTCCTCTTCTTCCTCTTCTTTCTCTTCTTCTTCTTCTTCTTGGCCTTCTTCTTCCTCTTCTTCCTCTTCTTTCTCTTCTTCTTCTTCTTCTTCTTCTTCTTCTTCTTCTTCTTCCTCTTCTTTCTCTTCTTCTTCTTCTTCTTCTTCTTCTTCTTCTTCTTCTTCTTCTTCTTCTTCTTCTTCTTCTTCTTCTTCTTCTTCTCCTTCTTCTTCTTCTTCTCCTTCTTCTTCTTCTTCTTGGCCTTCTTCTTCCTCTTCTTTCTCTTGTTCTTCTTCTTCTTCTTCATCTTCTTCTTCTTCTTCTTCTTCTTCTTCTTCTTCTTCTTCTTCTTCTTCTTCTTCTTCTTCTTCTTCTTCTTCTTCTTCTTGGCCTTCTTCTTCTTCTTCTTCCTCTTCTTTCTCTTCTTCTTCTTCTTCCTCTTCTTTCTCTTCTTCTTCTTCTTCTTCACATTCATTCAAAATTCCAACCGACAGCAAAATACATCATCTCCTTTTGAAATAATCCCAGAGGGGGGTTTTTGTTGGGGGTGTTTTTTTTCCTGTGCGTGCTGCGAAATCGTTTTGGAAGTCGTTTTAAGTAACCCTGGGGAATAAATCCTGATCTTTGAGTGAGCTGAAGGGGTGGTGGAGGGATCGCCATGTTTTGTTTGTTTTTTTCCCCAGAGCTCTGACGTCATAAGGACGAAACTGTCATGTTGCTTCGCGTTTATAAAGTGAATGCACTTGTGTTATCACTGTCATGACAGAGAGTGAGAGAGTGGGGGTGGGTGGGGGGGGGGGGAGATGGAGAGAGGTACATGATAATATTGATACTTCGATATTATTATGAGAAATATCATCATAGTGACACTGTATCTATGTTTTTGTGTATACGTACATCTGTATGTATAAACAAAACCTGTACATACAAAAAGTGTCTGTCTGTTTATGCATATGCATGCGTGTATGAGCGCTCATGTAAACAGATATATTTATGCAAACGTATGGCCTATATACTCTCGTGTTCATATACATATATACACATAGATATGTCTTTTCATATGTTGAACTGTTTCAACTAATCAACACAAAATACCGGCCAAACAAACAAGCAATAAAAAAAACACCACACAATTACCATCCGTGGACGGAGCTATGCATTGTTCCCGGTCTTCTTCCTTGTGTGTGTGTGTGTGTGTGTGTGTGTGTGTGTGTGTGTGTGCTTAGTTATAGTCATTTGTTTATCTATTCCTTGGTTTATATAACTATCATTCAACTTAGTAGTAGTAGTAATAGCAGTATTTTGGGTTTTTTTCTTCTTTTTTTCTTTTTGTTGTTGTTATTTACTAATTTTCATTAATTCATTTATCTTATTTATCATTAATCCAGTTCATTTTTTACTCACTTGTGTAAACAAAGTGAGTCTATGTTCTAACCCGGTGTTCGTGCGTGTGTGTGTGTGTCTGTGTGTGTGTGTGTGTGTGTGTGTGTCTGTGTGTCTGTGTGTCTGTGTGTGTCTCTGTGTGTTTGTGTCTGTGTCTGTGTGTGTCTGTGTCTGTGTGTCTGTGGTAAACTTTAACATTGCCATTTTCTCTGGAAATACTTTGTCTGCCAATACCAAAATTGGCTTAAACATAGTATGAAACAAAATCTTCACAGTCATACCAATAACATGTTGTAAGTGCCAGGGCATCTGCCGTGCTTAGCAGGCGTGGTGCAGCGTACATATGGCATTGTCCGAACACAGTGAGTGACGCCTCAGTCATTGAGTTACTGAAACTGAAACTGAACTGAACTTCTCCTGAACCCCCTACCCCACCCTCCACATCCCCCACCCCCTTACCTGTATCAGGTTGCAGGTGGACTTCACTGGGGCGGACACCCTGAACTTGATCTCCGCCTCGTTCTCCTGGGGGACGGTGAACTCGGCCGTCTTGTGAGACACGCACTCCATGCCCACCTCGGCAAACCTGGGCTGCTCCCCGAGGTACCCCTCCTCCAGGTCTGTGGGCCGTCCCTCCGACATGGTGATGACTTGACTGAATGACTCAGTGACGGGCAGGTGGTGGTAGAGAGTTCCAACCTTGCCTGGGAACTATCAAGGGTGTTTGTTACTGTTGTTGTTGTTGGTGGTGGTGGTGGTGGTGGTGGTGGTAGTGGCGTTGTTGTTGTTGTCCCTGGTGCTGCTGCTGTTCTTGTTTTCGTCGTTGATGTTGTTTGCCGGACACTTGAACAGGGCGTTACAGGAACTAAGCAGAAGTTTCACCACGCCCTGTTTGTTGTGGGAGAGCGAGCTGAGATGAGAAGAAATTATGTTGGGGAGGAGTTATACTGTGACCCAGAGCGGCATATGAAGGGACGTCAGTTGAAGCCGGGATAGACACCGTCGAGGATTCTGGAAGGAACCAAAACAAAGCTGCCAGCGAACCTGCGCGCGGAACGGGTGCAAAAGAAGCACTGACGAGGGATTAACCTAACTTGGCCACCAAAGTCCAGTCCTTCTCCCTTTCCCACTAACAGATCACTTCATACTCAGAGAGTTGGTTCAAGCTGTAATAGGTGCATTGAGGGGGTCGCGGGGGTGAGGGGGGGGGGTTGAAGGCTTGGTGGCTGTTACGTGGTGCACAACACAGCCTGTGCTCTGTACTGCCTGGAAGCGTTGCACGTGCGCCGCGTCGTGAAGAGCCAATGAGAAGAGAGGAACACCTGAACAGCTGACTCTGACCTGAGGCGGATTCCTTCCTTCTCTTGGCGGTACGTGGCTTGGCTTCTGTCGGTCGGATCCACAGAGAGAGACAGAGACAGAGAGACAGAGAGAGAGAGAGAGCTCATCATTAGATTATGTAGGTTGCTGTTACCTTTCTCCCTTCCTGCTCCCGCCTCCCACCCTTCCTTCCTTCCTTCATTCCTTCCTTCCTTCCTTCTGGCATCCATCCTTCATCCGTCAGTGCCCACCCACCCCCACCCACCCCCTTCCCAACTCACATCTTCTTCTTTTCCCGCTTTGCCTGCCACCCCCCACCATCCCCTCCCTCCATTCCCAACCCTCAAGTAAAGCCCCCGCCCCCGCCTCCGCCCCCGCCCCTAGTCTCTCCCCCACCCCTCCTCCTCCTGCTCTCTGGAATGTTTGAACTAAGCAGTGGTCTCTGCGCCTATATACAAGCGTTTTTCTTTTGGAAACAACAGCTGATTGTTTTGATCGTTTGTTTGTGGGTTTGTTTTTTGTGTTGATGTGTTTGTTTGTTATGTGGTTTTGTTTGGTTCAAGTTGTTGTTGTTTTCTCTCTGTGTGTGGTGTTTGTGTTGTTATTGTTGTTGTTATGTGTGTGTGTGTGTGTGTGCGTGTGTGTGTGTGTGTATGTGTGCTTCTTGTTGTTTTGTTTTCCTTTTTGCCTGCCAGTTTCAGTTTCAGTTTCACTTTCTCAAGGAGGCGTCACTGCGTTCGGACAAATCCATACACGCTACACCACATCTGTTGAGCAGATGCCTGACCAGCAGCATAACCCAACGCGCTTAGTCAGGCCTTGAGTGCATGCTTACATATTTGTGTACCTATGAAAGTGGATTTCATTTTGCGTAATTTCGCCAGAGGACAACACTCTCGTTGCCATGGGTTCTTTTTCAGTGCGCCAAGTGCGTGCTGCACACGGGACCTCGGTTTATCGTCTCATCCGAAAGACTAGACGCTCAGTTTGATTTTCCAGTCAAACTTAGGAGAAAGGGCGAGAGCGGGATTCGAACCCACACCCTCACGGACTCTCTGTATTGGCAGCTGAGCGTCTGAACCATTCTGCCACCTTCCTCCACAAAAGATGATGCCTGCCAAAAGGTGATGAATGGAGAAATTGGTATATCCAAAACGCAAAGCCAGCTGACACATATGCAAGCTATATTCGCGCCTTCTTTCTTTTGTTTTCTCCTTTTTCTACTTCTTTTGTGTGTGTGTGTGTGTGTGTGTGGAGGATGGGGGCGGGGGAGTGCGTTTTTGTCATTAAAACAACATGTTCATCAGAAATAGAAAAAAGTTCGTTTGAAAACACAAAAAATAGATAGTTACCTGAAGTACCTGAGGTATTACAAAGAAACAAGCAATCGAACCGCTCACGGTTGTGTGTGTGTGTGTGTGTGCGTGTGTGTGTGTGTGTGTGTGTGTGTGTGTGTGTGTGTGTGTGTGTGTGTGTGTGTGTGTGTGTGTGTGTGTGTCAGTGTGTGTGTGTGTGTGCGTGTGTGTGTGTGTGCGTGTGTGTGTGTGTGTGTGTGTGTGTCAGTGTGTGTGTGTGTGTGTGTGTGTGTGTGTGTGTGTGTGTGTGCGTGTGAGTGTGTGTGTTCTTTCGTTCGTTCTTTATTTTAGCGTCTTTTCACTATCAGTGATATTTGACGATTTGTGTGTGTGTGTGTGTGTGTGTGTGTGTGTGTGTGTGTGTGTGTGTGTGTGTGTGTGTGTGTGTGTGTGTGTGTGTGTGTGTACGTGAATGTGTGTGTGTGTATGAGTGTGTGTCTGTATCTGTGTCTGCGTCTGTTTCTTTGTATATTTGTTTTTGGTGGTGGTTGTTGTTGTTTAGGTTTTGGGGTGGGGTTTTTTTTTCAATTCTTTTTCTTTCGACAAATGAAACAGATGATAATGTCACAATAAATGCCTTTGTTATAGAAGGAACAAAGCTAAATACCAAGCAACTTCTTCGCATGTCCTCATCTAAGAGAGATAGAGACACTGGGAGACAGAGGCGGAGAGGAGAGACAGAGACTGACAGAGAGAAGGGGCGTGAGGAAGTTTAAAAAGAGACAGGGAAATATTTGAGAGACCACCAGTCAGATCCAATGTAGGGCTCAATATGAGATTTTCTTTTGTTGTTGTTGTTGTTGTCCCGTAACGAATTCATTGTGTTTGTATTGCGATATATTAAATCAAAAGTCACACTGTATTTGTTTGTTGTTGTTGTTGTTGTTCTTGTTTTTGATCACAATGTATTCATCAGAAAAAAACAATATTCACCACCATCTTCCGCCATCCCCCACGCTTTTCGCAACAAAAAGTATTTCTTCATGTTTAGCAAGAAAATGATGTTGTTGATGTTTTTCAATTGTATCTATTCATTTAACATTGCGCAAAAGCATTACACTGAACGATACTGATACAATTCATCACATCAAATTAATCCGTGCAAAAAGAAGACTGTTGTTTTCTTTTCGCTGACAATCGGTCGGACAACACGAATGTAGTTCACTGCACCACTTTCTCGTGCGCTGTTATATTCTTTGACCCCAGAGTCACGTGCAAAGCGAGCTAGCTTCGCGCACGGTGGTCTGCCGCCTGTACTGTGGTCAAAGGACTTGTGAAAAGTGGACACAGGGAACAGTCCTCACCTGGGACAGAATGATTTATTTTCCACAATCACCTGCGTCGTTCCTGTGACATCAGTTATCCCCAAACCGTTCATCAGGAGTTCATCAGTATCAGTTCCAGGATAGTCCAAAATCCACACGAGTGCCCGTAAAGTGTTTTACTTGTCTGAACTGCGCAGCATTATTGAGCATAGCAACTGTCGGAAGGATACTGTTTTGTTTTGGGGGTTTGTTCTGTTTTTCAACAATTAATTTTCATGTCAGTGTAAGGTCCCAAAACCTTTCGTCAAAACCGTCAGCTCGATACTTATGCAAGTCATTGATGATCAGAATGCCACTCAGTCACAACAACATGTACACCTTTACCATCCGCATTGGTTCTCAGACAGTCCAGCTTCAGACAGGACAAGACCTCTTGCTCGTGACCAATACAGCACAGGTATGTCACACTATGAAAATCGATGACAATCAGGCATATTTGTATACGTCATGAAAACCGATTACTATAAAAGTTTGGATACTTGGTGAAAATCGATGAGTATCAGGTATATTCGAACACTTTCTGAAAATCGATTATTCGACTTTGGTGTCCATCAAGGCTTCTTTCTGATGACGCATCTAAGGCTTCTTCCCTGGCTTTCATTTAAAACAAGTATTAAAGGTATGTATATTTTTTTTCTTTGATATCCCGTACAGTCTTTGTCTGTTTTTAAGCTACTTGTGATGACTTAATGAATTGTTCTGGACTGTGCTTTTGATTACGACGATGACGAGGATGCTGTTTGTTGTTGTTATTGTTGCTGTTGTTGTTGCTGTTGCTGCTACTGTCATTGTTGCTGTTGTTTTTACTGGTTTTGCTGTTGTTGTTGTTGCTGTTGCTGCTTAGTGTTGTTGTTGCTATGGCTACTGTTGTTGCTTTTGTGTTGGTGTTTTGTGTTGTCGCTGTTCTGCTGTCGCTGTTTTTCGGTTGTTACTGTTGTATTTGCTGTTCCTGTTGTTGTCCTCGTTTGTGTTATACAGCCTGTTCGTAATCGTTGGATATCACTTCAATTTTTTTATTCATTCTTTACAAGTCACTTGCAAAACTTACTCATTATGTTCTCTCTCTTTCTCTCTCTCTCTCTCTCTCTCTCTTTCTCTCCTCTTCCTCCTCTCTCTCCCTCCCTCTCTCTCGCTCTCTCTCTTCACCCGCCTCTCTCTCTCTCCCCTCTCTCCCCTATCTCTCTCTCTCTCCTCGCCCTCCCTCTCTCTCTCCCCCTCTCTCTCACTCTCTCCTCGCCCTTCTCTCTCTCTCTCTCTCTCTCTCTCTCTCTCCTCGCCCTCCTCTCTCCCTCTCTCTCTCCTCGCCCTTCTCTCTCTCTCTCTCCTCGTCCTTCTCTCTCTCTCTCTCTCTCTCTCTCTCTCTCTCTCTCTCTCTCTCTCTCTCCTCGCCCCTCCTCTCTCTCTCTCCCCTCTCTCTCTCTCTCTCC
>NC_134894.1:32136748-32144248 GCF_041734735.1 Babylonia areolata
TTTACCCTGCTATGTAGGCAGCCATACTCCGTTTTTCGGGGGTACGCATGCAGGGTATGTTCTTGTTTCCATAATCCACCGAACGCTGACATGGATTACAGGATCTTTAACGTGCGTATTTGATCTTCTGCTTGCGTATACACACGAAGGGGGGTTCAGGCACGAGCAAGTCTGCACATATGTTGTTGATCTGGGAGATCGGACAAAATCTCCACCCTTTACCCACCAGGCGCCATTACCGGCCGAGATTCGAACCCGGGACCCTCAGATTGAAAGTCCAACGCTTTATTAACCACTCGGCTGTTGCGCCCGTCCCTGCCAATTCAGTTATGAGTTTCAGAGTTTGTTCATTCCCATTAACTCTTTTGAGTCCTAGAGAAACAAGGACAACATGACAATAACATGATGACGGCCACAGAGGAAGAGCGAAGATAATTTAAAAAGAAGAAACAAAAGAGGGGATAATACAGATGGGGAAACAAATAAAATGAAATAAAATAAAAGGCCAAATGTAATCATCAGTCTGATACAATGCAATAGGAATAGTGAAAGCAATACTCCGTAGACAAATGCACAGATCACAACTTAGATTATTTTTTACAATACGGCTCTGTATTTGACCAGTTGAGCCTGAACTGGGAACTGAGGGGTTAGTTGGTGCGGTTGTGGTTGTGGCCTTCTTCTTCTTCTTTATCTCCTTCGTCTTCTTCCTCCTCTTCTTCTTCTTCTTCTTCTCTTTCTTCTACTTTTCCTCTTTTACCTCATGGTACTATTGCTCTTAGTACTAATTATAATCATATAATAATGGTGATGAAATGTTAATGATGATAGTAATGATAATAATGATAAGAATTGTGATGATTATAATACTTATGATTATTATTATTATTATTATGAATGGTATTTTTACAGCCAGCTTGTGCAAAACGCTTACCATCGCTCATAACATTCGTCCTAAGTACAGCCAACTGGCATGCACAGTATAAAACCATTGACCTTGAACCAGCGCTTGCAGACTGCCTCCGCTGTTAATACACTTCATGCAGTGGTTCCCAGGAAAACACAACCTTTGATATTGTCACTGCATCGTAGTGCTGAAGAAGACAGAGAGAGTTCTACCACACGAGAGCGCGCCACCTTAGAATCATGGTTCGAAAGTGCGAGCTGTCTATCTATCAGTTCGTGTCCAACCCGTCTGCGATTCCGACCCCTTCATCACAGCTCGCGTGATTCTGTTGATGTGAGTCATAGTTCGCGGAACTGTTGTCTCGTTCGTCATTTATCCTATGGATTCCCCCGTCTCCTCAACAAACGCGGCAGTACGTCGCAGGTCCTCCAGTCCTCCGTAGAGCTTCCGGGCCGCTGGGATTGGGTCGGGCCAGGTTTTCTCTCGGAGCGCTTGGTTGAGCGGGCAGGATTGCAGCAGATGTTCTGTTGTCTGGCTGCCTGTTCTGCAGGGGCACTGCTCTGTGTCGCCGATACGGAGTTTCGTGTTTAGGTGGTGTTTCAGGCGGTTGTGGCCTGTCCTGAGCCTGACAATGGCTACCTGCTCTCGACGAGTCAGCAGGTAGTGCGGGTCTGCTCTGTTGTGGCATGGATGCTGCTGCTTCCACTTGTTCTGCAGCTTGGCCTTAATGATGGTCCTGGATTCAGAGTAATTGGTAGACCTGTCCATCTGCTCTTTCGTAGTGCCTTCCTTTGCTAGGGAGTCAGCAGTCTCGTTGCCAAGCACGTTGCAGTGGGAGGGAATCCACTGCAGGGTGACTGTGTGACTTGTGCAGAGGGAGGCGAGAGAGGAGGACAGATCGTTGAGTTCTGGATCTCTGTTGCACCAAAGGGCCTGCAAAATGGACAGGGCGTCGGTCAGGAAGACAACGTTGTGGCTGGCGTAGGGGCTGACCTCGATGTGGGCTGCTGCTGTTTTCAAGGCTCCTGCTTCGGCTCTGTAACTGGTGGAGTAGAGGCCGGTAGCGAGACAGATCTTTTCTTCTCTGCCTCGGAACTGATTTCAGTTTTAATTCCCTTAACGGAATACCTGTTGTATGATACAGTGTAATGGATATCGCAGTTCACTATCTGTGAACATGGATGTGTCTGTGATCTGTGTTGTTTCCTTGATACCATGGAGATATATATTGCTGTGTTTACGACAGACATTCCGTGATGGCTCTTCCATTTCTGATACCAGAGTGGCATGGCGAGACAGAGAGACAGACAGACAGACAGAGACAGAGAGACAGGGACAGAGATACAGAGAGAGCGTGTGTGTTTGTGTGTGTGTGTGTGTGTGTGTGTGTGTGTGTGTGTGTGTGTGTGTGTGTGTGTGTGTGTGTGTGTGTGTGTGAGTGTACGTTATCTACTGTTTGGACATAGGCTGCTATTAGCACCACACCCAGTCCCGTGGAATGGTTTGTTATCCTGTTAGGATAGTGGTGTGAGAAAGCTGGACAGATTATTGATTTATGAGTGTATGTAACCTCTCTGGCCTTTAGTATTTACTCTGTGTGTGTGTGTGTGTGTGTGTGTGTGTGTGTGTGTGTGTGTGTGTGCGTGTGCGCGTGTGTGCGTGTGTGTTCTGTGTTTGTTCGTTCGTTCGTCCGTTCGCATGTTCTTTCTTTAGTTGAACGTCTTTTGACTGAAAGTGATATATACGTGATATTATGCGACACCGTCTCTGTCTCTCGGTCTTTCGGTCTCTGTATCTGTCTGTCTGTCTGTCTGTCTCTCTCTCTCTCTCTCTCTCTCTCTCTCTCTCTCTCTCTCCTCTCTCTCTCTCTCTGTCAGTGTCTGTCTGCAGTGGTCCTTGTCTGTCTCAGTTTTGTCTCTGTGTGCGCGATTTTGTGTGTGTGTGTGTGTGTGTGTGTTGTTGTTGTTGTTGTTGCTGTTGGGGTGGGGTAGATGGGTGATGATAGTTTAACGCACAAGGAAATGTTCAAGCTGAACGTTCAACATATTCAATCTTTTGAGTGTTGCCAGAAATCCTTTGTAAATTAAAAGACCAACATGGTTATCTTCTGGGGGGTTTCCCCAGCATTTGGGTAGGTACTCAGGCTGGACCTGCGCATTGGAAGTACGCGCACAAGGTCAGGAGAGGGAGGTGGCAGAATGGTTAAGACGCTCATCCGCCAGTACAGAGTCCGTGAGGGTCTGAGTTCGAATCCCACTCTCGCTCTTTCTCCCAAGTTTGACTGGAAAATCAAACTTGAGTGTACCCCCGAAAACGGAGTATGGCTGCCTACGTAGCGGGGTAAAAACGGTCATGCGCGTAAAAGCCCGCTCGTGTTCATGAATACGAGTGAACCTGAGAGTTGCACAACCCACGAACGAAGAAGAAGAAGAAGAAACTGGAGTGTCTAGGCGTTCGGATGAGACGATGAACCGAGGTCCCGTGTGCAGCACGCACTTGGCGCACTGTAAAAGAACCCATGGCAACGAGAGTGTTGTCCTCTGGCAAAATTCTGTAGAATAAATCCACTCTTGATAGGTACACAAATATATGTATATGAAAGCATGCAAACAAGGACTGACTAAGCGCGTTGGGTTATGCTGCTGGGTCAGGCAAGGTCCAAGGTCACACATCTTCTCTCCTTCCCCACCCCCCCCCCCTCCCCCCAACCCCCACCGCCTCCCCTCCCACACCCTTCCCCCAACACACACACACTCACCCTTCCCACCCACTTTTTTTTTTTTAACAAATGTGATGAAGTGTGTTTGGGTCGTTTGTATAGGCGCATCTTTCGTGGTAGAGCGTGGAATTTGTTTGGGTTTTTTTTCGTTTTGTTTGTTTGTTTGTTTGTTTATTTGTTTTTCAGCAAAGTGATGACTCTATCCTTAATACTACTACTACTACTGGTACTACTACTAATAATAATAACAACAACAACAATAATAATGATGATGATGATGATAATAATGATGATGATAATAGTAGTAATAATAATAATTATACTACTACTACTACTACTGATAATAATAATGACAACAGCAACAATAAAAACAATAGTAATAATGATGATGATGATGATAACAATAATAATAATAATGATAATAACAATAATAATAATAATAATGATAATATTACTATGTTTTACGTAGCGCTATAACACAAGCATAAACAAAGTTTAAGCGCTTTGTCCTTGGGTTTGAGAAGCCAGTAGCATAGCTGAAATGACTGTGATAATATGAATGACTGACTATTTTATCACCTCTCTCTCTCTCTCTCTCTCTGCGGACAAGCTGTATAGTATAGTAGGCGACCTGGGACATATATATATAATCATCATCAGCTCATCTTATCTTCTGTTCCCCGCTGGTGACAGGTTTCTAGAGAGGCTGCCACACATACCTCACACTCAGTCGGAGGTTCAGCGTTATCGTCATCCTCGTGCTGGCAGCTGACGCCCACAGCTGGACACAACACTATAGAGGAAACATGGTGCCGGGAGAAGTAGAAGTGAGAGGGAGGGAGGGATGGTGAGGGAGGAGGTGGGGGGGGGCTGGGGCGTGGGTGGGAGGAGCTGAAGTTGGACTAGAAGAGGAGAGGGGAGGAGGGTATAGGGGTGGGTTTGAGGGGTAGGGTAGGGTGGGTTGGGGGCGGGGGGGGTAGGGGAGTAAGTCTCAGGTAGTTGTTCTACTTGTGACAAGACTGTGATAGGATACAGCGGTCTTCTTTTAAGTTTTTCTTTTCTTTCTTTCTTCTTCTTCTTCTTCTTCTTCTTCTTCTTCTTCTGTCTCTGTCTGTCTGTCTCTTTCTGTCTGTCTCTCTCTCTCACTCTGTCTCTCACACTCTGTCTCTCTCTCTCTTCTCTCTTCTCTCTCTCTCTGTCTCTCTCTGCCTTTTTCTTCCAGGCTGGAAGGAATGTGGGCGAAAGCTGTAAGACGCTGACACACACACACACACACACACACACACACACACAGAGAGAGAGAGAGAGAGAGATACACACACACAGATACACACACACACACACACACACACACACATACACACACACACACACAGATACACACACACACACACACACACACACACACACACACACACTTTCTACCGATAGAGAGACGTCAAGCCAGCTCAGTGAGTTTCCAACCCGACGCACAAAAAGTGAGTTGGGCGTTCAAAGGTGTGCCAGTATCAGAGACGGATGTACTGCCACAATTAAAACCTATAATTGCAGACACTTCTTCTTCGCGATGTCTCTCTCTCTCTCTCTCTCTCTCTCTCTCTCTCTCCCTCTCTCTCTCTCTCTCTCCCTCAATGGGTCCAGACCATTTAAACGCATCTGTTATCAAACTTGCTTTGCCCTACATAGTAGACTCCCTTACGTATATTTACAATTTGTGCATTGAACAGAACAACGTTCCTGCTGCGCTAAAAACAGCAAAAGTAATCCCACTGCCAAAGTCAAAAGATATTACAGATCTCTACAACTTAAGACCAATATCCCTACTGTCCGTTGTTTCCAAGCCTCTCGAAAAGCACGTCCACAAACACCTTATGAAACACATGGAGCAAAACAACCTCTTTCATCCCCTTCAGTCCGGCTTTCGCCGTGATCACTCCTGTCACACAGCCTTAACCCGACTTTGTGACACGTGGTTATCTGCAATTAATCATAACAAGATCACTGGAACAGTTTTCCTCGATTTCAAGAAGGCCTTTGATCTTGTGGATCACGAAATACTGATAATTAAATTAAATGAGTATACTCAAAACCAGTCAGCTGTCACATTCTTCCGGTCTTACCTGGAAAACAGAACACAGCGTGTTTACTTAAATGGCACGTACTCTTCTGAAGGTCATGTAGATCGTGGTGTACCGCAAGGCTCTATTCTTGGACCTCTACTCTTTTGCATCTATATAAATGACTTGCCGATGCACATATCACCTGGCAACGTCATCTGCTATCTGTTCGCTGATGACAGTTCTCTTCATTGTAGTGACGCCAACATCGATCTTGTACAATCATCGCTACAACAGGGATTAAATGACATCTCAGACTGGTGTTACCAGAATCACATGGAACTTAACCCACATAAGACAAAAAGTATGGCACTGACATCCAGACAAACACACACTCTGTCTCTCTCTCTCTCTCTCTCTCTCTCTCTCTCTCTATATATATATATATATATATATATATATATATATATATATATATATGTATATATGTCTATCTATCTGTCTACTTATCTATCTATATTTCACTTTTCTGTGATTGGCTACTTTATGTTTGTGTGAGTGTGTCATGGACTTCTGTTCGGGGGGTGGGGGGGGGGGTTGTTTGTTCGTTTGTTTGTTGTTGTCGTTGTTGTCGTCGTCGTCCTTGTTGTTGTTGTTGCTGTTGTTTTGATGGTTCCTCCCCTTTTCGAGGTTCTGCGGTGTCTGGTCGGATTGAGATTGATGAGGTCACAGCGAGCTTCAGAGTGTGCCAGTGCCAGAAGTGATGGAAGTTCTGGCATCACTCGTTTATGGGTTGGTTTTTGTTTTGTTTTGTTTTGATGTGTGTGTGTGTGTGTGTGTGTGTGTGTGTGTGTGTGTGTGTGTGTGTGTGTGTGTGTGTGTGTGTGTGGTAGTTTCGGTATGACCTTTGTTTCAGTTTGAGTATTTTGTCTGGGGGTTATGTAATAGGTAGCTGGATAGATGCAGAGAGATAGAGATATGATTATGTGTGTGTGTGTGTGTGTGTGTGTGTGTATGTGTGTATGTGTGTGTGTGTGTCGTAGTTTCGGTATGACGTTTGTTTCAGTTGGGTAGTTTGTCTGGGGCTTATGTAATAGGTAGCTAGAGAGAGAGAGAGAATCATGTGTGTGACTATGTGTGTGTCTGTGTGTGTGTGTCTGTGTCTGTGTGTGTCTGTGTCAGTGTGTGGGTCTGTGAGTGGCTGTGTGCGTCTGTGTATACTGTCTGTGTGTTGTCTCTGTGTGTGTCTCTGTGTGTGTCTGCGTGTGTGCCTGTGTGTGTGTGTCTGTGTGTTTAGCTGTGTGTGTCTGTGTGTGTGTCTGTGTGTTTAGCTGTGTGTGTCTGTGTGTTTAGCTGTGTGTGTGTGTGTGTGTGTCTGTGTGTTTAGCTGTGTGTGTCTCTGTGTGTGTCTTTGTCAGTGCGTGCGTATGCCTCAGTGTACGTCTGCAGAAGTTAAACAATAACATCAACAGTGCAACACAGAAAACAATAACATCGAAAGAAAGAGGAAAACAAAAGGTGGCGGTGTTGTTGTTGGTTTTTCTCTTCTTTAATAAGACGGTCCCATTTTATGCTTTGATTTGACAACACAACACAACACAACACAACACAACACACACACACACACACACACACACACACACACACGAGATAAAACTTGACAACACAACACAACAAAACAGACACACACACACACACACACACACACACACACACACACACACACGAGATAAAACAACTTGTTGCTTTTGTTTCATCACAGCCGGGACTCAGAGCCGTCTAAATAGCCGTGCCTTGGCCTGTGTCCCAGATTCAAT
>NC_134894.1:32149248-32154248 GCF_041734735.1 Babylonia areolata
TCATTGATGTAAGGGGGGTAGCTACGCCGCGTTTCGTTTGTCTATTCCCCCTGATCTTGATCTCTTACATCTTGATATCATAACGCTGCGGTGATGCAAAGCTGAGTTTGGCATCAGATGGTAAAAAATTTAAATAAATGAATAGATTAATAATCCAACAATTACCTCTCAAGCGCAAATCCATGAAGAAGAAAAAATTCCGGAGCGGAAAATCCCACGGCGTCAGTTTTGCAGCGTGTGTCCTTGACCTCTGCTGACATGGTGACCCGGCGAAAAATTGTGGCGGGAAGGAAAGGAAAATTTTTAATTATCCGGGTACCCGGAGATGAAAAGATTTTTTATGACTGATTGTGGGTGGAAGAAATGAGAGAATGGTGAGCGGATGAGATGTCAGTGTTAGGGCACAGAGAGAGAAAGGGGGGAGAGAGAGAGAGAGAGGGAGGGAGAGAGAGAGGGGGAGAGAGAAAGAGACAGAGAGAGAGACAGAAAGAGAGAGACAGACAGAGACTTCTTCTTCTTCTTCTTCTTCTGCGTTCACTCGTATGCACACGAGTGGGCTTTTACGTGTATGACCGTTAGGCAGCCATACTCCGTTTTCGGGGGTGAGCATGCTGGGTATGTTCTTGTTTCCATAACCCACCGAACGCTGACATGGATTACAGGATCTTTAACGTGCGTATTTGATCTTCTGCTTGCATATACACACGAAGGGGGTTCAGGCACTAGCAGGTCTGCACATATGTTGACCTGGGAGATCGTAAAAATCTCCACCCTTTACCCACCAAGCGCCATCACCGTGATTCGAACCCGGGACCCTCAGATTGACAGTCCAACGCTTTAACAACTCGGCTATTGCGCCCGTCTGACAGACAGAGACAAAGACAGAGAGACAGACAGACAGACAGAGACACAGAGAGAGTCTGGGTCACAAGTTATTCACA
Organism: Babylonia areolata; assembly: GCF_041734735.1. NCBI lineage: Eukaryota > Metazoa > Mollusca > Gastropoda > Neogastropoda > Buccinidae > Babylonia > Babylonia areolata. The sequence goes on from NC_134894.1 coordinate 32,150,190, forward strand.
CTGAAGTGACGTGGAGTGACTCTGAAGTCCCGGTCACCCCCACTGAGAGGGGAACATGACTGAGGCCACGGATCTTCACTGTCTGAACAAGTGGCTCTTGATGTCATCGCGGATCACAAGGCAGATTGTGTGGGGGTGACTGTGAGGACCCATGGGGCGTTAGAGGTGTTGGTGACGTCCACTAGGTGTGGGTGTGGGTGTGGGTGTGGGTGTGGTCCTCTTGGAGGAGGAGGAGGAGGAGGGGGAGAGTAGGTGTGTGGGTGGTTTGGGAGTGTCTACGTGCTCGTGCACTATCTGGGTTGATTGTGTGTGGTGGGGATCAGTTTTCAAGCGGATGGCAGGAGAAGTTGTTTACCGGGTGATGTCTATTGGACGACCTCTGTGTGCGTGTGTGTCTTTGTGTGTGTGTGTGTGTGTGTGTGTGTGTGTGTGTGTGTGTGTGTGTGTGTGTGTGTGTGTGTGTGTGTGTTTGCTGTCACAGATGTGGAATGTGTGTGGGTGGCTGTAAGGACTCAGAGGGGGTTAGAGGTGTTGGTGAGGTGTGGGTGTGGGTGTTGGTGAGTGTGTTGGTGTTGGTGAGGTGTGGATGTGGGTGTTGGTGAGGTGTGGGTGTGGGTGTGGTGTGGGTGTGAGTGAGGTGCGGGTGTGGTGTTGGTGTGGGTGTGGGTGAGGTGTGGGTGTGGGTGTGGGTGAGGTGTGGGTGTGGGTGTGGTGTGGGTGTGGTGTGGGTGTGGGTGTGGGTGAGGTGTGGGTGTGGGTGAGGTGTGGGTGTGGGTGTGGTGTGGGTGTGGGTGAGGTGTGGATGTGAGTGTGGTGTGGGTGAGGCGTGGGTGTGGTGTGGGTGTTGGTGTGGTGTGAGTGTGGGTGAGGTGTGGGTGTGGTGTGGGTGTGGGTGTGGTGTGGTGTGGTGAGGTGTGGGTGTGGTGTGGGTGTGGGTGTGGGTGAGGTGTGGGTGTGGGTGAGGTGTGGGTGTGGGTGTGGTGTGGGTGTGGGTGAGGTGTGGATGTGAGTGTGGTGTGGGTGAGGCGTGGGTGTGGTGTGGGTGTTGGTGTGGTGTGAGTGTGGGTGAGGTGTGGGTGTGGTGTGGGTGTGGGTGTGGTGTGGGTGAGGTGTGCGTGTGGGTGAGGTGTGGGTGTGAGTGTGGTGTGAGTGAGGTGTCGGTGTGGTGTGGGTGTTGGTGTGGTGTGGGTGAGGTGTGGGTGTGGTGTGGGTGTTGGTGAGGTGTGGGTGTGGGTGTGGGTGAAGTGTGGGTGTGGTGTGGGTGAGGTGTGGGTGAGGTGTGGGTGTGAGTGTGGTGTGAGTGAGGTGTGGGTGTGGTGTGGGTGTTGGTGTGGTGTGGGTGTGGGTGAGGTGTGGGTGTGGGTGATATGTGGGTGTGGTGTGGGTGTGGGTGTGGGTGTGAGTGAGGTGTGGGTGTGGTGTGGGTGTGAGTGAGGTGTGGGTGTAGGTGAGGTGTGGGTGTGGTGTGGGTGAGGTGTGGGAGTGGGTGTGGGTGAGATGTGGGTGTGGGTGTGGGTGAGGTGTGGGTGTGGGTGTGGGTGAGGTGTGGGTGTGGTGTGGGTGAGGTGTGGGAGTGGGTGTGGGTGAGGTGTGGGTGTGGGTGAGGTGTGGGTGTGGGTGTGGGTGAGGGTGAGGTGTGGTGTGGGTGTGGGTGTGGGTGAGGTGTGGGTGTGGTGTGGGTGTGGTGTGGGTGAGGTGTGGGTGTGGTGAGGTGTGGGTGTGGGTGAGGTGTGGGTGTGGGTGAGGTGTGGGTGTGGGTGAGGTGTGGTGTGGGTGTGGGTGAGGTGTGGTGTGGGTGAGGTGTGGTGTGGGTGTGGGTGAGGTGTGGGTATGGGAGAGATGAAATGAAACGAAACGAAACCGGAAATAATATTTTACCGGCAGTGTAATGAGATAAGCAAAACATTATGCTTTTTTTTCCACCCAGCCCTGGGGAGGGAGAGAGACAGACAGACAGAGAGACAGAGAAAGAGGGTGAGGCAGAGACACACACACACACACACACACACACACACACACACACACACAGGGAGAAAGATAGAGAGACATAGAGACACAAAGAGAGAGAGGGAGGAGAGAGAGAGAGAAAGACAGACAGAAAGTGCAGCTGTGCTGAAGGATTTGTGTGTGAGACAGAAACAGAGATAGATAAAACTCATAAAAGGGGAGAGGGGGGGGGGGGCACTAGGATAAATCGCAACAAAGTATATACCCAACAAAAAATCTTATTTCTGGCCCTGGGAAAGAGGGAGGAGGTGGGCGGATGGAGGGTGGAGGGTGGTGGTGGTGGTGGAGGGAACTCTCCTACATTGAAGTTGATTTGTGCTGCAGCACACGTGACTTCAGGTACTACAACTGACGCCATAAAAGAAGTAACTAGTTATGACGATCAAACAATGGGCGGTTTTGTTCCTTGTTTCACTGATCAACATTGACTTTGAGGGTGGGTTTGTGTGTGTGTGTGTTGTTGCTGTTGTTGTTTGTGTGTGTGTTTTGTTGTTGTTGTTTGTGTGTGTGTTTTGTTGTTGTTGTTTGTGTGTGTGTGTGTTTTGTTGTTGTTGTTTGTGTGTGTGTTTTGTTGTTGTTGTTTGTGTGTGTGTTTTGTTGTTGTTGTTTGTGTGTGCGTGTGTTGTTGGTGGTGGTGTTTGGTTAATGTTTTTGTTTTTATTTTGGGTTGTTTGTTTTTTGTTGTTGTTGTTTTTTTTTTGGGTTTTTTGTTGTTTTTTTGTCTTTTGTTGTTGTTTTTTGTTTTGTTTTGTTTTTTTGTTTTTTTTGCGGTTGTTGTTTTTTTGTTGTTGTTGTTGTTGTTTTCATCCCCAACTTTCTGTGCAATTGCGGTTAAAAAGATAAGTTTCAGTGAGTGAAAATAAAGTTTTTTTGATTCCGAGTCGGCAATCCGAAAGCTTGGAAACAAATTTCCTAATTCAGCCCCACGTTCTCACGACATACCTTTCACTGTGTTTTGTGGGGTGATAGGTTTGTCGGTCTTTCAGGGGTAAAACAAACAACACAACTTTGGATCCATGGCACGGTGATTGTCTTCAGTGTAGAACTTGATTCGAGCATGTCAAAAACTGGGAACTTAGTGTAGCACAGAGTTTGTGACTGATCGAGTTGTACTGGAAATGTTTGCTGTGTGTGTAACTGAAGTACAACAACAAATACAACAAAGAATTGACGGTTGATAGCCTGAGTCACACATCGATCACGTCGAGTCAGTCAGGCAGACTGATCACAAAACTGAGGAAAATTAGGCCGCGCGCGCACACACACACACACACACACACACACACACACACACACACACACACACACACACACATACTCGCTCGTCTCAGCACCACACCCAGTGTTGTTGCACCCCGTCACACGAATAAATGAATAATTGGTCGACTCGTCAAGGGAGGTAAATTGGACGGGAGCCACACAGCTTTAACCTCCCTCCCGACAGAATTGCCCCCCCCCGGCCATCAACCTCAGTCAGTGTGACAGATGGATGTAGGTGCAGGTGCTTGTCTTTCGATGTCTTATCATCCATCACTTATGAGGGAGGGGTGGTGGGAAGTACACATAATCATACACGCACGCACGTACACACACATACATGCGTGCGCGTAGACACACACTGACACATCATCAAGTTTACTGACACTACGCCGGCGCACGCACGCGTGCCAGTGCAAGCACACACACACACACACACACACACACACACACACACACACACACACACACACACAGCTGCAGGGAGAAGTATTCGGGAAGAACTATATTGTCCAGAACCAGATTGAAGACATTAACTTAGTTTTGGTAAAGGAAATCTGATGGCAGAGTGGGGAATCTGGGGTACTGCTAATCAGGCTTGCCGGTGCGTGTGTGTGTGTGTGTGTGTGTCTGTCTGTCTGTCTGCCTGTACTACATGATGCCTGTGTGTGAGAGTGTGTGTGTCAGTGTGTGTGTGTGTGTGCCAGTGCGCGGGCGTGCGTGTGTTCATCATGTACGCCGTGCGTGTGTACAATGCATACGCTTGTGCCTTGTGCTTTTGTCTGTGTGTTGGGG
>NC_134894.1:32166748-32171748 GCF_041734735.1 Babylonia areolata
AATTGACGAAATTAATGATCAGCTTGAGCAAGGCATACCCTTAGGTTAATGTGAATGAGTGTGATTATAGTCACTGTGTTGGTGGTTCATTTTCCTTTCCAGATCTATAGCCCTTCGGGGGCTTTGCTGGATTGATATTGACTTTGTCCGGTTTAGATGACTGGGCTATATGCAACAACGACGTTCATGATGATGATGATGATGAAAATAATAACAATAGTAGTAGCAGTAGTAATAGTAGTAGTCGTAGTCGTAGTAGTAGTGGTGGTGATGGTGGTGGTGGTGATGGTGGTACTGGTGGTGATGATGGTGATGAAGATATTGATGGTGATCGTGATGGTGCTGGTGATGATGGTGACGGTGATTATTTTGATGGTGATGATGGTAATGGTGATTGTGATGGTGATGATGATGATGGTGATGACGGTGATGATGATTGTGATGGTGATGGTGATGTTGATGATGAGAAGAAGAGGAGGATCCGTGTGTCTGTCACACACGTTGTGAAAACTGAGATTCTGCTGTATAGATCTCACAGCAAGTCAGGACGACATGATGCGTGACTTGGTAACTTGACATCCTTCAGCGTCTGTTCCTGTCAGGCTGTCAATTTCTCATCAGCGTCCCACCCCCACCTCCTCCACTCCCGAATACTTCAGAATCACCTCAGAATCTTTTTCTTTCTTTCTTTTCTTTTTTTTTCTTTTTTTTTCTTTTTCTTTTCTTTTTTTTTTTTTTTCTTCTTTTTTTTCTTTTTCTTTTTTTTTTCAACCAGAAAAGATTATCGCTATTACACTTTATATCAGGCCTGAAAATAGGGAGGGGGGAAGTGCAGGGGGCGGGGGGGGTGTGGGGGGTGGGGGGGGTAGACATCAAGGACTTCAAAATAATACTAAAGTCCGTGGGTGGAGGTGGACCTACACTCAGCCACGTGCATGTGTGGCCCCGCCTGCAACAGGTTGTGTTGTGTTGTGTTGTGTTGTGTTGGGCTCCATGAGTGTGTGACTGAAGACACGTAGTGTTCTGTTCTGGATCATAGTGATGCCGTCCTTTGGTGTGGATGGTAGTAACTGCTGCGCTGCCGGTCATAGCTCATGATAATTATTATAGTTGGTTGGGTGGAAAAGGAGGGTGACACACTGATGGACTTTTTTTTTTTATAAGGCTTTTCATATTCTTTCTATGTGTATATATATTCACATGTATATGTTCAGATAGATAGATAGGTGGATGGATAGATAGATAGATGCGTGCACATGATGACCATTGGGGATCCTTCAATTGCTGTGACACACTATCATATCCGATCCCAGTCTCTCTCTCTCTCTCTCTCTCTCTCTCTCTCTCTCTCTCTCTCTGTCTGTCTCTCTGTCTCTGTCTCTGTCTCTCTCTCTCTCTCTCTCTGTGTCTTTCTCTGTATATATATATATATATATATATATATATATATATATATATATCCGTCTTTCTCTCTGTCCACACACACACATTCACATACACACGCATGTACGGACGCACGCACGCACGAACACACACACACACACACACACACACACACACACACACACACACACACACACACACACACACACACACACACACACAGATGCATGGGAGGGGGAGGGTGTCTAAACGCCAAAGAAAAAAGTTTCAACCGATCCAGACGCAGATACCAATCGCTGCAATTTTTGCTTCCAAGACAAGAACTACATCCAACAGAAAGAGAGAGAAACCAAGGACTGCAGGTATCAAATGTGGGGGGGGGAAATGACCATAGACGAGACGAGAATGAAATGAATACGTTTATCTTCTACGGATAATGCATTATTGTACTCAGATTCCAGCTTCACTTGATTGAACACCGATTAAAAAAACTTGTCCGACTCCACTTACTTTACCTACCACATGAATTACTTGTCAAATACCGCCATAGCCTCTAAATTTTCCTTTCTGATTTATCAAGGCATGGATACCTAACCCACTTCACCTGTGTCTAAAGCCTATGATTATTATTCAGCAAACGTGGCGCTTTGCTTCTGGTACTTCAGGCGTGGTTTTCGTGACAGAGAAGTAAACGGGCTGGTTAATTAAATCCGCGGGAGCGCGCGTGCGCACACACACACACACACACACACGCACGCATACACACACACACACACACACACACACACACACACACACACACTTTCTATTGGTATCGCATGTACACATGCGCGTGCGTATGTGTGTGTCTGTGTGAGGATTTATTTACACACACACACACACACACACACACACACATTTACTCATGTACACATACGCGTGCGGGCACAGAGACACACACACACACACACACACACACACACACACACACACACACACACACACACACACACGTGTGTCTGTGTGTGTGCATGTCTGTGTGTGTGTGTGTAGGTATACAGACCGACAAAAAGAGAAGAGACAGACAAACAGACAGAGAGAACTGAGGACAGTTAAAACAGTCACACACGAGCTGACACTGAGCCATTGTGGTTTGCTCACCATTGAGGTTCTCTACGGTCACAGAGCCTCCACTAAAACCTTAAAAACCAACAGAGAAAGTGGGTGGGTGCATGAGAACGGGGTAGGGGAGTGGAGGGACGTGGGTATCTTTTCGGCAGCGGGATGAGGATTCCCTTCAGTTTACAGAGGTCTATAACTTGATTTAAGAAAGCTAGCTCATTAAACGAAAGGAATGGGAGAGTAGTGGGATAGTGAAGCTATTGAAAGTAAAACTTCTTTATTTTCCTTCCGACTAATTGCAAACTAAACCTTCTGAAATCACCATTAAAAAGGTGTGGGTCGTGCATGGCCCACACGGACTTTCGAGGGGTGACCACGTTTTTTCCTCTTTAAGGGGCATGGGTCGTGCGCGATCCACGCGGGCGTCCGTGTGTGGTTAAAACGCCACCTTTAATTACTCATTAACTTTTTTTTTTTTTTTTTTTTTTTCTTTTTTTTTTTGCAAAAGTTGGCCTTTTAGGTGTAGGAAGCATTTCTGAAATTTCGTAGAAAAATATTAAGAAAAGGCTGAGATAATTGCGTTTTTGTACCCTTCTGGGTCGTGTACGACACACGATAGCCAGCGAAGGTGATATTAGTATTATTTTACTATATTATGTACTGTTTGTTTATTTGTTTTATTTCATTATTTCATTGCTTACTCTTTATGAATGTTATTTGATACAGTTGATAATATGGTTCATCAGCCGTCATGATAAAATTGAAGTGCAACGTTGTCAGCGCAGTATAAGCTTTAAGCTTGTTGATGCTCTTTTGTCATTCATTGCATTGTAATCGTGTGTACTGTTGAATAATTAAAGATTATTTAAACCAAACGAAAGGTGGGAAGGTGTGTTAATTTTTCATTGCTATCATCATTCGAATGCACTGAGACTGCAACGTGGTTTAAACAGTGTTTTGTTTGAAAATGTTACGGCAATACAAATACGACGTATTCCACAGGACAGCACGAAAGTATTTTATCAACACGAAAGTATTTTTATCAAGCCCTTTCGTAATGTTCATTACATGCAACTTCCGCACCCGTTCGCTTTCTGTACAGTTGTACTGGTAGTTTTCAAATGAATAACTTGTTTCTTCCTTTTTATTTCATTTTAGTTAGTTAGTTAGTTAGTCAGTTAGTTTCATTCATCATTCCCCGGGGCTTTGCATGACTTGTATACGTTAATGTTGTCTCAGTACTCGGCTACCCACACTCATTATCATCATCATCATCATTGTAGTCGTCATTGTCCATGTCGTTGTTATAATCACAATGATGATGTTGTCAAGTTATGATGAGGGTGACGGTGGTAGTGGTGGGGATTTTTTTGTTTTGTTTTGGGCTTTTTTTTTGGTGGGGGTGGGGGTGGGAAGGTGGGGGGGTTGTTTGTATGTTTGTTTGTTTTAGGGTGGTTGTTTTTTGTTTTTTTAATGAAATCATGCGAGATTATTTAGCAGAAAGGGAAAAGGGAATTTTTTGTTAAAAAAAACAGTTATCAGCGTGTAACTTTTGAGGGAGACGGGCAGATAAATGCAGCACATGCCACACCCCATCTCATGGTGGTTGGGGACGTGGGGGCTGATGTCAGGATACCGTAAGGGGGAAAAATAGAACTGACAGCAGAAACCAAGTAATAGCAGCATTTCATTACATCGACGCAATACTGTGTATCACAAATCCAGTCAGCAGGTCTCTTTAATATATATATATATTTACATATATATTTTAATATATATACATATATATAATGAAAGCGTACATAAATTCCGAAGGAGCAGTTTTGGAGACCTACAGAGGCAAAGACTGTGTGTGTGTGTGTGTGTGTGTGTGCGTGTGTGTGTGTGTGTTCAGAATAAATTAAAAAACAGATATAGAGCGATACCGTTCCACACGATATGGTGAATAAACGCAGTGGAAACTTTTTTTTTTTTTTTTTTTAAAGCAAGGAGACAAACACTGCTAGATTTTAAAATCATGGTAAGCCTACTCAGTACACACAAACGTAAAGACGTGGCACTCGCATAGCGACGCCACGTACCCTATTTTTGACTCTCAATGGCTGACAATAGTATTTCATTGGAAAATGGCACACAGTAGGATACTGTGACTTCGACAGGACAACGCCGGAGAAAATCTTGCACTAAGCTCCCTCGTAATGTACATACACGCAATTCTAGACTGGTTCGTTTCCATTGCAGTTGTCTTTCACTGACATGAATGATACTCTGTTTTTTTCTGTGGTTTTTTTTTTTGGGGGGGGGGGGGGGGTTCTTCTTTTCTTTTTTTTTTTAACTCTATCTCTGAGGTTAATGTGTGACTTGCATATTAATGTTTCCCGGGTACCCGGGTACCCGGTTACCTGCTTTCATCATCGTCATCGTCATCGTAGTCGTCGTCGTCATCATCGTCGTTGTTATTACAATGATAATGATATTATGGTGGTGGTGATGGTCGATGTTATGTTCAGTGGATG
>NC_134894.1:32176748-32274248 GCF_041734735.1 Babylonia areolata
AATCAAGTCTGGCATACATTGCGGGCATTTATGCTTAAAGCTGGACTGGATTTGTTTGGTTTCGATTTTCTTTGTTTCTTTTTTTTTTTTTTTTTTTTTCCCCGTTACACATTTTTGCTTTTCAATAGCGTGTGTGAAAGTTGCTTGATGCTTCTATGGCCCCAGTGGGTACATGAAATGAATTACTTGCCTTGTCTTGGGCCTTGCCTTGCCTTGCTTCCTTTGAACGAACGAAACCAAAATGCCAATTAAAAATTTTAAAAGCAACCGGTAACAATGTCTACAGACGGGAAAGAAGTCTAACCGTTTCACTGAGAAGCTGCGTATAGGCTCTGAGGACTAATTCAATAAATGAATGAATGAATGAACGAACGAACGAATCAATGAATGAATACTATTCAGCTATACAACACACACACACACACACACACACACACACACACACACACACACACACTGTTTATTGTGGACGCTTTCAAGGAGAAAGAACAGTTCCGGCTCAGATGAGATAGTTCAGTCGGATCTCAAAGTCAATCTGAAACTGAAACTAGTGAAAGGGCCTTGTTTTCAAAAGCGTACAGGATGGACTTGTGAAAGAAAGAAAGAGTGAATGAATCAGTGATGAATAAATGAGTGAGTGAAAGAATGAGTGAGTAAGTGAATGAATGAATGAATGAACAAGTCGATGACTAGGCTATCTACCGCATTGATTGGAGTCTAGTCTAATGTTTCTCAAAAAAATGTATCTTCGTTTGCTGTCTTTTTTCTCCTCGCATGCCAGTGAGAAAGTATTTAGCCTCAGTGTATCTCGGATGCAATCGCTCGCTTAATTTCACAAAAACACACACACACACACACACACACACACACACACACACGCACGCACGCACGCACACACACACACACACACACACACACACACTTTATCTCACCACACCACACCACACCACACGTTACAACTCGATGAAGTGAGAAACTAAAGTGTCAGCTTCAAGCAACATACAGGCCGACCAATAATTATTTTCTCTCTCTCCACGCCGGCTCTTCTCTTTCCATCCAGCTCTCCCCAACCCTTTCCCCCCTTCCCCCTCTGACGGAAAGACTCCCAGTGCCATGTGATATCTTTCAGATGAAACGATCAACCAATAGTCTGCCACTGCCATGTGATATCTTTCAGATGAAACGATCAGCTAATAGACTCCCAATACCATGTGATATCTTTCAGATGAAACGATCAACCAGTAGACTCCCAATGCTATGTGATAATCTTTCAGATGAAACGATCAACCAATAGACTCCCAATGCTATGTGATAATCTTTCAGATGAAACGATCAACCAATAGACTCCCAATGCTATGTGATAATCTTTCAGATGAAACGATCAACCAGTAGACTCCCAATGCTATGTGATAATCTTTCAGATGAAACGATCAACCAATAGACTCCTAATGCCATGTGATATCTTTCAGATGAAACGATCAACCAATAGACTCCCAATGCCATGTGATATCTTTCAGATGAAACGATCAACCAATAGACTCCCACTGCCATGTGATATCTTTCAGGTGAAAAGATAAACATTCGATGTGTAAGGTTGGTTGTCGTGCCGCAATTCACGTAAAACGCCCCCCACCTAAATCCCCCGAACCACTCCTCCTGCCCCCGACCCCTCCATACACACACACACACACACACACACACACACACACACACATATCCATCCCCCTATCCCCCCCTACTCCCCCCTCCGCACCCACCCCCCTCCCGCACACTCTCCCCCCCCCCCAACCCCCCTGCTGCCCCCAATAAAAAAAGGGGGGGGGAGGGAACAACTGTTCTCTGCACAATTCAGTCTTCAACAGTATGATATATTTCATATCTAAGTATATGTATTCTAATCGCTGTAGGGTGTAATTCATTTGGATTATATCTGATGAGATATCAGATAAAGAGACAGAGAATAGGAGTTTGTGTAGAAAATGAATAGATCGAGAGGGGTTGCCGGGGCTAGTTGAAAGAGAAACTGAGTGAGACAGACAGACAGACGGCAGACAGACAGACAGACAGATAGACAGACAACAAAGATATAGAGTAAGAGGGACGAGGGTCGAGAGAGAGAGGGGAGAGAGAGAAAGAGAGAGAGAGAGAAGTGGGGAAAAAGAAAGAGAGTTATTTTGTACATTTGATTATGTACTCAATAAATGTTGACTGGAATCTCAATGCGATTTAGTCAGTAAAAGCCCCTGATAAAAGCCTCTTCGGTGGGTAATCAAATAATAATCATATACACCTACTGACAGAAACAGGAAAAATAAGAAAGAAAGAAAGGAATTGCGATGTACTGGCTGTGGTTCCGAGCTCTCACAGTGGGGATTTTTTTTTTAAGCATCCCGAATTTCAGATAGGGAAATCTGCCGAGACAAGACGGTAATTTCACTGATACGGAATAAGGAAGAAGCAATGCAGTATTCATCAGAAACACGGAAGAAAATACAGTCAGATTGAACCAGTAACGAAACCTTAATTGACGCGTGGCGATGTACTGTGGGAACGTACACTTCGTCATGCCGGAGAACCACAGTGGCAAATTCGATTCAAATAATCTGCCAACCTGTCCTTATAAGAAAGTGTATATTACACACACACACACACACACACACACACACACACACACACACACACACACACACACACACACACACACACACACACACACACACACTACACTACACACACACACACACACACACACACACACACACACACACACACACACACACACACACACACACACACACACACACACACACAGAGGGAATTTTCAATCCTTTGATCGGACCCTAGCTGTTGGGGTAAGTTGGGTGAAAAAAAAAAAAAAATGTTGGTATTAAACACCAAAAATTGAAATGCAAACAAAAATTGAAACAATGAAATCGGTGATAAGAACAGATGAAAAAACACGATAATATCATTTTGTAACCTTATCATTTGACGAATTTTCCCCAGTTTCAAACATACTCTCCTGCTTCAACAAACTGCAAAAATTGATAACTGATTTCGGATTCAAATATTTTATGGAATGAACTCGATCATTACGAAAATCTGCAAATTTCGACCTTTCCGCCAAAACAAAATGTAGGCTAATTCATCTCCAATCACATCCATATCGTAGTTACTACGGCAACTGAGTACACGCAACTGACGTGGAATATTGTGACGCCTGTATACCGATTCCAGCAGGTAATTTATGACTGCTACACCTGAACTGCACTGATGGTGAGATGTAACGATGATGTAGATTGGAAATATGTTTTTCGCTTCCAAAATTAGCTTGAAAGTTGCTATAATAATCATAGTCATTTATTACAGTTTTCCCAAGCGTTTCCGCCACATTTTTATTATGATTACTTAGACATTCCTGTCTGACATTTAAACATAAACTATTTTTTGCTCGAAAATGTCTGTGAATCCCTGACAGATTCATATCCAGTTTCTGTTAAAATATTTCTTATACAGTTTAACAATTGCGATTAAAACAAAAATCAATACCTAATATAGTTCAAATCAAATACCGTATAAATTGCAAGAATAATTATGTGTTGCAGATGATATCAAATCAGTCCAAAATCTAATCATTCGATCGTGTCTTCACCAGCACTGAGACAAGTCATCGACACCAGACATGAGATATTAATGTCTAGGGAATGGGTAGATATCTGTTTCCCTATAGACCTTGTTCGTTAGGAAACCGGAAGTCAGTGAAAAGTTCAGCCCCTTCACCTTGGGACGTCCGGGTAAGGCAACATGGCGACTCTGTCCGCTGAAACTGAAAGTGCGCTTGACTCAATGAAAGTTAAAGAACCGAAAGAGTATTTAAAAAAGAACGGACAACTGATAAGTGGCACGAAAGTTAAACTTGTTCGTCGTGCAAAAAATTTAAATTGGCGCGGAACCAGAAACGAGAAGGCGAAGTCAAGTCAGTTTCTGCTGTCACAGAGACATTTCTGCTGTCACAGCGACATCAACCTCACGCACATTTTTAACAACTGAAGAAAAAAATATCGCTCCTGTTTGTGACGAACAAGGTCTATAAATCACTGATGAATTATAGTATTTTCATTCACTGAGTTGGAATGATTGTTTTAAAACTTTAGATTACAATTTCTCCGGCCGAAATATCTACATTTTTTTATACCCCAAAATTTCACACCCATGCAGCAAACCCGATATTACCATTATATATATGATAGTCAGTCGTGCCCGATTATGACCATCAGAACAGCAGAGGAAGCACTAAGACACTCTCCACTATAATCAAATTCTAACAGTTCAACTGCTGTTCCGACTATTTGGGCTAGAATTTGAATATAGTGGAGAGTGTCTTGCCCAAGTTAATCCCCACTCTCTCGGCCAATAGGGTTTTAGGACAGTCGGCGTTGGGATGGTTCCCAAAGGCCAACTAGCCCACAGGGCTGCAGCACTAAGAGCCAGTGCAATTTTGCCTCCTAGTTTGAGAGTCATAGTCCTTCACAAAAGACTAAGCTGTAAATGATTTCCCATTCACTGGAGAAACCATTGATAAAGCTCCCACTTTGCTGTTGGCCCAAATGTAAACTTATGTCAATCTGTGATATAAGCCGAGTGTTGGGCCTGTATTACTACCATTACATGGCATTAAAAAGCTCCAAACGAGAGGAAGTTTTTTTTTAGTTTTCTGATTATCGAACAGATTTTAGTCTTTGCTCATAAGCAGTTTTGTACTTGTTCTGTTGAACTCGATGCACACTCACACACACACACACACACACACACACACACACACACACACACACACACACACACACACACACACACACACACACACACACACACACACACACACACACACACACACACACACAGCATAATATTATGCGTTTGTGTGTGCGCGCAGGCATGTGTGTTCTGTTTGCCTGTCAGCGTAAACTGACAATAACAAAAGGCCAAATACCAAAGCTTAACAATGTATCTACACCCAGGAAAAACATAAGTGAAACAATCCATCTGCCTTCTTCCATATAAGGTAAAGCAACAGCAGCTGCTCTTCACTGTGACAACAATTCTGTTGACAACGCTGCGACCTTCAAGTCGCGTAGTGACGTATTTCTCCTACGTCACAAGTTATTTTTGGACCAGGAAACCTAAAGGTGTTTTCTTTCGTTCTTTGAGTATCTCTATGAAAAACAAAACATGTACTTAAAAGAGAACAGAAGAAGAATATATACTTTGGGAGGAGGAAGAATTATACGCGGTCTTTGAAAGTCTGAAGACGGTTGCTCGATCGAAAACACATTTCAAAGGACTCATGCTATGACGTCAAAGATATTTCCTCCATTCATTTCGAATAGTTTTCATTGGTTGATATTTTTAACGCGTACAGTGATTGGTCAGAATTTTTACTGTTATTAAAAGCGGTCGGCAGGAATCGGGTCAGTTCGGAAGAAACTCCGAAAGGGAGCGGTTCTGTCTGCTCGCACATTTCATCTGTATTTTCACTGGAACTGATTCAGCAGAAAAGAAAGAAAATTGGGGATCACTAAGGAGAGTATCCACCTGCCGAAACAAACAAAAGGTAAGACTTCTTTATCATTATTTTATTTCATTTTTGATTGTGATGTGCCGGGAAGCAATCAGTGATGCGGCTTGCGATTGCTTAACATGTGGGCGTGGGGGGAAACCGAAATTCACTGTGCAACTTTCGCAGCTTGTTAAAGCTGGAAAGCGTTGTGAGAAAGGAAGCGGCATCGTCCACGGAACCAAGAAGTGATCCCGTGTCTCATGTGTAGATCCGGCTTCCCTGTCCAGAAACTGGTTTGTTAAAATGCCATCCATGATCCGGGACTCAGACCCACGTGAGTGCGGCCAGCGCGCGAGACAATCTGAGTCACACACACTCAGACGAACGTTTTGTCACGCGCTTCACGCATGCTAATTATTGTTTGCGCAAACGTCTTGTCTGTCAAACGAAGTATAATGTGGTCATTTCAACAACCCCTACCCCTGTATCCCACCCCACCCTTTCCGTCCTTTCTCCCCTTGGTGTGTTTTTTCCAATTTTGACCTCACCGATTTTTGTTTTTTCCGTCGCCCCCTTAACTCGGGGTCATGGCCAACTCAGATGGAGGCTCTGCGTGTGTGAGTGTGCGTGTGTGTAAAGCTTAGTGGAGTGAAGAGGGGAATCTCCGTCTGCCGCTGGCTCGCTTGAAACACGTGGGATGGGACTTGAGTTCGATGCGCATTTTACGTTTGTACGATTTTATTCATTCATTACCTCGGTGAAGGGGAGATACATGCCATGGAAAATATCGACTCTGACAAGGAGTCGTCAGTGTCGTCTTTGGGTTCATCAATTCGTGGTAAAGAGGTGGGGGTAGCCGTGAAGAGTGAGGAAGGGAGATCGTTGATAAGCCTTGGTGGGCTTGGTTCCGTTTCGAGAAGTGTCATCGGTGTGTTAGGGTGTGACAGCAGCGACAAAATGCCACCGGCATCTCAGAAACGGTGGGATTTTTTTTTTTTTTTTTTTTTCAATTACTTTTTATTTTTTCAGAGTCAAGATCATATAAAAATAATTCAGGTAGATTAAGAACACTTTTAACTACTTTTGAATTTAGTTTTGAAACAAAGGCCTTGAAATGGCGTGAAGGATGCCAGACTGGTAAATGAAAGAAAGAAAGAAATGATGAATGAATGAACAAGTCGATGACTAGGCTATCAGCAGCACTGATTAGAGTCTAGTCTAATGGTTCTCAGAAAATCCGTTTGTTTGCTTTGTTTTCTCCTGCACATGTCAATGAGAAAGTGTTCTGCCTGCATCTGATGCAATAGCTCACTAATTACTTTCACACACACACACACACACACACACACACACACACACACACACACATTTAAGATCATTGTTATAAACCATTTAGAATAATTATTCTGCTGACTTGAGAATGAATCATTTTCATTGCTTTAGTTTAAAAGGATCTGGGTCTTGTCAGCTCTCTGAATTAAATCAAAGCAGTATGGTTGATATTTACATTGAACTATATATATATGTATATATATATATAGAGAGAGAGAGAGAGAGAGAGAGAGAGACACGCACACACACACATGGTATTGGTACTATGGTTCTAATTTGTTTTAATCATATAATGTGTATATGTATTACTGTTTACTGTTACTGCATAATATCAGTTTTGTTTAAGAAGTAACCATCACTTAAAAGTATTATTATTTTGAGTTTCAGTTTGCATGGTTGTGTGTGTATGTCTGTCTGTCACAGTGTCAGGCTGTCTGTTTGTCTGTCAGTCCATGTGTCGTGGCTGTTTGTGTACACATCATATGCATGTGACATCATGGTGTGAACCATTTCTGGAAAAAGGTTTTCTTTGAAAATCTGTGGGATAACTAAATTTAGCCCTGACTTTGACAACACAGGAACAGGACCTACCAAGACCTTCCGCAGACAGCGAGAGGGGAGCATCCACAGCCCGGCAGAGGCTCAGGATCTGGGTTCATCCAGTTCCACTTTCAGCCCGCCAGGAGAACTGCTACATTTACTTCCCATCCTCCCCTACGCCCAGCTGCACAACAGGCAGCAGCGAGTCAACGAAAGGTGGGTCTGTTTTGAAAGGAGTAAAAGCCAAGTTGTGGTGAATCCATTGACAGCTCTTTGAAAACACTTACACCCACTGCACAACCACCTACCCACACATATACACCAACCATTCATCCACCCACACATTCACACACCCACAGACACACACACATACCCAACACACAGACATACCCACCCAACCCAAACACACACACACACACACACACACACACACACACACACACACATTCATCCACCCACACATTCACACACCCACAGACACACACACATACCCAACACACAGACATACCCTCCCAGCCCCAACACACACACACACACACACACACACACACACACACACACACACACACACACAATGTTTTGTCATTATTTAGAAAAGTCTTCATAGTAATGTAATTTGATACTTATTAGAAACATTTTCAAATAGTATCCATAGCGTCTTGACAATAGTAATGTGTTTTTGCATTCCAATTTTTTAACAGTTAAGTACAAAGTAGGCTGCATTATCTGCTTTCAGGTGCGGAGCTCAACCAGTACAATGGATTATATGCCCAGCCCTGAGAGTTTCTGCACCCCAGATATCATGAAGTCTGCATATGTCAACAGTCCCAGCAGTTTCTCTCTCTATGACCAGGACCAACACACCATGCACTCTTCTCCCAGTGACACAGCTAGGACTCTTATCGGACAGGTGTGCACCTTCCAAGACAGGTCCACAGTGCCAACCGGGGAATCCGAATTTGACCTCCACCCTCAGTATGAGAACTCCAACAACTTGGCGAGGTACTTTGGTAGTGCCCTGGCCACGAGTATACCGGCAGAAACCCACAGTGAAAACAGCCAAGGTTTCCAGAGTGGTGCTTTTAAACAAGAGCTGGTGACCATATCTCAGCAAGACCTGAACACGCTGAAACCAGGACCAACACTGACAGAGCTGAACATGGACCCCTATCTCTTTGAGGACAGTGACAGTATCCCCTTCAGTGAGGGAGGGAAGTTGCAGCCAGCTTCTGCCTTGTCGCAACAAGAACTAGTGCCCGAAATGGGGCCCAAAACATTCACCCCTCTTAAAACGGTGAAGACCAATCAAAGCCCCGCAGCCATAGTGCGGATGCTGCAGCAATCTGTTCCCAGCCACACTTCCACTGCATCCTTGTCTGAACTGTTGAACAAAAACAGGATACAGAATGTGGCGGTTGTGTCTCCGATCCCTTCCCCCACCACCACCATCACCACCTCCACCATCAAAACAGAGCCGGCCGAAATGGACAGTGGTACTCCCGTTGACAGCAACCCTTGCTTGTATAAGATCCTTAGTTCTCCCTCTCAGCAGCAGGCTTCTGCCCCTGTGAGATCCCCCCCAGCCCAGCCCCACTCTCTACCTTCTTCCGTATCTCAGGCAGTGCCAGTGATAGGTCAGAGCCGGCCCCCTGCCCTAGGTCAAGTGGGCAAGTCTGGGTCAGTGGAGGAGAAGTGGAAGGAGATTGAGAAGTTCATTCATGATCCCAGCACTGACCTTCCCCTGTCTGCCACTTCTGCCACAGACAGAAAGCGGAAACGGCGTGGTGAGTGGTTGTATGTTTCGTGGTGTCATCATCTGCCTTTTACTCACTGTCTCTCACCTCTTGGTCCGTGTCTCTGTCTTGTTCTTTCTCCTTTTGTCTGCCTCTCTCATGTGTCTCTCAGGTTCTGTCTGACTACCTCCCTCCATCCCCTCCCAGCTCTCTGTCTCCGTCCTGTGTCTCTCTGTCTCTCTCTCTCTTGTATTTATTCTGTTATTTCTTTTTCTCTCTCTCTTGATTTTCTCTCTCCAACCTCCTACACACCACTCCCACTTTCTCTCACACCACACACACACACACACACTCCTGCAACACACACACACACACACACACACACACACACACACACACACACACACACACACACAGATGAGAGAGACACACTCAGAGACATATTCTGCAGCCTTGTAAGTAGAGTTTCCTGGTTTTATGGTGATGTGAATGTTAGCTCAATAATCATTACATTCATGCAGTCATTACATATATAGGTTTTCATGTTTATTTTCACCATGCATTCAGTTTCACATCATGTGTCAGTCACAAGAAAGTACATTCTGGAGACGCATTGTAACACATTGCATTGTTGGTTGTATTTTCTTATCATTGTCATTGTTTCATACTTTGTAATGGGCTGGAATTTTTTTATGTTGACAGTATACAGATATATGAACACTAATATCGAATATGATGATAATGATTTTTATATGTACTCACACAATGGATTTCTAGTTGTGTATTTGGAGATTTTCACAAAACACCTCAGGAATTTATCGTATTATCTCACACTGGTATATTTTTCGGAATGATGTCCCTCCAGACATGCCTCATCAACTCCATCTGTAAGGTATCATCAAAAACAAAAATAATACATATCGATAAAATAATTCTAAGTATACCGCTGAAGCCACGCCTCTTTCGTCCTCGATTAGCATTCGTGTGTTTTTGACAGAGAGAGAGAGAGAGAGTTTTATGTTATGGCTTGACAGTTTGGCAAGCGGGAATCCCCAGCTGGTAAAGTTCGAGACGGCAGACGGGCCACTCCTTTTGGGGCTCTTTGCCAAAAAAACAAAACAAAAAAACAAACAAACAAACAAAAAAAAAATGTTTGCCTCCTGCTCAGAATCCACGTCCGTGAGGAGTGGTCTAACCAGACGAACTCCACGTCACCGGCGACTTGAGAGAGAAGAGGAGGGGGAGGATAGGATGATGGGGAAGGAGGCTTCTTTAATCAGTGGCAATGCAAACTGGGCGGGGCGTTGGTCAGGGGAAGCCACTCATTGTCAAGCTGTTCACTCTCTGTCGCTCTTGTCAAATGTCAACATCCCCCCAACTCTCAGTTAAATTGAACAATGAGATAACCGTAAGAGCACAGCTGATGCATGAATCAGACCTTTAGAAAACCTTCCGACTCAGGTCTCCTCCCATTCCTGTGGATCACGAAGTACACGGACAGTACCCTGTGTGTGTGGGCGTACGCCTACCGGTCCGACCGATTTCCCGATGTCTGTGGTAATCGCCTGTCACCTGTGGGTTTGATTGGGCACATTAACCGTCAAAGCCGCTTCAGTGTTTTCGCTGACTTTGTCACGCCCACGTTTAGGGCTCTGTCGTCATGGCTGGCATAATCTGCTTTTATTGTTCTTGTTTTTTCTTAATTAACTATCCTCCATTTACATACCATCGATCCTTAATTGTTTTCATATTCCATAGCGGGAAATGCAAAATTAACGAGACCACACACATGTCCACACACGCACACATACGCGCACACACACACACACACACACACACACACACACACACACAAACTGATGCACATGCATACGTACACACACACGGACACACGAGAGGATACATGGGAAACCCAAACCGAGTGCTTCAGGTTCAAGACGAACAAAACAACAACGGGGGAAAAAAGCACAAAAGAATCTAAAAGGAGTGGCAACAATCTGTGAAGGGGTGTCTGGTCCAAAGGTCACTGCATGGTTAACTAGGTGACTGTGTGTGTGTGTGTGTGTGTGTGTGTGTGTGTGTGTGTGTGTGTGAGGGATCACAATGACATGTGAAAGAACACACTTTAAAAAAGCTATTATTTTTTACATAATACCAATAACAAAAAAGTCATTATTTTTTTCATAATACCAAACGCTACAAATGCATGTATATTAGTATGTGCACTTGTACACATACTCTTAAACATAGGAGTAAGGAGTATATATCAGTATTATCATACATGTACACACCAGTACACATGCACAGAACTATGGACAGCAAAATGCTCCCACACGCACACACATCCCGTGCCCCGCCCTCCCCACACACACACATCTAATATCATACGTGATAAATATATATATATATGTGTGTGTGTGTGTGTGTGTGTGTGTGTGTGTACCAGTTGAACTGAGGTAATTTCCAGCAAGCAAAACATGAACCATTGTTCAAGACAAGATGTACTGCAGACAATTCACATAGAATATCAACATAGAAAAGGCTTTAAAACTCAATACCACTCTGAAACAGTAAGTTTACAAGTTAACATAAAGAATGTATGAAACAAAAGAGTTGATGTCACAAAATACATTTTGTATATTTTAGGGTCAACGTCTCTTCACTTCTGTTCTTCTTTGACGTTTTTTTTGTTCGCTGTTCACTTTATTACCTGTAGTATTCAATTAATGTGGGGTATTTGTTTTGACACAAAATGTTACAGCCCTTGTATGAAAAGCTTATGATTACACTTCAAGATTCTCAATATTTGTTTGTCAGCAATTTAGAGATTGCACTGAATTATGTTTTCAGGTTCCGGTGGCTCCCCAGTCATGTCAGATGAAGAGTCTGTGAAGTCCCAGCGGATGGAAAGCATCTCTGATGATGACTCTGATTCAGATGATGACTCGGATGTCAGTGACACACCTTTTGAGGAATCTCTGACAGAACTGGCCAAGAAGAGCAAGCAGTATTTCTGGCAGTACAACATCCAAGCTAAGGGCCCCAAAGGCACCCGCTTACAGTTGACTATCAGTGATGATGACCCTCATCGTCCTAGTCATTTTGAAGACCCTGTGTTCGACCCGTCCAACACAAGTCTGGTGGGAATCCGACATGGAGGAAAGGCGAGGAAAGGAGATGGCAACGAAATCACCCCAAACCCCAGAAAACTGTACAACATTGGTCAGAAACTGTGCAGGCTGAATCGTGAGATAAACAATGTTCAGCTGGCTGCCAGCCTCCCAGCAAGTGTTCGCAGCAAGTCACGCAAGGAGAAGAACAAACTGTCGTCCCGTGCCTGTCGGTTGAAGAAGAAGGCACAACACGAGGCCAATAAAATCAAGCTGTTCGGGCTGAATTGTGAGCAAGGTGAGTCACATGGCAACACAAAAGTATCTTTAGCAAACAGGGTGAAAACAAGAATCTGTTGAATGTTGTTTTTTGGGGGTGTTTTTGTTTTGTTTTTGTTTCTTGTTATGTATCACTTTGTTCTATGGTTAGCTTGAACAACATATAACTTGAACAAAGCAGTAATATACAGAAAATGTTGTTTGCCTTGTTAAATGTTCTGCATTGTGAGCAAACTTTGGCTGAGGAAATTTTAAGTGTTCGGGCAGAAATTATTCTAGAATGGATAGCATCAAGTGAAAACAAAAATTTGCATTTGTGAAAAGGTGAAAAGGTTTGTAGAATTGGATCAAGCTTTGAGTACACAGAGTTGAGGCCGATTATGTAGAATAAATCATTTTTTTCCAATAACTGCTAATTGCAGTTGCTAACTGCTTGGGGTTTTTTTGGTGTGTGTGTGATTGTATATTTTTGTTATCATAAGCTGTTTGCATCACACACACACACACACACACACACACACACACACACACACACACACACACACACACACACACACATGAATTGTTAATGAAAGCCATACTTGGAACAGTGAAAACAAGAGTTCTTATTGTCAATTCTTTGTTGTGCAGGGGAGCTACTGGATGTTGTTCAACTGATCTGGCCCACACTCAAGGAGCGAGTGAAAAAACAGATGAAAGAGAATATTCCCTGCCCATCCGCTTCTCTTGCTCATCAGATCGACAGCATTATTAAAACACATTACAGTAAGTGAAAAGTATCCAGCAAATTTCAGCAGTGTAACAAAAGAAAAATTCTGACATGTAGAAAATGGCAATTGAAATGCAAATGAAACAGTTTTGATTTTTCTTTTGGAGCCCAAAGAAAAATCACAGAAATTGACATGTGTTTTATTTGATATCTTTGAAGCGTCATTCCAGACTGAGCATGAGATTACCATTTTGTTTACACTTAGCATTCTTATGCTCTTCATTACTTTAAATAATCAGTCATTCATTTTCTTACTATCAGCTTGACATGCTAACATACGTTTGCCTACAGTGAGCTAGTTGTTCATATTTTTCAAGGAAGTGGGCATTTTTCAAATAAAAACATGAAATGAAATTGAATACATAATAAATAACAGAAGTATGACAAGCAGTTCTTGTCACAAAGTTTCCATGAAATGAAATTGAATACATAATAAATAACAGAAGTATGACAAGCAGTCCTTGTCACAAAGTTTCATTGGGTGTGTTTGTTTTTATTGTGTTACAGAAACAAGGATGGCAGGGAACACTGCTGACTTTGTGAATCAAGTCATATCCAAGGTGGAGGAGGGGGACCCAGCAGGAGGTCTGGCCATAAAACTGAAGATGAAGTGAAATGAAGACTGCAGAAATCCTGTAGGCAGACAGTGGAACCTGTCTTACTCTTATGACATTCTATGAAGTGTGAAACAAGAGGAGTGGGGACGAATTCCTGTGATCCAAGACTGTGTGCGTGCGTGTGTGTGTGTGTGTGTGTGTGTGTGTGTGTGCAGTATGTGTGTGTATGTATGTCAGTTTGCAGATGCTTTTTAGGTTGGAAATTGAATCGAACTGTATTACAGAGTAACTGGGAGCTGAATTTGTGGACTCGTGTTACTTCCTTCTGAAGAGGCAGCTTATCTTCACAGACGTTGTCATCATGAAGCTTCATTTGATGTTCTCAAAACACTTGTGCATGTTGTTTGTTCAATGAAACTGATGCACATTCAGTCACAGACATATACAAAGATATTCTACACGGCGTGAGGGAACCAGGGGAGACTATTATGACTGATGAATGGCAAAGCTCATGACATGCAACTGAGAGACAGAAATGTGTTGGAATGAAATTTCTTGCCAAAGACGCTTTTTTTTTTCTTTCTTTTTTCAGTGTTCATTTTCTGTCTCCCATTCCCATGGTGTGTGATGTTCTGACATTGACATTTCAGTGATAAATAAAGATGCTGTCTTTATGCATTCGCTTGCAGTGACATGTATTTCCTTCATTGTCTCAAAGTTTGCACACAAAAAAGCTTTAAATTTGTCTACATTCTACTTTTGTTTTCTAAACTGGTTTATGACTTGTGGCATTTTCAAGGCATTGATACCCAGTTTCACTGCTGTAAGCTATCAGTTTAGATCATGCATTTATGTGTTGTATGTTGGTGGGTATGCTGAACTTTGTTATTGTGCTTGTATTTCAGTTTCAGATACTTTTAATTTGTATTTCATGATACATGCTACCAAAATTAAAGGAATTTGGACACACACACACTCACACTCACACACACACACACACACACACACACACACACACACACACACATTATCTTTGTCAAGATGCCAACATTGACAATAAAGAACTCCCAAACTAATGATAAGATTTATGTACTTAATCATCTGAAAACTGTTTATTTGTTGTTCTTTTTTTTAATTCAGGCAAGGACGTTGTTTTTTTTAAAAACAATCTTTTAGATTGCCTTATTTATATTGTACATGTATGAATGTGTGTCTGCATTTTTTACATTTATTTGCTTATTTATCATTGTTGTCTTTATTTATTTATTTTATTTATTTATTTATCTTTTTTTTAATTATATTATTATTATTTAGTTATTTATTCATTTTTATATATATATATATATATATATATATATATATACTTTTTTTTCTTCTTTTTTTTTACACCTATAGTTGACTTCATCAAGCTTTTGCGCTTTATACATATTATTATTATTAGTAGTAGGTTTTTTTATGTATTTATCTTTTCTTTTCTTTTATTCTTTTTTTTTCTCAAGGCCTGACTAAGCATGTTGGGTTACGCTGCTGGTCAGGCATCTGCTTGGCAGATGTGGTGTAGCGTATATGGATTTGTCCGAACTCAGTGACACTTCCTTGAGCTACTGAAACTGAAACTTAAACTGTACATGTATGTCTTACAGACTCTTCTTCATTGGACCTGCATTCTAAAATCTGTTATTCTGTGAAAATCGCTTTTTTCAAGTGGTGCAATTCTGTGCATTGTATACAATGTTTGAAAATGCTGGTTTTAATGAAAATGCTGAAAATACTTTGGGGCTCACAAAGGTAGTGCATTGTTTGGAATTGTTATTTGCAGACAGAATGGATGAAAGTAGAGCTAACAGCTTGTCATATGTGATGGGTGCTATAATGAAATTCAGACATAACTTTTTTTTGAAAGTCATGTGTTCATTCCTAGCAGTGCCTGACTGATTAAAAGTGGAGATTATATTCCAGTCACTAGCTGGACATGTTAATCACCTTAATCACCTTAATCCCTTTTGACTGTATTCATATACAGGAGATATAATATGCATGAAGAAGATCTACAATTTCTATTCAATAAACATGTCTGTCAGTGTTCTGTTGGTAATTTTTTTTTTAATGAACATGTCCAGCATGTGTTGCCCCTGAAAAGATCATAGTTGCCTAAATGATTGTGTAGAAAACACCTTTTTCACTTAAATGCTGCTCATTTGCAAGACATGAATTCACTTGAGTGTGACCACCCAAGAATGCAGACAACAGAAGAAATAGCACATAAGTATGTTTTCTTGAATGAACAAAAGAAAAAAAATTGCCATGTCCTCTGGCAAAAGGTTTTTGATGAGCCAAAACAAGGACCATCCACAAAGGTGACAGCGTTGTTCTGTTTTGTTTGTTTTTGTTGTTTTTTGTTTCTGTCGTTTCTTTTTTTGGGGGGTGGGGTTGGGGGGGGGGTGGTGGGGGGGGGGGTTGCAGTTGTATTTTCTTGTTAATCACCAATGGATGTAATCTCGTGACTAAAACCAGCTACTGTATCAGCAGCTGTTGTATCAATATGGCCAGTACTTTTCTTCTTTCTTTTTTCTCTTTGGATTCAGTTTAAAAACAGATTGGTATTCTCCCTGAAGATCTATTATTTTTAAAGGGAAGTTGGGGTTTTTTTGTTGTTGTTTTTTTTTTTTGTTGTTGTTGCTGTTTTTGTTGTCTTTAAGCCTCACAGAACCAAACTGTAGTTTTTATGCAGCTTTGAATCAGGATATGAATCCAAGAAGCAAAAGTAATGTTGTGTCACTTAACATAGAAAGGCAGTGTCGCTTTAACTTTGTCAGCATCTGTGACCGCATTAACACTGATCTTTTTAAAGAGAGATTGTGGCAAAAAGGGGACAGGGAAGGAAGGATGGAGGGAGAGGGGAATGAGACATAGAGAGGAATGACATGCATCAACAGTTTTCAGTGTGTGTGTGTGTGTGTGTTTGATGTGCATCTGCAGTTTTCATTAATGTGTGTGTGAAACAGAAGTTTCTATATATACTATTTCCCAGATCCTGCCTTAACTTACTACACATTTTCTGCTTTGTATTTTTTCTCTCTCACTGATTACCAACTGTGGTTTAAACTTTGATCAGCTGAGCATTTAACTCTGATATAAAAAAAAAAAAATTAGTCTACTTCTTTTTCTCCTTACAGATAATCTCTTTTGTATCTTATACAGATTGAGATAGATGGATAAATTTAAGACTCAAAGGCAAAATTAATAAAAAGGTAAACATATAGATAAAAAGATCATGACAAACATACAGGTAAACAGGCTAAAAATAGGTAAATTGGTAGAAAAAAAATTGATTATTTGGTCAATTATGATTACCTTACTTATCTTCTAGAGAAATTTCCATTCCTAATGCGTAGTCCTTTGAAGAGACCTGATCGACTGTCACCATTGTTTTGAAAGGCAGCTGCTTCTTGCACCCACATATACTCAAAGTTCTGAAAAGTACACCATAATGACATTCTGTAATTTGCAAATATATTTTTTCTCGTGACTTGGATGGATGGGTATCAATTTTGCTTAAAAGATTATATGCACAAAGTTGAATTCTGAAGAGATTACTGTGTTAAAATAGCAACTTCTTGTATTTTGGCTTCAGTATCTGGTTCATTTTAGAGTTCATATTTACGGTAATTTATTTTTGTGTAGCTTTTCTTCTCTCCTTTTATTTTTTGCTGCCTTTTTTTTTTTCTTCCCCCTACTTGTGTTTCTCCAGCTTCTTCTTTGCTTTATCTTATTACTTCCTCAGTCTGTTTTAAAGGAAAGATGGAAATATTTAACAGTACATATAAGGGGAATGCTTTTACTTATTATGTTGCAGTCCATTCCATTTGAGAACCATTGTTTTCAGTTGTTTGAACACTGCATTTTTTTCTGCTGCCATAGTGATCTTCATCAGTACTGACCTAATGATGAACCAAAGAAACGCATTTTGTAGAAGCATTATTTTGTGTGTGTGTGTGTGTGTGTGTGTTGATGATTATCATAATGATGATAATAATTAATGATGATGTTGATGTCATTATTACTGTTATTATTCTTATGAAAATATTATATATTTATGTTTTGATATTATCTTCAGTATATCTGTATTTAAGCATTTTTAATTTTGTGAATCGTGGAAACAAGAATAATGTGCAGTTTTAAAAATGGACAAAAGTCATTTATTATTTATGTATATAAACTGACTTGTCTTGAAAGAAAAGAAATCAGCAACTTAATTTTGTGTGCCATCTTGCATTATATTACAGAACATGTTTGCTTGTGTGTGTGTGTGTGTGTGTGAGGGAAAGAGACCATGCAATTAAGGCAGAATGTGGATGTAGCTTTTAATGTACAATATACTGTGAACCAATAAACATTACAAACATTGATACTGACAACAAAGTGCACATTGTATAACAGCTGCCAGCAGATCATATTGATTGATGTTAGTGTTACCTGGCTATAATCAGTCATTGTGCAACAGACCATTTCACTCACTCATCGTAATCATCAGTGATTCATCACATGATCTGCTGATGAATTAGTAGGGTGTGAAGGAGTGTTGGGAGAGAAGCATAAAAAGAGAAATAATGATAGCCACGAAAATGATAATCATTTTCTCACACACACACACACACACACACACACACACACTATCCGCCATTGAGACAACAAAACAAATTTCACATCACAGCCAGAGGGAGAGTGCATGGTGTGGCAAGTGTCAATTTCAATGAACATGTTTTCCTAGCCACCGTCTGCAAGAATGTGAGACGGCAACATGCTGTTTTTCACGCAAACTGGTTCTCTTTGTAGTTGACAGCAGCAGTATGTTTTCCCGTCTGACAACTTCAGTCGCGTGACTAACACGATGCCATCGATTGGTTCAAATCTATGTCAACTAGACGGGATTCGACCAATCAGCTTCGCTAAAATATTGGTTGATGACCTCACCGGTGTTGACGTCACACATACGCACATCCGTGTTTACGAGTAACGTCGCTGGCTGGCACAGCAGGTCAGGATTTTCTGCAGAGGAAGAAAACTTTTCGATATGCTTTGAAGACAACCATCGCCGGATAAATAAACTTCCTCCATCGGATACTGTGAGTGTCAGAGCACTTGTCTGCTCGTGCACGTTGCCACGATTTAAATGTTCGGAAATATGTGTTACAGTTTGAAGAGACGGAGACCGAAATCACCGGTTAGCTTACGTCACTGAGAGCAAATCCTGGGGGGAAATGATGTTCGATTTGCTGATAAACTATTTGTCCCTGCAACATTATATTGCGAAGTTAGTTAAGACTTTATAACATTCAATGCACACAAGCGCGCTCCCGGCGCGCACATGCACATCAAACGCGAGCGCACACGCACGCACGCACTTGTACACGGCCGCACCGCAGTCATCCGTCTGTCACTGAGTGCACGGCACGCACGCCGTCACACACACACACACACACACACACAACAGTAGACACGCGCGCTCACACATGCACAGAGTGTAACAATTATTTTACAGACAAAAAGTATTAATTTTCTTTAGACAAAACTCCAAAGACATTAAAAGTAAACTCGCCCGACTGACAACCATACGAAGCATGCGTGGCAATAATCAGTATCCACAAAGGAAAACACAAAAGTACTTTCCAGCAACTTAGCTGGATCTAAGTTCATTCAGGTAGTTTCTTTCTTCTTTCTACATTTCATTCTTTGTTCCCCGGCATCTCTCTTGCTGTCTTTGTCTCTGACGGTTTCTCACTGAGTCTTATCTCAGTGTTTGTCTGCCTCTCTGTCTGTCTGTCTCCCTCTCTCTCTCTTCCGATTTTTCTCTCTCTGCCCCTTGTCTCTTTTTTTCCCCTCAGTCTCTCCCCTTTCTATCTGTCTCTCTGTTTCTCTACAGGATGTCTCTGTGTGTCCATCTCTCTCTCTCTCTCTCTCTCTCTCTCTCTCTCTCTCTCTCTCTCTCTCTCTGTTTGTTTTTTCTCCCCAATCTTCTTTCTTTCTCTCCGAACCCTTAATTTCTTTCTTTCTAAAACAAACACTGATACTACCAAATTCCCTTCAAAAACGTCACTCTCTCTCTCTGAACAAACAATATTACCAAATTCCCATTCAAAAACGTCAGTCTCTCTGAACAAACAATACTATCAAATTCCCTTTCAAAAACGTCACTCTCTCTCTCTGAACAAACAATACTACCAAATTCCCTTCAAAAACGTCAGTTCTCTCTGAACAAACAATACTACCAAATCCCCATTCAAAAACGTCGATCTCTCTGAACAAACAATACTACCAAATCCCCATTCAAAAACGTCACTCTCTCTGAACAAACAATACATACAGGATGTAACCGCGTCGTTTCATTGGCATGCACATGCTCAGTAACAGAATGTCGAGCAGTTGGTGGAGTAATCTGATTCCGTTTGAAAACGTTTCTGAAGAAACTGGTTTCAGTCTGCATTCAGACACAGCGATGTTACGTGGAGTTTACATTCTCACCATGACAAGTTAAAAAGAAATATTAAAATTACCATTGCAATACTAACTTTAGGAACTGAAATCATCCTATTCAACTTGCTGGTTGTAACTATAATACGATGAAGTTGTGGCAGAAAATAATTGAAAACATAACAAATCACAGAATCCGGATTTTCATGTCTTCTAAGAATTATCGTCTGTTCTACTTCCTGGAAGTTCGTTCCGTGACTTAATTTCCATGAAAGAAAAACTCGTTAACTGACGTGAATATTTCAAAGTGACCGTCATGCATGGGTTATGAGATTTACATCAGTTCACTGATGTACAGCCAATATTCAACCAGTGTGAGTTAGGAGACAGTGAAGATCTTTCGAAGGAGATTTTAATTCTTTCACCCAAGACTTGTTTTTGAACTGCGTCTGTTGAAGACAATGAATATATATGAACTTCTAAAGTCATCAATGACGTGATTATGTATTGAGAAAGTTCGGGGTTTAATTAGG
Organism: Babylonia areolata; assembly: GCF_041734735.1. NCBI lineage: Eukaryota > Metazoa > Mollusca > Gastropoda > Neogastropoda > Buccinidae > Babylonia > Babylonia areolata. The sequence goes on from NC_134894.1 coordinate 32,197,630, forward strand.
AGCCAAGTTAACCCCTTTGATTCTGCAGTGATTCTCTTCTCTTTTTTCTTTTTTTTATACTACACACACACACACACACACACACACACACATACAAACACACACACATACACACACACACACTCACTCACGCACGCACGCACGCACACACACACATACGTACGCACGCACGCGCACACACACACACAGAGACACTATGACACACACACACACACACACACACACACACACACACACACACACACACTGTGACACACACACTGTGACACACACACACACACACACACACATTTTTTTAATTTGATACCACGCGCATGTGCGCACGCACAAACACTCGACCAATTGAATTGTTCTTGTGTAAACCCCTTTTTTCCCGTTTCAGCTGTCACTTCTTTACCTCAGTTTCCATCTCACTGTGCTTACTACCTGAGCCCCAGCACAGAAAGTGAATGTGCATCTCAACATGACAGAAGTTGCTGGTGTAAGCTGAAGAACAGTGTTTTCACTTGCTGAAGAAAATGCTCATCGAGGTACCAACTGCTGTTGTTGAATTGTTTTTGTTTGAAGTGTTAAGTGTTATATTCCTAGTCTTGCTGCTCCTACGTTTTATTTCTGTCTGTTTTTCTGAACCAAAGACAGTCCTCCCATTGTGGTGGTGAAGGATTTTTGAACAAGACAGGAGGTATATATACCTGTATTCTTCTTTATTAATTAAACTGTAGAAGAAGAATGAAGTGCTCTTCTACAGCACTGTTCCCTCAAAGAGAGGCTCAGTCACGGCGCTTCACAAATTAAAAACATTAATGAACAAGAAAGAAACAACAATTCTCAAGAAAACTAAATTAACAGTCACTCATGGCGCTTGTGAAAACTTCGCCAACGCTATTTACCATGTACAGCTGTTGCCGCTCATAAACTGTCTGTCACGCGCATGCACGCACGAAAGTGCGTGCGTGTACTCGATCGTGTACGTGGGCGAGGGAGTGGTCAGTCACAGGAAATGATAGGGTTTCGGTTTCAACGAACTTGCGGACACATCATCTGCTTAAAACACACACACACACACACACACACACACACACACACACACACACACACAGAGAGAGAGAGAGAGGGAGAGAGAGAGAGAAGAATCAGGGTAGATAGATGGGGGATGAGAGACTGGGTGGTGGCGCGGGGCTTGAGGCGTGTGGGTGGCAGATGTCCAAGGCCTTGAAAGCAAACAGTCGAACCTTGTGCATTTTTGTGTCTGTACGCACACACACACACACACACACACACACACACACACACACACACACACACTGAGATGAACATCGGAATGGTTTTATTTCTTTCTGTCCATGAACACACGGATCACGAGGCTTGCTTTTACAGCAGAAAGATGCAGCTTCCTTCACTCCTGCATGCATTATAATACGAGTAACTAAGATTGACATCAAAATGAAAGATCATGTCTATTGAGGAGCCAGGTATATATAGATAGGAGACAAAGAGGGGGAATTCGTTTGGAGTAAAGAGAGTGACTGGTGTGTGTGTGTGTGTGTGTGTGTGTGTGTGTGTGTGTATTTCAGTTTATTAATGTTTGCGTGTCCATCATCACACACACACACACACACACACACACACACACACACACATTTTCCGCACGCACTCTCTTCTGCAACTGAGCGTTTGACATACCAGGTCAGTAAAAAATGAAATTATATTAAACTATTAATTTCTTTTTTAAGCCATTGGCATTGCCTGATGGAATGAATATGCAATTAGAAGACTGTTTGATTAAATTCAAAGAAAAAATGTTTCATGCAAGTTCGGTTATGGAAATAAAATGAATGTTGAAATGCCTTCAATTTCAAAACGTGTTAATGTTTCCAGCTCAGTCACACATGGAGAAAAATTCGTGTTGCACGTGGCAGAAAACATCACACGTCAGGTGTTAACATGTGCACTGTGTTGTCCAATGAAAGTTTGTGGAAAGGACAAGACTGCACAGTCGGAAGATGGCGCGTGTATTTGAGAAGTTGGGCCGGGTGAGTCTTAATTTTTTTTTCGACTCTGACATTATCCTCCCATTTGTACGCTTAAAGAATTGCACCAGGTTGTACATATTGGTCTTACATATGACTGGTAGTTTCCTGTTTTGAACATATTACCGTACACAGTGAAGAAATGTAAACCGATATAATTCAACACATTGCTGCATTTGACGCCATTGTCCCGAAGAGCTGTCACTGAAACAAAATAAGCTGGCGGCCAACGGTATTCCCGGCGGTTATTGGGCATTAGTGGACAGCTGTTTCTCGTTCATCAGCTATTATCATGACGCCCAATTTTACCGACAATTTTTGTGCATGTAGGAAATATTACCATTTGTTGATATTGTTACCCATATTCAGTGGATTTCGATTCTTATTTTGTACTTTATTTTACTAAATTTTGATGTGGATTCTGTTACTGAACTAACGTACCACCATCTTGTGTTTTTTTCCATTTTTAGTCCCACAAACCATGAAAATGTAACCAATAGGTACAATAATTTTGGACGCTAAAATAGGACATTACAACAGTCTCGTTTATCAGCCATGAGTTTTCCGCCGAACGGGTTTGTCTGTTGTTTTTTTTGTTTAGGGTTTGAAGGACGGTGGGGGAGGGGATGGTGGCGGGGGGTGGATAACGAGCATTTTATTGTAATGCCGGATATCGCGTGTGTCGATAGCACTGCGTGTCATCAGTTAGCGCTAAGTATGAATGACGCCACGTATCATTATCACTATGTTCAGTATCGCTACATGTTAATAGTGCTATGTGCCATTACTCACGGACTTCGCAAACTTAAATATATATTTTTAAAAAAATAATTTTATATAAGTCAATAGCCATTTCCACAACGTTCAATAGAGCTACGTGTCGATAGCACCAGCCTACTGTTTTTATCGATGCCTGTTAATAGGGCTACATGTCAAAAACGTCACTCGGTTGACAATGCGCCTGTTGGTAAACGCCACTCGGTTGACGATGCGCCTGTTGGTAAACGCCACCCGATTGACACTGAGTGTGCCTGTTGGTAAACGCCACTCGGTTGACAATGCGCCTGTTGGTAAACGCCACTCGATTGACAGTGTGCCTGTTGGTAAACGCCACTCGGTTGACAATGCGCCTGTTGGTAAACGCCACTCGATTGACAGTGTGCCTGTTGGTAAACGCCACTCGATTGACAGTGTGCCTGTTGGTAAACGCCACCCGATTGACAGTGTGCCTGTTGGTAAACGCCACTCGATTGACAGTGTGCCTGTTGGTAAACGCCACTCGATTGACAGTGTGCCTGTTGGTAAACGCCACCCGATTGACAGTGTGCCTGTTGGTAAACGCCACCCGATTGACACGAGTGTGCCTGTTGGTAAACGCCACTCGATTGACAGTGTGCCTGTTGGTAAACGCCACCCGATTGACAGTGTGCCTGTTGGTAAACGCCACTCGATTGACAGTGTGCCTGTTGGTAAACGCCACTCGATTGACAGTGTGCCTGTTGGTAAACGCCACTCGGTTGACAGTGTGCCTGTTGGTCCGTACGTGAATGTAGTATTATTTTTATAATTCTGTCTGTGATGCATTTTCTAGTCCATATTTATCATTTCTCGTCAGCGGCAGGATACGATATCAATATCCACATTTCTTCCCCTGTGTTCTTTCCATTCAGTTTCTTTCCAAAGACGGAAAAATCGTAAATTTGTTCAAATAACATTGTAATAAATAATGTACTCTACATTTCTTCCACTGTCAAGAGACGTAAAGAAGGCCAGTCAAAGAGTGGAGGGGAAGAAATGTTGAGTACGTATCACAATGTAATTAACCGATTTACAACTATTTCCATCTTATAAACAGAAAAGTACAGGGGAAGAAATGTGGATATTGCCAATACGATCAGCATACAGGTAACTTTAATCGTTCTCTGTGTGTGTGTGTGCCTCTCCCTTATCTTTTATACTCACACACACATAACCTTGTAACATTAACTCCCATTCCCTACTCGTCCCCCTTCCCCCTCCTACCCTCCTCACACACACACACACACACACACACGCGCGCGCTCGCGCGCGCACACACACACACACACACACACACACACACACACACACACAAAAATCCTACACTGATGCAGTATTAGTAAATGATGCCCAACTATAACTAGTTGAGAAAGAGGGAAAGAGAAGCGACAGTTTGTATTATGATGTTTTTGTTCTTTGTTGGTTTGGTCCCCCACCCCTCCTTTTTTTCTCCGACCCGGATTGTACTTTCTTAAGATTGCTAGTGATATAGAAATACTTCTTTTTCGGAAATGAGCACTCCCAGGATGCCTGTACCTGTTACACAGGGTTTTCGTAAATGTTCTGGAGCCACTCATACATGTTTCTAGAAGGCATGTCCACCGTGGATTGTCCACAGACTTGACAAAACAAGCTTAGTTGTTCACTTACTCAGACCACAGTGGCTTGCTAACGATATCAGTTCCGCGAATCTTTCTGGAAAATCGGGCAGATTGGGAAGTAAACGTTACCAGTTTGCTGTCTTTACCGGGAAATTACTGGATGCATTCAGGCATTTAAAATTTTTAAAACAGCTGCTTAAACCAGTCGTTTCTTGAAGTGACTGATGTCCCGAACTTACTGTTAGAAATACACAGAACAAAAAACACTGAAACAGAAGAAAAAGTATCCCCGGGCCTTTTCTTCCCAGCTCAGCAATATCGCCAGCCCCTTTCGGTGGATAAGTATTGGCGCAGAACTGAACCGCACACGCACACGCACACACACACACACACACACACACACGAGAGAGAGAGAGAGCAAACTTCATCCCGCAGAAGTGTGAATGTGTGTGACGTGCCAGTCTCGGAGTCAGATGCTCATCACACGTTTTGTCTTATTTCAGGCGAAATAGTGCTGTCTTGCTTACTTGATAGTTATTCATGAATTCCAGCCCTTGTTGAATCTTTAATTTTCGTAAAAGATGGTAGGGGAGTGGGGGAATCGTAGGGTATTAGGGTAGATTTGTTATACAAAGTAGTCCTTGTCCTCTTCTACGTCTATCCTCAGTCTCCCCACCACCCCTCGATCTGAGAGAGGAGTGCAAAGAAAGATCTCGAACTGCACTGCATCGAGTACAAGGCTATTCGATACCACCTGTGCACCTGATGCCCCAGTGCTGTGCCTATTATAATTCGTGAAAGTTGGCAGCAACAACAAAAACCTATCAACCGGCAGCGCCGTTGACACATATCGATAAAAGAACAGTCGGTTGGCCAAAAAAAAAAAAAGTGCTGTCGATACGCAGCGCTATTGACACCAAGCACCACTGATTGTGGGACGATAAAACTGAAAACAGCAATGCTGTTTACACGGAAGACGTTGTAATAATGACACGCAGCGCTGTTTATCTGCAGCGCTGCGCGAGTTGCCCTGCCCCTTTAATCGCAGTTCTAAAAATTTAATATCATATAATGATTGTCTTGTATAACTTTTTGTCAAGACAGATTTCTCGGTGTGAAAATGTGGACTGCTGTCCCCGCGCGGCCTGGTAAGAGCGCGTCGCCACAGTGCAGCGCCACTCATGTCAAAAAGCAACAAAAAAGGTAAGGGGTTATTTTTAAAATATCAAAACACTGTTGGGGGGAGGAGGGGGGTATTTTCATTTCATAGTTCGGTCAGCTTGGACATCTGGACACTTTTTTTTCATCGAAACCAGGAAAGACACCCTTGTGTCCCCCTGTCCCCCTCCCCTCCTGTTCCTCTACTACACTCTCTCTCATCCCCCTGGGTGTGTCCATCAGATATTAATGTTGAGACATCGGGATGATCATGACTTAGATCTATGTATTTCACAGCGTACTCGACATTGAAATGTACGTTGAAATACATAGTACTAAAAACAAATTCAGTTCAATGGAAGAAGCGTGTGTGGGAAAGGTGGATGGGTAGGTGTGCGGGTGTGTAGGTGAGTGGGATTGAGTACAAGGATTCTTTCCCCCTAAACTGACTTTGTTCATTGACGAGAAGAAACCAGCAAGTCCCACAAGGGGGCCAGAAAGATATTTTAACAAAGAATGTTGACACTTGAATTTGATACTAAAATGAAGAAGCATCCACATTTTCCATCATCATGTTCTGTTGGTTTTGTGGATTTTTGTCACGGAGTATCCAAGTAATGCATGTTTTCATGTAAAGCAGTGTTTCTGCCTGGTTCGAAAGTCAGTCCGCGAACGGGGCCTTTCCTGCGCCTTTTGATATTGAATAATCTGTTTTATTATTTATTTAAGACGCCTTGCTGTAGGGCATATTCTTGAAGCTGTGTGCCCAGTGATCGAAGGTCCAGTAAACGATCTGATCATTGAGGCCAGTTCAGAAGTTGACTGCATTAGTTTATATCGGGTGTCCCAAAAAAAAGCGAACAGCTTTTTGACAAGTATTTTCTCGGTGATAGAGAAACCGAATTCATTGAAAATTTTCACACAGTAACCTTAGGGTATCATCACATTGCACAGCTCTGATATTGAATTTTTTGACAAGCTGTTTTGAATTTGACAGTACTCGCATAATTTACATTCGAACTTTTAGAACTTTTTGCACACTTGTTGATGATACCCTAAGGTTACTGTGTGAAAATTTTCAATGAATTCGGTTTCTCTGTCACTGAGAAAATACTTGTCAAAAAGCGGTTCACTTTTCTGGGTGACACCCGATACATGCGGATCAAATCGCTGCCTTGCCGAACCAGTCTCATTCCGGACCGACTGTTACGTACCGGACCGGATTTGAAGGGAACGGCCAGCAGCATGAGTGGTACCGGCTGCAGAGTTTAGCAACCCATTTACTACTGCAGCTTGCGCCCGCAATGTTAAGTTGTTCCGAGCATGGTATTTCAGGAAATCCTGTTGTTATCGAGCCTGTGTGTATGACACAGACTGGTATTGGCCCAGTTTGCTTGCGTACGTGCTTGCGAATCTGTGTCAGTGTTTTAAGTTTGCCAGACTCCTGTCGATGCTTGTTTACCTCGATGGGTACGGTTGGCTGATCACACAAATGATTTTAATCTTAGAAAAGATGACAATAATAATACGATGGTGATGATGATGAAATTAGAAATATAAAAGCGAAAAGAAAGGCAAGCCTTTCCAAACCCATCTTAACAGACAAGATAGCTACTTTTCGTGATCTAGAATTATTGGACTAAAAACGCGTTCATAACCCCATTCCCAGGTAGAAAACCTGTCAGTTATGCAAATTATGACTTTTGAAGGTTGTAAACTGTGGAAGTTTTTTGTTTGTTTTTAAATTTTGAGTGGAAAGCTTGAAGCGGTGAATAGTTTTTATTGTACATTTTTACCCTTGACTTGAAGCAGATGCTGATGTGGCGATAGCCTTGCGATGGTCTCTTGACGAGGCTCTAAGCACCATAATTTGATTTGATGCAAATGACTCCGTGTTTGTAAAGCGCTGAGAGCTTGGTCTCTGACCGAGGATAGGCGCTATGTAAGTATCCTTTTTTTTTCAGCCCTGATCCACCTCATCTTTTTAGTAAAGTGTGTATCTTGTAGAAATATTGAATATTGTGTTTGTCTTAATACTGCAGAATGTATTTCCATTTCTTTAAGCATCAAAACCCGGACCGTTTAAAGATTATATTTTGATAGTATTAATTGGTATTGCTGTTCCACATACATTGCACCTTCTTTTTCTTCAAAAACACGGTTTTCGTCTGTGCGATAATGTCGAAGAAAAAGGTTTTAGAAAAGAAAAAAAGCAATGTCCAAAGTTCATTCCTAGAAAACACATATAATACAGGTTCATTGTAATATGATTTAGGAAGAACCACCACCAGTGAACTGAACAAGCCACCAAACAAGAAACAAAGGTGCTCCATGAACAGTACACGACTGAGGTTTAAAAAAAAAAAAAATCAACAACGATAAAACTTCTTTCACATTCACTCTAACAGATCCTTTTTCGCTTTTTTTCAAGTCAGCTGGACGGTTCATTTTCCTCTGTTGCAGGCAATCTTGGATTATCTCTCAGTGATATGTCCTTGGAAGATATCACTCATTAAGTGTAGAACTGCCTGTTCAGCTGTCTGTTTGATGAGCTCTATCCGTCACTACCTTACGACTGCAAAAACAAAACAAATATCGTCTTTGTCCTGACTAGACTATAATGTATGTGCGTGCATTTGTGTGGTGTGGTCGTGCGTGCGCATAATTATACATTTTATTGTGCAATCAACGTGGCTTACTCGAAAGTCTGACGTGTCTTGTTGTGCCTTAAATTGAGAATAATTCTTCGAAGGCCAGAACAGTCACGTGCAGTCAGGTCACTTGCACAAAAAGGCAAAGAGACAGACAGGAACTTGAGAAATATATAGGGCAGGGCATGTTGTTCTGACCTGCCCTGGCTCCCCCTGTGTGTGCAGGGTGTATACGTGTGTGTCATACGCGCACGCATGCAAACTTGGCTCGCACACATATGAGCCGCCGCGCGCACACACACACACACACACGAGCACGGCGAATTCAGATTGACACCCCGTCGAAAGAGTTGAGGCAAATCCCACGACAAAGCCTTTTGGGTCAAGTTGTTCGGTGCTTGGGTCTTGGCTGACACACCGAAAAAGAATCGTACATTTTACACGAGCTTCCCGTGCAAGCCAACGCGAGATTTGTGAGCTCGCACAACCTCAACGACAGAGACCAGTCAGAGAAAAACTTTAACTGAAAATGGATGGTTATGGTGCAAAGAAACACATTCAAATGACCATATAAAAAGGGAACGGACTACAAGGTAGAATCCTCATGTTGGATAGGGGAAAAAAATCATCAACCTCGTTATTTGCTGTGTGAACTGTTCATTTTGTGAACATGAGTGCAAATGTCAAAGTGAATGAGTTGTGTAACCTTCAGTCTGAACAACAAAGGCCTAATGTATGTTTCTAAAATGTGGTGGGACTTATATATAATATTCACCCCCGAAAACGAAGTATGGCTGCCGTCATGGCGGCCGGGGTGAAAAACAGTCATACACGTTAAAGCCCACTCGTGTGCACACGAGTGAACGTGGAAGTTACAGCCCACGAACGAAGATGATGATGAGAGATGATATTTATATATCATATGCAAGAACATATTCTCAACGTCTGTTTTACCACACGGAGTTTGTTCGCGCAGTCCGGTTGTGTCGAGTGTCAATAATGCACACACGACTCGTCGCCATGCAAGGATTGTGTTCGAAATGTTTCCGTCGGCGAAGCGGAGAAGTGTGTAACAGTGGGTGCCAATGAAGACGTATTTGTAGGTTTACTAAACTGCTCCCTGTTCATTTCTTTATTGAAATATCTTGGGGTTTTGACCTGTTCTAACCTTACCCCCTGCGCTGAATTGTGACTCCCCCCTCCCGCCCCCCTCCATCATAGGATGTTTCTTAGAATTGCTGTGAGATAATTGGCAGTTGCAGAACATAAACACATTGCAGAACATTAAACTGAAAAACATACGGAAAACTTGTTTTCAGTTCAGTATGTATTCATCTTGAGATGAAATATTCATTACTTAGTCCATGAAAACCTCCGTGAAACACTGTGGATATAGTCGGGGTTTGTAAACTTAAAAAGAACTTTGTCCATGAAAAGGGACACCTCAACTGATCCCTGAAACAATGTAAGGGAAGGAACTACAATTTGACATTTGAGCCGAACCTATACGCGGGGTCACCTCCCCTTTAGTTTGCCGACATGATCTGTAATCTGTTTTCGACACAGAACATGCTACCAGGGAGTATTTCTAAGATACGTGTGCGCGTGTGTATGTGTCGGTGTATGTGTGTGGGTCACTGTGTGTGTGTGTGTGTGACAATTGACACAATTCCAGCTTGTCACATGCGTTCTTCCTTGGCAGCGACCACAATCAGCTAGTTGATTATTCTGTCACTTACGCAAGGGGTCCGCACTAGCAGAAAAAACAAACAAAAAGCTGGGCGTGGTTTTTAATGGAGACGGGAGGCCCTTGACACGAAGGTGTCGATGGTCTTGCCCTCTACGACGTCCTGGGATAGCTCGTTCCAGTCCAGAGTGGTGCACTTTCCAGGATGGAAGGCCATGTCCCATCTCTTCTCCCACGCAGCAAGCTGGTTGAGGTCTTGTTGTAGATGGGCCTGGGCTGCTGGAGAAGTGACCATGTTGTAAACTGCCGTGTCGTCCGCGAACAGGCGTGACTTCGTAGTCAGGATGTCGGGCAGATCATTTATGTAGATCAGGAACAAAGCCCCAAAACGGAGCCTTGTGGGACTCTGGACCTGACCGGGACGAAGCCAGAACGCTCTCCGCTGACGACCACCGCCAGCCTTCTGTCTCTCAGGAAGTCGGCTACCCAGGTGTTGATCTCTCCTGGAACCCTTGGAGTCAGTCAGTGAAGACGTGTTGGGGAGAGGAACTGTAAAATCAAACCATAATAAATGACACTCGTACAACACATGCAGAGTGGAACGGAACGGTCTTGAATCATTTTGCACAAGGGTGCATTGTTTCATTGGACTGGGACATGAAGTGTGACCTCCTTCTTCTTCTTCTTCTGTGTTCGTGGGCTGCAACTCCCACGTTCACTCGTATATGCGCGAGTGGGCTTTTACGTGTATGACCGTTTTTAACCCGCCATGTAGGCAGCCATACTCCGCTTTCGGGGGTGTGCATGCTGGGTATGTTCTTGTTTCCATGACCCACCGAGCGCTGACATGGATTACAGGATCTTTAACGTGAGTATTTGATCTTCTGTTTGCGTATACACACGAAGGGGGTTCAGGCACTAGCAGGTCTGCACATATGTTGACCTGGGAGATAGGAACAGGCGCCGTCACCGTGATTCGAACCCGGGACCCTCAGATTGAAAGTCCAACGCTTTAACCACTCGGCTGTTGCGCCCGTCGAAGTGTGACCAAACGGTTCATTTCGTTCTGCATCCCTGGTCATGACACCTAGTCTCACCTCTTCCGGACAGAAAACCTTGTTCTGCATGTCAAGCTGTATGTGACTCCGTGTTCAGAACCATGAAGCTCTGTCATGAACGGTCAAGACGCAAACCCCCAGTTGACAACCTGTGCATTACGGGCAATGTAAAAGAACAGTTGTAGGTCTTCTATTAGTGCTTACACAGTGACAGCAGAATCTGAAGGGAGATAACTGAAGTATGGGTTATTCAACAGTCCTGGCGGAGTCTCACATTTGACAATGCCACCTAAACATTTTCAAGTAGTGTGAACTGATCACTGGTGAAGTATTGGTCTATGATCGATCGGACTGGACAAAGCTACACTTGGATTTTTTTTCCATAACTTTTCTTTTGCCATTTAAGGCATGAATTATTTTAGTGTGTCAATTGTGTATTAACAAAGACAAGTCTGTAGACAGGGGAAGATTGTGTTGCTTGCTAAAATTCGTTTTGACACCCGACACCCATTTTTACCTAAGGAAATTGATGTTCAGGTTTGAAACTGTCCCCGAAACTATGGCCTTTTATGCCGTGCTCTCATTGTGACACCAGTTTCGATGTCCCCTCCCCTATCCATGCTTGTGGCAAGTTCCTGTGAGTCTCCAGAGTTGGCAGATCATTGGGGGACTGTCGCTGGGACATGGTGACGGTCTCCTTTCCGAGAGTGACAGTCACGCTCAGTTCTTGATGCTTATAGTCCAACAGTGACCAAGCTATTATTGTCTACAAGTAGGTGGTGTCCCACTTGTGTTGAATCGAACAGACACTACTTGATCACTATCAGATGTGACCTAGCAGCAAGCAAAGCCTAACATTGATAGTCCCCCCATCCCCCTTAGAAAAATGCATGTAAATGTTAACGATGCTTGGAAAAAGAAGGGGAGGCGGGATATAGGTGTTAATGGTAAGTTAGCTGGCTTGAAAACTGCACCTAAAAATTCAGGTAAATTGAAACAGCAACTTTGTGTGTGTGTGTGTGTGAAAGATTTTAGACGCACGCTCACATTTTTCAAGCTGGTGCAGTCTTCCCCTCGTTTTGCAAACATCGTCCATTTCCAGCGGTGGTATGGGTACTTGTCCTAATTTGTGTCCAGCAAATGTGGAAAATTAAGGGGGGAGGTAACTTTTGGTCATTGACACTGGACAATTCAGTGGTTGTCTTGTTTCATATTTTATGTGATGGGGGAAGGACCACCGAGTCATTCAGTTTCAATGGCATGTCCAGTTGTGGAACAATAACCGTGGGGCGCCTCTCTTTATGGACAAGCACCCGTACCTGAACCTGTCTAAGCAGGGGGTTAGGGGGGGTCACATCCAATAGACTTGGTAGGGTTTAAAATTGATTTTCTATGGGAAGGAACGGCGGATTCACAAAATTGGGCTTAGTATATATAGCGTGCATCTGCCTGCCTCCCCCTTTTTTTCGATTAAATTCAATATTTCTATTGTGGAAAATAAAATGTTGGGAAGCTTTTGAATGAATAAAAAATTTGAAATGTCTATGTGTTGCTGGTAGATATGTTCCGATTAAAGAATTTAAAAAAATTGAAGGGGGAGAAATGGAATGCCCCACAAACACAGACATTCCGTCGTTTAAAATCGAGTTTCATTACGAGTACTGACACAAACTTGTGTATATATACACACTCCCGTCTTAATCGTTTTCGTGTACGTTTTGTACCACAGACGGGTAAATTCGAAATTACCCGTCGGTCCGATTTTTTCTTTCACTTTGCGTATCCCCCATTCTTTCCAAGCCCCTTGCTAGGTGCATGGAATGCCCCCAAAAGCATCCCTTTTTAGACACCTTTCTAATGTGGACAAGTTCATTTTAAAATCCTCTACTATAGTCGACAAACTTATATAATTAATATAATTAACATTTTTACCCGTTTTGGAGTTTTTCACGTATTTGTACTGCCGATGGGTAAAAATGTTAATTGGAATAAAAGAATGTCGAACCAGAGATGGTGGACAAGTTTGTCAGAAACAGGTATACCCATTTGGGTAGATTTTATTTCTGACTTCAACATCGAAGAGTGGACGGATAAAAATGTTAATATAGCCAAATTTCTATGGTTTGTATGACGAAAAAACTGAAAAAGATGGTGGCACGTTAGTTTAGTCACCGATTCCGCATCAAAATTGTGCAAAATAACGTACAAAATAAGAATCGAAATCCACTGAAAATGGGTCACAACATCTACTTATGATAAGCCTTCATATCGTTCCATACATGCACAAAACTTGCCGGTAAAATAGGTGCAATAAGTTAGGTTGCTAAAATAGGACTTCACCACACAAAACGTGCCGGTATAATATGTCAGTGCAATAATTTCGGATGCCGCAAAAATAGGACTTTACCTTTAGGGTAGTGACTGAATCCGCACCAAAACTGTAAATAACGTACAAAATAAAGAGTCGAACTTGAACCCACTGAAAATGGGTTACAACATATACTAATGGTAATATCGTTTCATGATACACTGATGCACAAAGAAAAGCCGGTAAAATTGGTTCGTGAATGTAGGATGCAAAAATAACAATATTTCACGACCATATATTACAAACCTCATAGTATCCTGCAAACTCGTCTGTCTCTCTCTCTCTCACACACACACGCGTACACAGGCGCTTCTTTGGAAAGGGCAAAATAAATGGCAGTGAAGGTGAGCTGCTGCATGGACCTGGCCTCTATTTCCTCCTGTTTGAGCTCGAGCTTCCTCTCGAACCTCTGCCTCTCTTCCTCCAACTGCCTCTCTCTGAACAGCCAGCCTCCCTCCAACTGTCTCTCTCTGAACAGCCTCTCCTCCTCCCTTATGCGTCTAGATTCCTCTCTATCTTCTTGAATACGCTTGTCTTCTCTGATACGCCTAATCTCCTCTTTCTCTTCTTCTGATACGCCTGGCCTCCTCTTTCTCTTCTTTAACCGCATCCATCACAAAACGAGCCAACGCCTCACCTGATAAACCCAAGTCAGATCCTAAAGCCCGGAACTTTGCGTAAGGATCCTGAATGGAAGCGGCGTCCAGTTTGACCCCACTCTTACTTGCTGCAGCAGGCGAACCATGGGGTTGACCACCCCACTGGTCCTTGACCCAGCCAGACAGTTCTGTCTTCTCGGGGGTCCCAGGGGAAAGACCCACGTCATCCCTATGGCAGCAGCCGTCTTTGACCTTGGTGTCAGCATAGTGACAAGATGCTCAAGGTATCTACTTAATCACTCTGCCGCACGAGTAGTATCAACGCCCTATGATCTGCTCTACCTAGAAGACAAATCAGAAGGAATGCTCTCAGCAGGAGTTAAACAAAAGGACGAGCAAACAGTACACCCTGTTATTACTGAATCGCAAGTCACTCATGTTCAACTGTTTTTCAAATCAATACATGGAACCAATTGATGGGACGCACAAAACAAGGACACCATCCCTACCATACCCTCCTAACTAACCTGAGTACCCCGCATCTCCACCATTGTCACAACCCATATGGGGTTGCCCATAAACCCCCCGCACCTTCCCAGACTAATACCCCGACAACACAAAACACAGAGACATAGATAATACAGCTCAGTTCTTTACTATTGTTGCACTTGGAATATCCTGGTCCAGACACACAAATTTAAACACTTAATTACAGCAACACTCTTAATTATACCATAGTAGCATGACACGACACAGTAAGCCCTAGTAACGGCAGCACAGATCTACGCAAAAAAAAAAGTCAGTTCACTTGAACCTAAATCAAGTTCGTCCATTGAAGACCAGTGTCGCTGAACCGGCCTCAGTCACATGCCTGCAGAATGGGAGCGGGTGGAACGAGATGAGGGACTGTGGGTGAGGACGTTGGAAAATATGGGGGTCGGGTAAAGGAGTGGGAGTGAGGGAGTTTGGAACGGACAGAGATGAAGTGGAATGGTGACCACTGAAAAGGCGAACCCTGGAGTCCCGTCGGGGTGGCAGTCAGGGGGAACCCACAGGACTAAATCACAGGGAACAAATCTGTAACAAGACTCCCATGTCTCTGTAGGCTATGCTCTGACACGTTATGAAAGAGTACCCCTCCCCCTCCCTTTCCTTAAGCAATACACATTACGCTAAGTAGGCGAGTATGTGGATATTGATGCAGTCGCTTCCACACACACACAAAAAAAAAACCAATGCCAAAAATACAGGAACCGCCCATTATTGTTTCTCATAATTAAGGAGTTAAACCTGCATATAATACGCACGACACATTTACCCTAAATGACAATTTGTCGTTATTTATAATGCTAGTTTCGCACTGCAGCAACAAAACTCAATGAGGTCATATTACAAATCATCGTACTACATTTCCAACACGACAAAAATGTTTTGGAAAATTTAGACACAGTTTCCATTGTAAGCAAGGTATATTTGAAACAATAAATCGAGCCGAATACATGTCAAAATAACGCACTTAACAACCTTATCAATTCCCCCCAAAATATCTAGAAATAAAAGAATATTGGATTTAAAAGATTTCCGTTAAAACAATCCCCAAAAATGCAAACAAATGCCACAAGTTACGACACCAACACCACGAGGACAAACTAACTCTACAACCCCCCCCCCCCCCCCCCCCCCCTCCTCACCTGTCACCAGGAATCAGGCACACCACTGGCCCAGGAGAGAACACAGAACACAGATCCACACAGAGGCAGAAGGGGGTCACACCAGAATCGAACACCACGACTGTCCAAGAGGGCACCCAACAGCTCACTTGCTGGAACGGCGACCCTTCTCCTTCCAAAGCTCGGCACCAAAGGCAAAGCAAAAGCCTTCCTTCACAACTACGTTAACTCAGAAATCATCTCAAGAGTTCAGAGCGAGAAGGACTAATGACATGTCAGACACACATCACGACAGATTCACGTGCTTCAGTTCGGAACAGAACTGAGCACACAAGAGAACGATAGAGCAAAAGGGGGAGGGAGAAAGGGAAAGGGAGGGGAGGGGAATGGAGACGAACACACGCACAAATGAATGCCACGAGCCGTGACAATATATATATATATATATATATATATATATATTGATATATGCATACATTTCAAAACGCGTTGTCGACAAAGGAATAGACAAATGAATGAATAATGAATGTGTGCTTTAAAAATATCCAAATATGTGAAGATCAGTTTTTTTTAAATGTCTTTCAGTTGATACCCCCCCACCCCCTCATCCTCCCTCTCTCTCTCTCTGAACTGTATTTGCTTCTGTGACACTGAGACATCTGTCTGTTTCCCTGTTCATGTCTCTGAGAGAACCATTTTTCTTTCCCATTTCATCAGCCGTAACCATACTTTTTTCCTTTTTTTCTCTTTTTTTTTCCATCCCAGTATATGCATTTTTCTTTTGTATGAGCCGTATATTTATTTTTCTGGATTGTCCCTATTTGTTTTCTGAGTTGTCCTCATAATCATTCTGAACCGTCCTCATATATCTTTTTTTTTCTTTTCTCAGCCACCCCTTGTTTTTTTATGGACCCGTCCCCGTATTTCTCAGTTTCTGAAGAATCCCCCTCTTTCTGAGCTGTCTCGATGTTGTTTTTGTTGCTGTTGTTTTGTTTGTTTGGGGTTTGGTTTTTTTTTTCCTTCTTCTTTTTTAAACCATTTCAGTTCAAGTTCTGGGTCATCCCCAGATTTTTCTTTTTTTCCCCCCCTGAGCATGATCGCTATACCACTTTCTGAGCCGCATCCCTTTTTTTCTGAGCCCGGACCCCACATTACTTTTTTTTTTTTTTTGTCTTCCCCTCTCCCATATCCTCAGTCTCTCTTCATTCATGTAAATCTGATTTTTGTGTTTGTGTGTGTGAGTGTGTGTGTGTGTCGCTGTCTGTGTGCGAATGTGCATCAGCGTGTACTATGATGTGTGTGTGTACGTGTGCTCTTTCAACATGTCATTTATTTCTGTATCATTGCCAGTCTCTAAGCTTCGATTTCTCCACTTTCTGTAATAAGCATTTACTACATTGTTTCTGTTTTCCTGTTTCTATTCCCAGTCCTTGTATTACTGCTGGTGTTTTTTGCAGCAGGTTAAAAACCAATATAACACCAATTTTGTGTTTTCATAATTTCAGCCTGTTTCCCCTCCAAGAGCTTGAACCAGGGGCTGTATTGTGCTGTATAAGTTTATTGTATCATTTTTGTCTTAACATCTGTGTTGAATTCGGGCTGTTCTCTCCGTCGCTAGTGGATTTAGCTACAGAATTTTGCCAGTGATCGACAACTTAGTCTTTCGTTGCCGTGTGTTCTTTACGAGCGCAAAGTGCATGCTGCTCACAGGATCTCGATTTACCGTCTCATCCGAATGACGTGTGTGTCCGTGCCAGTGTGTGTGTGTGTGCGCGCGCCCCCGTGAGTGAGAGAGAGAGTGTGTGTGTGTGTGTGTAAGTGTATGTGTGTGTGTGTGTCGTTCAAGTATTTAAATCTGTGTAATTTTTTTTTCAAGTCTACGCCAAGGCCATTATCACTACAGTGACTGAGCAAACTCGGCGCAGCAAAGGTCGGCGCTGGTGCAACTCACCGTGAATTTCTTTTCCAAGTAATCAGAGGCGTGTTTCTTACGCCGGCGAGAGGCGAGAGAGCGCCAAGTCAGTGGCAGCTGCTGTCAGGAATTTGTTTCCTGGAAACCAGAGACGTGTTCCTCATGCGTTGGTACCATCGAGCTCAGTGCAGCTGGTACTAGAGGCGACGGAGAGAGCGCCGAGAGGCGTTTGGTGTGAAGAATGGGTTTTTTTTCTGGCAACGAGTGTGAAGAGAAACCGCTCTTTCGTCGATGAATTCCGTCAGGTTGAACTGGCTGGCACGAATCACGTACGGTGTCGGGCCCGGATCCGAGGTCAGTACTACTACTGCCTGTGACGTCACAACCGTGACGTTTTTCTCCAGCCACTTACTCGGCCCGGCCGGAAAAAAGCCGGCGCCTTCCCCATGGCCCCTCGCACGCGACTCCCTCTAGTCCCCCACCCCCACATCCCCCACCCCACCCCCCACCCGCTTTTCTTTCTTTCTTTTTTTTAATGCTTTGCCTCTATTCCTGCAGTGTACTATGTGCAATTGATCGTCGTACTTGTACGTTTCATCACAAAGAGTCACACACCACACAGGCTCACTCACACCGGCCAGACCGCACGTGCGCGCGCGCACACACACACACACAGACACATATACACACTTTTTGCATACTTAATTGCACTTCTGTGGATGCAAGCACTTCCAGAAACACATGCGCGCCCTTTCAAACAGACACTTGCATGTTGACACGTGCACACACACGCAAATACACACATGCACACTTGTTTGTATATGAATACATGCGCATGAGATAACATCCAAACCATCACCTCTCTGGTTCCCTTCAACAGCACACAGCGATCATGGAAGGGAAACAACTTCAGCATACTGTAGTTGCTGCAAAATACACACGTTGACCTCCCTTCTAATCTCTCCTGTATCGATATGCATGTGTGTGAGTGTGTATGAGTAGATCTTGCATGCAGCAGGCTTGAATTAAAATATAATACAATTGATGTGTGTGTGTGCGTGCAAATGTGAGGGTGTGTTTGTGCCGGTGAATGACAAGTATCTCTCCAAAAAGTTGTGTGTTAGATCAGCTAGCATGTGACTATGTATAGATTCACTGCTTTTATTTGCAACACACACACACACAGATCATATATCAAGATAAATAGAGGTATTTTCCCTTACCTTATTTTTGATCACTGCCAACATGATTCTTTGGAAATAATAGATAAGAAACACAAAACGTTCAAATACACTGTTTATTCTCAGTATATACTTCCTATATAGTTACAGCAAGTCATCAGCAGTTTGCACAAATACCTGGTCAGAAACAAATGACATCGTTTCATTTGTTTTTATTCTATAGACACATGTAAACCCAATGAACATGAATGGTACATGAATGATCAGTCACAATGCTGTCTTTGTACTGAAATCATATTGCTTGGTTGTCTATGATTATACTGTGGCTAGTTTTCGTTAATGTTTTATACAGGAAACATCAAAGTTTAAAAAAAAATACAGATAAGCACACTAATGGGAAAAACTGTGTGGTAAAAGTAAAAAGTTCTTCTTCTTCAAGATATGTTGGATATCACACAAAATAGTTTTCAATGAACTTTACTGGGTACGTAAAACTTACAGAGAGAAGGAACATGCTGTGGTTTTATTTTCCAACATTGTGGAATGACGAAAAAATGAATGACTAGCAATGAACATGACAGAGGCATACATCATGAGTGCAAAATGGACGGAATAATAACTGAGATATACCACTCCTAGCACTGATTCCAAATATATACTGCATGAGGAAAACAGATATTTTGGCAACAATGCCAATCATACCTTGCATTCAAACTGTTCAGAGATTCGTATTATCATAAAGAAGTCAGCTGATAAAGAAATGTCATGTGAACAGACGAGAGCATTGAATTCCTTTCACAGAAGTATCGTGATGTCAGAATTCTTGCTCCATCTTGGCATTAGATGCAGGCATTTTGTTTCTTTGTGACGGGGTTTAAAGGGCAATGTCTAAAAACCTGGATAATCACCATCTGGAAGATCTGGTGAAGTATAAATACATTTTCTCCATATCCTAAGCAATAACCACCAATGTAAGGTGGATGCTATGCTATTCAACAACTTGCATAATTTTTATGGGCGTTTCTTCAGAACCATCTATCATCATGGAAGGCTGAAGAGAATGAAGTAAACAAAACAAACAAAAAACAATCATCAAAAATCACACACCTGGCAAGACTTGTTACATTCCAGTAAAAACAGACTGGTCGATTCCAATATGGTTTTCATATTGCTTAATGAAGGGAAACAAAATTAAAACGATGTACTTGCAGCTAAACTAATGACAATGTGCATGGAAATCTGCAAATCTGAAGCAGAAAATGCTCACATTAACACCAACGTATATGAGGTAGATGAATGAACAGTATGTTGTGGACGTCACTGCATGACTCAATAAATGACTGACAGTGAACATGATATATACATGTGCATACTTGTCCATATACTTGTCTCTCACACACACACACACACAGAGGAATTGCATCGTTACCTGAAATGCATAGACTGACACAAGGCTGGCCCAATCAAACTGTCTACACTGAGGATAAGACCACATCAACAGCCTTCTTTCACTGGAGGTATCTATCCTCATACAGAGAAGCCAGTACATAGCAGCACTGTTCTGGCTGCCCAAGACATTGAAGGTAACAAGACTGCTTTTCAGAACAGTGGGGACTAGGCTGAAAAGGGACTGGGATTTCTTGTTAATAAACTGGGATGGGGAGCACATTTCATAATCTGTTCTCCCGTGGATTTTACTCGTGTTAGGTGATCAGAGCATTGAACTCCTTTCACAAAAGTATCGTGATGTCAGAAAGGGCTTGCCAAGACATTCCTGCAGGGCACAGTGCAAGGGGGGAGAAGGAGAGGCAGACAGAGGAAGAGATGGGAGGACAACATCCCAGAATGGACGGGCCTGAGGTTGAGCGATACAGTCAGGATGTCAGAAAACCGAGAGGATTGGAGGATGCTGGTTGCCAGATCACCTGTGGCGCCCCAACGGTCCACAAGACTACGGGATAGGTGAAGGTGATCAGTGCAAAGCAGTTTTCATTCTGGCTCAAAGCCTATCGATCCATAAGGTCAGGACACTCGTTTCTTTCTTGCCCAGTTTCCTGCAGTTACACCACCACCAGAAACAACTAGTTGCTCTAGTATGAAAGGTGTTAAAAGGAATCAAAAGAAAATATGGATAACAGCATGGGAACAATAACGGCCACTCAACTTTTTTCCTCTCTCTCACACACACACACACATAGAAAACATTTTAAAGACCAAACTGTCTATATAAATCATATCACATAAAACAACATGACCTGTTCAACAAGGAAGGAAATCAACATATCACAAAAAAACAATCTTTTTACAGGTAATCGAGGTATGGTGGTTAAGGGAAGCTTGACAAAGAAGAAAAAGAAATACCCTTTTTGATTTATCACTTTGAATCACAGGCTGTCCTTTTAATTTCTTCTTTAACACTGAACACTACTGAACAGTTTATCAGACTGGGCTAATTCTCTCAATTAAGTTTTTGGCAACTACACTTTGTATTTAATTAAGAGGAAAAGTACATGTTTTCACAAAATCTATGAGTGCGTGTGTGAGTTTAAGCACTGTAAATCAAAATCTGATGTCACACATTTCTCTTTTTTTTCTTCTAAATGCTACACACGACAACACTATCTTACTACCATTTTCAACCTCAGTACACTGGTAAAAATAGTAGCCATCCACTGAACGGTATCTAACACATGGGAATTTGAAGTGAATGCTGGATCATCTTCATAGTCATGATGACACGCACTGACTTGTTTCATTTCAACTGTACAAGTTTTGTACAGATATTGTCAGATGAAAACTGACAAATTCTTGCTTCTAAGTGATAAACAAAAGTTCATTCCAACTGGTGATAAACTTTTGCTACCCTTCCTCATTCTGTGATAAATAAACTAGCAGCTACCAAGTCTGACATACCACATTAACAGAATCTGCCCATGTCACTGTTTGAACTTCCAACACCAATCGTGTTGAAATAAGCAATAAAATAACAGAATAAAACTCTTATGTTAACATACAGACAACAATTAAAAACCATATATTATTAAAAGCATTAATATAATACATGTGAATATACTCCCATCAAATATGGGGCCATAATGTTTTAGCAGTCTGTGGCAATGAATGTGCAAAAAAAACAACCACCCCGAAACACTTTACTCAATAACAACAGTTCTACTGCAAGTCTTTCTCACATTGAATGCAGATTACTTAGACCTTGATTGCAGCTTGACCTTGACCTTACGCCAAGTTCCTTGCAGCCCCGCGGCGTGAGAAACAACACGACGGAAGTTGTTGTCATGGGCAGCAGCCACGGAATGAAGGTCACGGTCACTCAGCTCGTGAAGCCGGCGACAGATCAACGACTGCAGCTCAATATCCGGTTCAAAGCCGTACTCGTGCTCTCTGAAGATGCGAATCTGGTCAATCATTTGGGAAATCGACCTGTCACAGAAGAAGAAAGAAAGAAAAAAAATTACAAAACTCACAGTAAACACGACTAAAGCATTTTGCCGTTGATTGATTGATGTGGATACTTATATAGCGCCTATCCTTGGTCAGAGACCAAGCTCTAAGCGCTTTACATACACGGGGACATTTGCACCACAGGCTGCCTACCTGGGTAGAGCCGACTCACGGTTGCCACTGGGCGCTCATCATTCGTTTCCTGTGTCATTCAATCAGATTTCAGACGCACACACATACACACTCAGACAGACATGTAACATTTTACGTGCCATGAGCTATATTCTACAATATGTTTGTCTTTTCAGACAGAAACAAGTAGAAAAGAAAAAGAGAAGAGGGTGTTGATTCATTTATTTCCAGTTTGTTCACACAAGTTTTAAACTCACACTTTTTTTCACTCAGTCTTCAGTCACTATATCTGACTGATCCCAAACAGGACAACCATCACCGAACCAAGACCTGAACAACTGACCTTACAGGTTTTTGCCAATAGGTTATTATGAAAAACTCCATGAAAAAAAACGCACCTATGCTTATCAATTATCCTGGAAAATACAGAATTGTGTTTTGTCCTGTCCTGCCTCATCGTCTGCCACTGTCTATTATCCTTGAAATCTGTCTATTATCCTTGAAAATATATAACTAAATTTTGTCTTGTCTTGTTTTGTCCTGTCCTGCCGCATCTTCTGCCACTATCTATTAACCTTGAAAATACAGAATTATGTCTTGTCTGGTGTTGTCGTACCCTATATTCTGCCACTGTCTATCAACTTTGAATTCTGTCTATAATCCTTGAAAATATAGAATTTAATTTTGTCCTGTCTTGTCCTGTTGATCCTGCCTCACCTTCTGCCACTGTCTATTATCCTTGAAAATACAGATTCATGTCTTGTCTGGTGTTGTTGTACCTCATCTTCTGCCACTGTCTATTATCCTTCATACCCTATCTTCTGCCACTATTATCCTTCATACCCCATCTTCTGCCACTATTATCCTTCATACCCTATCTTCTGCCACTGTCTATTATCCTTCATACCCTATCTTCTGCCACTATTATCCTTCGTACCCTATCTTCTGCCACTATTATCCTTCATACCCCATCTTCTGCTACTATTATCCTTCATACCCTATCTTCTGCCACTGTCTATTATCCTTCATACCCTATCTTCTGCCACTGTCTATTATCCTTCATACCCTATCTTCTGCCACTATTATCCTTCATACCCCATCTTCTGCTACTATTATCCTTCATACCCTATCTTCTGCCACTGTCTATTATCCTTCATACCCTATCTTCTGCCACTATTATCCTTCATACCCCATCTTCTGCCACTATTATCCTTCATACCCTATCTTCTGCCACTATTATCCTTCATACCCTATCTTCTGCCACTGTCTATTATCCTTCATACCCTATCTTCTGCCACTATTATCCTTCGTACCCTATTCTTCTGCCACTGTCAACTATCCATGAAAATACAGAAGTACGTCCTGTCTGGTGTTGTAATACTGTCTATCGTCCTTGAAAAATACAGAATCATGTCTTGTCTGGAGTTGTCGTACCTCATCTTCTGCCACTTGTACATGCCGTTGGCCAGCGTGAAGCCACCGATCTCCAGCTGCTGCAGGTGCAGCAGGAAGTAGAGGACGCAGGGGATTGTGGGACAGATGTGGCTGTCCTTGGTCTGCATCAGTGCCATCGGCTCTCCCTTCAGCTTCACCTGTATGGACACAGTCAGCAGAAACTTCTCTACAAGCACTCTCTTCTTCTTCTTCTTCTGCGTTTGTGGGCTGCAATTCCCAAGTTCGCTCGTAGGCACACGAGTGGGCTTTTACGTGTGTGGCCGTTTTTACCCCGCCATGTAGGCAGCCATACTCCGTTTTCAGGGGTGTGCATGCTGGGTATGTTCTTGTTTCCATAACCCACCGAATGCTGACATGGATTACAGGATCTTTAACGTGCGTATTTGGTCTCTGCGTGCATATACACACGAAGGGGGTTCAGGCACTAGCAGGTCTGCACATATGTTGACCTGGGAGATCGTAAAAATCTCCACCCTTCACCCACCAGGCGCCGTCACCGTGATTCGAACCCGGGA
The DNA here is from genome assembly GCF_041734735.1 of Babylonia areolata. Lineage (NCBI taxonomy): Eukaryota > Metazoa > Mollusca > Gastropoda > Neogastropoda > Buccinidae > Babylonia > Babylonia areolata. Next base: position 32,221,907 of record NC_134894.1, read on the forward strand.
CCCTCAGACTGACAGTCCAACGCTTTAACCACTTGGCTATTGTGCCCGTCTACAAGCACTCTCAGCTTCCTTCTTCTCCAGCGCCACCCTTGTCAGCTCCCTTTGGATGCATGACAAATGAGGAAGGGAGAGAGTGGGGGAGGGAGCGAGGGAGGGAGGGGTTTTGAGAAAGAGTGGTCATGAATGATTCATGTAATCTGTAACTTTTTCTTTCATGTGAAGTGCCCCGAGTTCTTCGAGAGAAAGGGCGCAATATAAGTGTATATTATCATCATTATTATTGTTGCTGCTTATTGCCCTGGGCCGAAAGAAACTCACCAAACCTCTACAGCTGGTGAACTCTCATTTTATCTTTCAATAGAGTGATGGGTAAAGTATGTCCAAGTACCAGTCATTTCTATCTCAGTGAGACTGAAAATAATTTCTGGGAAAAGTTTACAAACTAATAAAAAAAAAAAAATTTTTTAAAGAAACCGACAGACCATGCTAGTGAGGACAACTAAAAAAAAAAATGTGAATGCCTTAGAACTGAGAGTGAGGTGAACTACTGTTTGGATCTACTGAACTACTGTTTTTCACAGCTCATGGTTGACTTCTTGTGGACCTGCGATACAGGGAACTCGCACCTTTACAAATGTGTGCAGTGCACGCGGAATTGTCCGACCCAACCAACAGACAAACTGAAAAAAGTCTGAACTACCTGTGAGGAACAAAGTGAACATGCTCAATACAGAAAATAAACCTGAAAGAGGGATAACCTCCATAAAACAGAAAAGTAATAATAATAATAATAATGGTATTTATATAGCGCTGGATCTTGTGCAGAGACAAATCAAAGCGCTTTCACACCAGTCATTCACACGCATGCACAACTCAATACTGTAGAAACTAAGGCCAAGGAAGGGCAGGCAAGGGAGGCTATTTTGGGAAGAGGTGGGTTTTAGTCAACAGTAGTATTACCTGTTCACAACAGAAAACCCAACAGTGGTATTACCTGTTCACAACAGAAAACCCAACAGAGGTATTACCTGTTCACAACAGAAAACTAAAAACAGGTGTTACCTGTTCACAACAGAAAACTAAAAACAGGTATTACCTGTTCACAACAGAAAACCCAACAGTGGTATTACCTGTTCACAACAGAAAACTAAAAACAGGTATTACCTGTTCACAACAGAAAACTAAAAACAGGTATTACCTGTTCACAACAGAAAACCCAACAGTGGTATTACCTGTTCACAACAGAAAACTAAAAACAGGTATTACCTGTTCACAACAGAAAACCCAACAGTGGTATTACCTGTTCACAACAGAAAACCCAACAGTGGTATTACCTGTTCACAACAGAAAACTAAAAACAGGCATTACCTGTTCACAACAGAAAACCCAACAGAGGTATTACCTGTTCATAACAGAAAACTAAAAACAGGTATTACCTGTTCACAACAGAAAACCCAACAGTGGTATTACCTGTGGTATTACCTGTTCACAACAGAAAACTAAAAACAGGTACTTACCTTTTCCTAACAGAAAACCCAAACACAGGTATTATCCGTACAAAATAGAACAGGCATTACCTGTTCAGCCTCTAGGTCCTCCATGAGTGCAGTGATTTTGGCAGGCAGGTGTTTCCAGGCAGGCAGCTGTCGCACCAGGAGGTTGTCGAGGCCAGCCACAATGGCCAGGGCTGTGGCGTAGTTCCGTATCTCCACGCACAGCTGGGCCGTCTGCAGGAACTTGGTCAGTGCTGCCACCTGGCTCTGGTTCAGAGAATGGTGGTTATAATTACAGAGATGCCAAGCCCTGCCCAGTGCTTGCAGGAACAATCAGGAAATTTGGCAGGAACACTCAGACTCCAAACCACATCAGCAAGCATACATTTTATCTACAACGCAAACAAACAATGTAAACGCGCATGCGATTAGTAGTGGTTAGTAGTGACTGCCCTGGCCTCGTGATCGATAGGTCTAGAGCGTCTGGGTATGTGACCATGCTATGTAGGCAAAACTGAACTCACTGGAACATTTTTTATGTTGGCATAACGTCTGAACAAAATGCGATTGAGCGTAACAAAATACGGCAAAATTGTAACAGTTGGCATCCCTGTAAGTATTATGGACCACCCTTTCACTTTGAATTTTAGAGAATCTTATTCACAAGGAGGTATGTCAGCTGATCGTCAAAGCTTGACACACAACCGATGGACTTTGAGGTTTCTTGTGAAGAGTTCTTCTGTGCAGTGCCCTAATGACTCTCCACCGAGTTCAGGGAGAAGAAAAAATAACATTCAGGACGGAGGTGGAGGGGGGTAAATGCCTGAACTGCACAGACTAAATACCCTAGTCAGACCTTGGGAACCCACCAAGTACTACAGGAATAAAATCAATGGAAAAAAAAGAAATATCTATTCATCTATCTATCATTGTTATTTATCATTTCTCATTTCTTGATTATTAATTCCCTTTTTTTTCATTTCATTTTCACTAAAGGCCTGAATGTGCACTGGGTTCCGCTCCTGGTCAGACATCTGCTTAGCAGATGTGGTGTAGCGTATATGGATTTGTCCGAATGCAGTGACGCCTCCTGGAGTAACAGAACTGAACTTGTTGTTACAGCCCAGCCGACCACAAGGAGCCACATCAAGACTGAAAGCACTGATGCTGTAGAACAAAACAATACAAGAGGCAACAACAAAAACTGACAGCTGAAAAAAGAAAACTGGCAACAAGTGCAATAACATTCATGCACATAAACCTGGGACATGCCTCTTACATTACACTGACCGATCCGTCAAGTCTTCACCAGAGGATTAAAAACAACAACCATGAATATACACTCAATTATATTAACTATATCATACATAAAATGATATATATTAAAAAATTTTAAAAAACATACAAAACAAAATTTCTTTTGTTGTTTACTTTCCAAACTCACACAAAAAAAGGATATCAACTGGGTGAGAACATTACCTTCTTTGAAACTCAGAGAAGCACTTACAACACTCCTCATTCTCTATAGTGAACATGTCAAAGTTTTCTTTATTCCTCCCCCCCCAAAAAAAACCTTTTCGGGGCACACGGATTAAAAGAATACAAGGCACACCACACCGCACAGACAAAATATCAAAACATTATCTCTTTTACACACACAAACACATACACACACACACAGTGTGAGAATGCTGCAAAGAGAAGGGCAGTCACAGCCTGGCCAGGACCCACCCACCTTCTGCGACCCGCAGCAGAGGATCTCTGCCGACACCCAGTGGGTGATCTCCTGGCTGTGGGAGATCAGCTCAGAGATGCGAGGTTCAAACAGCGTGGCCCCGACAAACAGCGACTGGGCACCGGGTTTGGCTTTCCTGAAAACACACACATGTACAATACAGTTAGATGTTTTCCTGTACCAGCCCACCTCCTCTCCTTTTCCTCTCCCTCTTTCCCCTATCCTCCTTTTTCTCTCTTCCTTCCTGCCCTTCTTTTTTTTTCATTTCATTCTATTCACATTCTCTAAGTGGAGTGATGGCCTAGAGGTAACGGTCCACCTAGGATGCAAGAAAATCTGAGCATGCTGGTTCGAATCATGGCTCGGCCACCGATATTTTCTCCCCCTCCACTAGACCTTGAGTGGTGGTCTGGACGCTAGTCATTCGGATGAGACGATAAACCGAGGTCCCGTGTGCAGCATGCACTTAGCGCACGTAAAAGAACCCACGGCAACAAGAGGGATGTTCCTGGCAAAATTCTATGGAAAAATCCACTTCGATAGGGAGAACAAATAAAACTGCATGCAGGAAAAAATACAAAAAAATGGGTGGCGCTGTATTATAGCAACGCGCTCTCCTGGGGATTTCACAGAGAAATCTGTTGTGATAAAAAGAAATACAAATAGAAATACAACAAACAAATAAATTACAGCATTATAACTGTCTGTGTCATGACAATCGATCACTCCTCTCTTCGAAACTGTGTCTCCTTATATATATATTTATTATGGCGGTGTATATGGGTAAGCAATGAAGAAGTGAGAAACACCATCAGCACATTTGTCAGTTTGACGACCTACTGACCACAGTGAAAAAAAAGGAAAATGAGATGGCATGGTCACATGATGAAAATCTGATGGGCTCGCCAAGATCATCCTTCAGGGAACAGTGCAGTGGAAAAGAAGACGAGGCAGACAGCGAAAGAAGTGGGCAGACAACATCACTGAGTGGACAGAGAGAGGAGCTTTGCTGAAACGTGGGCCTTATCCCACAACCGCCAGAAACGGAGAGTGCTGGTGATGCGTTCAGCAGTGCAGCACCCCTACAACCAAATCAAGTGTCAAGACCAGTGACAACGACAGTGATATCGGTAAGCACCGGTTGAATGACCTTCAATAGCATTTTGTAAACTTGCTTTTTTTTCTGCTGCTGCCTCATCTGCATCGTTTCAGTGGCATTACTTCCCCACCACTCATTTCAAGTCCTCCATACATAATCACAGCCAGATTTGTCTACAACAGTCATCCCCGAAAATGGAGTATGGCTGCCTACATGGCGGGATAAAAACGGTCATACACGTAAAAGCCCACTCGCGTACATACGAGTGAGCGTGGGAGTTGCAGCCCACGAACGCAGAAGAAGAAGAAGAAGAAGTCTACAACAGTCTCAGAGAAGACTTGTCTGGGTGATAGAAGTTCACAAAAATTGTACGTTGAATCAGAACAAGTACTACTGAACAACACCAGAGTTGGCAGTAACTGTTGCAGACAAACCCGGGTGTGGTTGCGTGTGAAGACTGTGTCTGTTAGGTAAAGGACACGCTGAAACACGGTGATCAATCCATTCACTCAAATGCATTTTTCAGCAAATGAGTTCATCTGTGACACAAGGAATGGGAGGAAGGAGGAAGGAAACTAAACAGAAACCACACAATTCAGCTGAACATGTTTCCTTTTTCTTTTTATAAAATTACACCCACCATCTGATTTTCCTGTCTTAGCGACATCAAAACCATCAGATCAAACAAACGGAATGCCACACAGAATTCATAACAGCTCTTTCAGAAACAGAAAACACGAAACAAAGATATCAGAATGCATGCACTGATGACACTGAGCAGACAGATCCAAGTCACACAGGTCAATACTGATTCATTACTAAGTTCAATACTGATTCATTACTAAGTTCAAAGTGGAAACTGGATGTAAATTCTTTTCTTTTTTTTTTTTGTTTTTTGTTTGTTTTGTTTTTGTTTTTTGTTGTTTTGTTTTACCTGGACATGGACGGAGTGTGGAGACTGGGTATGGAGAGGTCCACCCCGACTCCTTGAGACTTGGAATCCAGGTAATGCACAGGGTGTGTGCGATGAAACAGCTCCTGGACACAGGAACAAACCCCAGTTGATGACCAACTCGAAGAGACACAATGTGACCATGCACGCTAACAAAAATACACTTTCTAAAGAACAAAATACATCAACACAAAATTGTGCACCGCCTACTTTGCCCCTCTTTTCAAACTCGGCCTCGTGCACATCTGTCATTTGGACACCATGTTCCCTATGCATCCCTCTCCCCTCTATCCCTCTCCCTGACATCAAATCAAATCAAATCATGGTGCTTAAAGCCTTGCTGACCACTTAGGGCATCTCAAGGCTATCTCCACGTTAGCATCTACTTCATCTCCCTGATACGACGCGGTCCTATACATACACCCATAGTTTCAGTTTCAGTAGCTCAAGGAGGCGTCACTGCATTTGGACAAATCCATATACGCTACACCACATCTGCCAAGCAGTTGCCTGACCAGCAGCGTAACCCAACGCACTTAGTCAGGCCTTGAGAAAAAAAACAAAAACAAAAAACACTGCCACTACTAATAATATGTATAAGGCGCAAAAACTTGATGAAGTCAGCTATAAGCGTACATAAATAAATAAATAAATAAATTAATTAATAATAATTATAATATAAAAAAGTAGTAGTAGTAGTAATAAATACAATAATAATAAATAAATAAATGAATAAATAAATAAAAAGACAACAACGATTATAAATAAGCAAATAAATGCAAAACATGGAGACACACATTCACACACACATGCACAACAGACATGCACCAAACATGCAGCTTCACAGATATGAAAGCACAGACCCATAAATTACAGATAGGGGAGTGCTGCGAAACTGACTCCACAACAAGAATGGCTCATACAGACTCATGATGATGAGATCGGCTGAACTGCTTCTTCATTGAAAATGGGTCTTACAGACCCAGACATAGAATAAGTAGGGGTTTTTTTTTGTTTGTTTTTTTATATATTTCTTTTTATCACAACAGATTTCTCTGTGTGAAATTCAGGCTGCTCTCCCCAGGGAGAGCGCGTCGCTACACTACAGCACCACCCATTTTTTGGTATTTTTTCCTGCATGCAGTTTTATTTGTTTTTCCTATCGAAGTGGATTTTTCTACATAATTTTGCTAGGAACAACCCTTTTGTTGCCGTAGGTTCTTTTACGTGCGCTAAGTGCATGCTGCACACGGGACCTCGGTTTATCGTCTCATCCGAATGACTAGCGTCCAGATCACCACTCCAGGTCTAGTGGAGGGGGAGAAAATATCGGCGGCTGAGCCGTGATTCAAACCAGCGCGCTCAAATTCTCTCGCTTCCTAGGCGGACGCGTTACCTCTAGGCCATCACTCCACAGGGGCTGAATCTGTATCCAAAACTGGTGAAATAACCAAATGAAAACAGAGTCATAAAACAGTAGAAAGGAGGTAACGTCACTTCAACTATGCACGAAGGTGACTGTACAGACTGGCCTTTGTGTTTAGGATACCAAAATAGGAACATTTTCTTCGGTTTATGCTCAAGATCTGGTACTTGAATGCATGAAAAGGATCCAAATAATTCACGATTTATATCCATATATATCTTTTGTTGTAAACACCACTATCCAGCTCTCTGTCTTGGAGGTGTGAGCACCAAACTCCATTAACATTATCAATATCATTTACCATCATCACCCTTATCATTATCATCATCAGCAGCAGCAGCATTATAGTAATATTGTATCATCATCATTATTATGATGATCATGATGTTGTTGACAATGATGATGATAATTAAAATTATAAATAATATTAATAATATTAATTATCATCATCAACATCATCATCATTACTATTATTATTGTTATCATCATCATTATCATTATTAGCATCATTATTATTACCATAATCATCATCAACATTATTACTGTGTGTATGAAAGTTCCCCAGGAGTCAAATGATGAATGTGACAGTCAACACAGAAAAACAACAATAATGGAAGGTGCTAAAAAAAAAATAATAAATAAAAATAAAATAAATAAATAAATAAAAAATCTAAGTTAACTCACTCGGAACGGCAAGTTTTCTCCCTTGCTTTTCCCCACAGACAGCCCATTTCTATGAGTTTGGAAAAAAAATTACAAAAAATACAAAATACAGAGTAAGAAAATGAAAATTTCAGACCTGGTATACTAAAAAAATTTAAAAAATCAAATTTCTCATCTTATTTTTACAGTTTTGCCATTATGTAGAAAATAATGCCAATTTTTCACCACGAATCACCATACCCATGCTTACTTTCTGCAATTAATTCACTTTCGTCTTCGTCATCATCCACCTTTCAGATGTCTGACCCTTCAGTTTGTAGCATTTCAAGTACTTTGGCAAGACTAAAACGTTGTCGTCGCTGCCTTGTTCACTCCACAACATTTTCAGAACCCGCTTCAGATGCCATTAGCTAACCGGCCAGCTTGCGAGCAGGTGACTGGTCTGTGACTTTGTCAGTGTGTGTGCGACACAGGCCACATATGACAGGCTGGCCAATCATACCATTCGGCTGTGGAGTGACCCAGAATAGCACACTCTGCTTGGCTAATCACCAAGTCACATGTACAGCGCGTGATGGATTTTTACTTCTGGAAAATGCTATTCCATTCCGTCGTCCGAATACGTTTTACGAGTATGTAGGAATGCGTGAACGTTCCTTCGTCCGGAGAGAGTTAAAAAAAAAAAAAAAGAGGGGGTAAATAAGGCAGTACCAGGACAAAGGTTTTCAAGAAGCACTAGGCACCAGCCCACCATCCCTCACCTGTTCCATCAGGGTCAGCTGCTCGGCCAGCCTGTGCGGAGAGTAGTCCATCAGGTGGGCCACGTCTGTGCGGCGAGACAACGTCAGAGTGCTCCCCCCTTCTTCCGCTCGACTCGCCGGCCGTTTCTCCACCACCAACCCCTTCTCCTCCTTCCTCCCCCCTGCTTTGCCAGTGCCTTCCGACTTGCGGCGCCCTAGCAGTGACCTGAACGACTCCCACTGAAAACAACGCAAAGGGGAGAAGAAATGGAGAGAGTTATCACTCTTTATATTGTTTATTAATCCTGTACATTCCTAGCCTCATCATTCTTTATTTCGGAAGAACTCATGGTTATGATTTGGTTACGAGAACATCTGAGCCAGACTCTAAGGAGAAATGGGGATGTCATGGCAGTATGTGCTGAATAAGTTGTGTCGTGACTGAATCATTGTTGTCATGACAGTATGCCAAATAAGTTTTGCCATGACTAAATCAATTGTTGATAAGCAGTATGCTGAAAAAGTTGTGTTGTGACTGAATCATTGTTGTCATGACAGTATGCCAAATAAATTTTGCCATGACTAAATCATTGTTGATAAGCAGTATGCTAAATAAGCTGTGTCGTGACTGAATCATTTTGTCACAAAAGCATGCCAAATAAGTTTTGCCAAGACTAAATCATTGTCGTCATGTCAGTATGCCAGATAAGTTGTCACGACTAAATCAATTTTGTCATGACAGTATGTCAAATAAGTTGTATCAAGACTAAGTCAACATCATCATGTCATGACAGTATGTCAAATAAGTTGTCATGACTAAACGTTGCCATGACAGCATGTGACAAATAAGTTATGACTTATTCAATGTTGTCATGGCAGTATGCCAAATACGTTGTGTCGCAACTAAATCAATGTTGCCAGAAAACAGAAAGAGGCGCAACCTAAAACTCAACATGCACAGGTACTTTATTCAGACCCCTCATTATTTGTCAGAGTTTATCAAAGACTTCACCAGATTTGCTACATGCAGAAGAAAGTTTCCTCACTCAGAATCAACAGCCAAACTTTCCATTGCTTGTGTATTTCAAAGGTTTTTACACATCACATTCCTCAGCAAAACTGGTACAGGTACTTCACGTGACACATGCTGAGAACAAAAATTGTGTTTTTGTTGATTTGTTCGTTTGATTTTTAACTGATGGCAGCTAAGGTAATCAGAATGATTCACACCTTTGGATTTATGTACAAAGACTTGGTCAGTCTATAATGAAATGTCAGCAAATAACACAGTCTAATCATCAGAGAAGCACTTCTAAACCTAACTTTTAAGTAAGCTGTAAAAAGTTCAACTTATCTAAACTGATTGGCTATTGTGTTGTACGTTAAACACTCCACTCTGCTGGACATATATTCAATGATGACACTGTGATATTATTTTCACAAGGAAATACAGATATGTTACTATATGTAATGAAATGAAAATATCAGAATTTTGCAAAAAATTAAACTGGAGTTAAGACACCGACTACCCAGCCATACTTAACATGCTGACACCTAAACCAAAGCCATTTATATTTGAAGTTACCTGTGTGTCTAATGAAATGGTTCTAGCGTATTTAAATGACATTTATAACAAATTAGATTTTAAGACAGAAAAAGAAGAGGGGAAGTTTGAACACCATGATACACTGCATGATGGACACACACACACACACACACACACACACACACACACACACACACACACACACACACACCCAAGAAAAACAATATATTCACAGGTTGGCCATCAGCAGACTAATGTAACTCGCAAACGTGGACAAAAAAGAAAACAAAGACTGGATTCAAGACACAAGCCAAATGAACAATGATATCAACAAGCAATAAACAGAAAATAAAAAAAACATAATGTTTGTCACTATGAACTTTGTCATCAATGCATAGCTCTTCTAAAATGTGCCCTGCCATCTCCCCCGCCCACACATACACTCACACTAATACCCTGTGTAAGATGTCTAATACCCAAGCCAAGTAGGAGGCATCAAAATGTACGGCTGTGTTTATAAAACCTTGTTTCTCTGCCTGGTTTTGAAAAGAGTTGCCATCAGAGTGATGATGAAAAACATCAGGCCAGATCTACTTACTTACAAGACGCGCTTTGCTGTGCTCAACCTTCGCAGGTTTGTGACATTTTAAAGTGCGGTTAACACGGCTTATGACTGCTATTTTGTTAATAAAATGTACTGAGGGAGAAAGGTAAAAAATGCAATTGTCTCATCATTTCCTCTTTCTATCAAATGCTCCCCCCCTCCCACCGCCCCACCCCCCTCATATATCCCATCCCCACAACACTGAACATACCAGAAAAAAAAATAGAATGTGATAAACTTTTTTTTTTTTGGTATTGTTATCAAGGGAGAGAGAGAGAGAGAGAGAGATAGGGAGAGAGAGAGAGAGAGAGCACTATTTATGCTTTTTTTTTTGCTATTTTTTTTTTTGTTGCTACTGATGTCGCTTTTTGGAAACACTGTACAATCTTCTGCTTAAAACTGTATTATCACCGATATAATCTACCATACAAAACATTCATTTTAGGCAAGACAAATAACCACTGCATACCATCAAAAGCTAGGATCTTATGAGCACAAGATGAGAAAAGAAGAGAGATGACCAGAGGGAGACTGATATAAACAGAAAATCAATCACAACAGTTAAATTTGGGGGACAAAGATGACAAATTGGGCTTTTACAAAACAACATAACGAAGTGGTTAATTTGAAGTGAAGCAGCAACTATGGTTCATCACCTGTCATTTTGATTTCAAACAAACTGATTTAAAGGATGATTGATAGGAAAAAATCCCTTTTATTCTTTTTTTAAATTTTTTTTCCATTTCAGTCATTTCATAAAAACAATGTCCCACAAAAAGACAGCCACAAAGACAATTAATCTAATCAACAAATATACAAATCCAAAAGTAAACAAATGCACAGAATAAATAAAAACAAACATCCTCAAAATGATTAAGTACCACAAGCACTGTTCAGAAGACAGCTGCTTGGAAGAAAAAAAAAAAAAAATCAAGCAATTAGAGTCAAATCTCTATCAACACAACTTCATGAGTCTACATGATACATAAGCAGGTATTCGTCTGCAACAGCTGTGTGACTGAGGGAACACGACAGAGAATAACAGAGACAGTTTCAGTTTCAGTTTCAGTAGCTCAAGGAGAGGCGTCACTGCGTTCAGACAAATCCATATACGCTACACCACATCTGCCAAGCAGATGCCTGACCAGCAGCGTAACCCAACGCGCTTAGTCAGGCCTTGAGAAGAAAAAAAAGGTGAATAAATAATAAATAAGCTTACATAAATAAATAAATAAATAATAATTATAATATAAAAAAGGTAGTAGTAATAATAATAATAAAATAATAATAATAAATAAATAAATAAAAAGAGACAGTGTACTTGTAAGCAAAGGCTGAAGGGTGGGTGCGGAGAGGTGATGGACAAGATGAGACTTGCAGAGCAACGGTACCAAAAGAACTTAATGAACGACAAGGGATGTCTCAGTGAGTGTGCATTTTGCACACACAAAAATCCCCAACAAACAAAAATCTAAACAAACAAACAAACAAAGACTTTTTCAACCCTTCCAGTTCCATCACATCTTTCGTTTTTCTCTTCACCATAGTGTTGCATTCCTTGTTATGATTGTTGATGTGATGCTTTATGGAGGGAAATATTAAATGTTAAAGATTATGTGAGAAAAGGGAGGGAAGAAGATTTTGAAAACTGAGTGGTACACATACAAGAAAAAAAAATGCTGAGAGAGAGAAAAAAGACATGCAAACAGAAAATAATAATGCAACAGAGAATTATATAGCTATAGATAGCAAAATCATATGGATAAATAAAGTACAGAAATGAGTGAACCAAGAACGTGATCTTGCAGTAAAAAAAAAAAAACAAAAAAAAAAACCAAAAAACTTATACTGGAGACAAACAATACAAATGTTAGCTGAGGAACAGGGGAAAACAGGCTGTGGGTCATTATGGTAACACGCAGGACTCAAAACCCACAAAGATTCCACACATTTACCCATACCCTGTGCTGGAACAGAACAAGACTGTAAGGTCAACAGTGGAATTAAACACAGACCCCTGGACACAGAACTGATAACATTATGTGACATTCTCTGATGAATGCATCCGTTGTATAAATGGCTTGTAACAGGATAAAAACTTCACAGCAGCCATTTGCCACTCTTTCAGAATCACAAACGTGTATGTACTGGATATTCACAGTATTTCTTAATATTCATGACTAAATACCTGGTACATATATATATCCAACTGAAATGATTCCACACATCGTTGGCTCATAAACACAAGTACATACCACTGTTTCTATATTGCTGTTTGACAAGCACATAAAGGCATTACTGATAATAAATTTCACTTTCTGAAAAGTAGCTTTTTTCCAATCATTAAAACGTTAGATGCCATCTTTTTTGATAATGATGAATTTATGGTGCATTCATCAGAAAATGTAACATGAACCGTCAACCCATGGACAAATGGCAGTGAGTAAAATAAACCTGGGCGTGGTTTACCTCCATCAGTCGTTCAGCCTGTATCTGCAGTCATCACGGGAGAATAATATTTAAGTACAAATATACACACATAAGAACAATAATAAAAAAGCACAAACATCTGCATATAATAACAAAAAAGTACAAACATACACAAATAATAAAAAAATAACAAAGTACAAACACTAAGAATAATAACAAAGTACAAACATACAGAAACAACAACAATAACAATAATAACAAAGTACAAACATACAGAAACAACAATAACAATAATAGAACATACACAAATAACAAAAACAACAAAGTACAAACACAAATAAGAATAACAACAAAGTACAAACATACAGACACAACAACAACAACAACAAAGCACAAACACCCACACATCAGATCCAAACACTCCAACAACAAACAAACAAACGAAGACGTCAGTCACACTGACCCGTTTCGGGGAGGCCAGGTGCAGGTAGTACACCTCATCCTGATCCTCAGCGTCGTCAGCCTGGCGGATCAGCTCCGAGTTCTCCCCCAGGTGACAGGCATACAGCAGGTTCATCATGTTCTGTGACCCCTCCATTCCTTCACCCACCTGCCGACACCACAAAAGGCAACACTGACCAAAACATGTGGAGTGCTGGCCTTGAGGTAACGCGTCCGCTTAGGAAGCGAGAGAATCTGAGCGCACTGGTATGAACCCCACGGTTGCCACCATTTTCTCCCCCCCTCCACTAGACCTTGAGTGGTGGTCTGGATGGACGCTGGTCATTTGGATGAGATGATAAACCGAGGTCCCGTGTGCAGCATGCACTTGGCACATATTAAAGAACCCACGGCAACAAAAGGGTTGTCCCTGGCAAGCAAAATTTTTTCATAGAAAAAATCAACTTCGATAGGAAAACAAATAAAATTGCAGGCAAAGAAGAAGAAGAAAAAAAGTGTGGCGCTCTCAGTGTACTGGAACACTCTCCCAGGGAAGAGCAGCCTGAATTTCATGCAGAGAAATCTGTTGTGACAAAAAGAATGATAGAATACAGCATATATAGGGCAACGTATATGGTTTTGTCTGAATGAAGTGACAATGCCTCCTTGGGAAATTGAAACTATAACATAAGAGGAAACTAAAACTATAACAAAAACAGCAGCTTATCACTGAGTTAGACGCAAAGTTTGGCAAATCAGAGCAAACCGATAGGCCTAGTTTGCATGAGTGTGACATGAAGTATATGAAACCAAAACTGAAACACAGGCAGCAGCTTATCACCAAGTTAGCCACAAATTTTGGCCAGACAGAGCAAACCCATAGGCCTAGTTTGCATTATAATGTTGACATTGTGCAGTATACGACACCAAAACTGAAACATAAGCAGCAGCTTATCACTTAGCCACAAATTTTGGCCACACACAGCAAACCAACAGGCCTAGTTTGTATCAGTGTGACATTGAGCAGTGTACAACACCCAAACTGAAACACAGGCAGCAAACAGCGGCACAGACCCGCTGCATGACGAAGGCTTCCAGGCGGTCCAGCAGGGAGTCGTTGCGCTCAAAGTCCACACTGTAGTACCCCTCCACCCAGAACTGCAGCACGTCCACCGCCCTCTGCTGGACGCGAACAATGTCTGGGTCATTCTGGTTGCCCCTGGAAACACAATGTATGATGGTCAGTTGTGGGAGGCAAATGCCTGTCAGAGGAGGCAACTGCTGTTCCGAACGTCTGGACTGGAACTTTATTACAGTAGAGTATCTTGCTGAGTTACATCCCCACTCTCTCGGCCAAGAGAACTTGAGGACAGTCGGTGTTGGGATGGTCATTCAGATGAGACAATAAACAGAGGTCCCATGTGCAGCATGCATTTAGCGCACGTAAAAGAGCCCAGGGCAACAAAAGGGTGGTTGTGCCCTGGCAAAATGCTGCAGAAAAATCCACTTGGATAGGAAAACAAATAAAATTGTATGCAGGAAAAAAACAAACAAGAAAATGGGTGGCGCTGTCAGTGTAGCAATGCACTCTCCCTGGGGAGAGCAGCCCAAATTTCATACAGAGAAATCTGTTGTGACAAAAAGAGTAAAACAAATGCAGATACAAATGGTCGTCAAAAGCTGTCAGTTTAGCGATGCACTCTCCCTGGGGAGAGCTGCCCAAATTTCATAGAGAAATCTGTCGTGACAAAAAGAGTAAAACAAATACAAATGGTCGTCAAAGGCCAACTAGCCCCCACAGCTGCAGCATTAAAAGCCAGTGGAACACTGTCTCCTAGTCTGGGAGCCACAGTCCTTCACAAAGGACTAAGCTGTAAATGGATTCTAATCACAGTGGAGAAACCATTGATCATACAGCTCTTAATCTGCTGTTGTCCAAACTGTAAGCTTATATATGTCAATTTTTGAAATAAGCCAAGCATAAAACCTACGGCCACACAATGAAAAGATCATAAGCCCCTTACTGTTAACAAAACTTCAGCTTATAAGTGTCTTACATGTTTTTCACTTTGTAATCACAACACACAAAAACAACACAAACTTACAAACACAAAGGATACTACTAACAGATTTCAGACTGACTGTTAATAATCCTCAATAGCATAGCACATGAAATAATTCAGCAAGAGAAAGTAGCATGTAAGCTACTTTGAACATGTTTGACACTCAAGCAAGACCATTACTGCATACCCAAACACCAGATGAAAAATCAAAGTATAAGCCAATCAGCATACTGACCTGTGTGCGGAGGTGTATTTCTGTGTGATGAAGGTGAACACATCCTCCGCTCTCAGGAAGTACCGGAAGCAGAACAGGAACTGGTGAATGTAGCCATCACTCAGCGCTGACCTTTAACCAAAAAAAAAGATTATCAAAAATATATACATATAATGTGTGTGGAGTGATGGCCTAAACGTAACGCGTCCACCTAGGAAGCGAGAGAATCTGAGCGCGCTGGCTCGAATCACAGCTCAGCCGCCGATATTTTCTCCCCTTCCACTAGACCTTGAGTGGTGGTCTGGACGCTAGTCATTCGGATGAGACGATAAACCGACATCCTGTGTGCAGCATGTACTTAGCGCACATTAAAGAACCTATGGCAACAAAAGGGTTGTTCCTGGCAAAATTCCTTCGAAAAATCCACTTCGATAGGAAAAACAAATAAAACTGCACGCAGGAAAAAATACACAAAAAAATGGGTGGTGCTGTAGTATAGCGACGTGCTCTCCCTAGGGAGAGCAGCCCAAATTTCACAGAGAAATCTGTTGTGATAAAAAGAAATACAAATACAAATATCATAATAACAATGAAAGGAATGATAAAATGCCTTTTCTGCATGTTTCCGTGTTTCCAGGTCAATACACAGGTGCAGATTCTCCTTCTCTTTGCAAATTGCTCTGTGGCACATACATTCAGTTTCAAGATGTCAAAGTGTGCAGACTGATCCTTATACACCACATCTATTTTTAGGGGAAAAAAAGAGAAGCAAATGCCTGACCTTCACATACACCCAACATGCTGATCAAGCCTTGAGAGCCTACCCCAGGTTTGAACTCTCAACGCACAGTCTGCGACATTGCTGTGAGCAAACTGACACTGTCTTCACACAATTAATGAGGGAAAGGAGGTTCAAGCATGAAGCTTGACATCTGTCATATGTAGGCCCAAAGATTATTAATGCCACATCAACACGGTTGTCAGATGTGTTGGGGAAAAAAAAAAACAGCAATAAATTATAAGAAATGAGTTTCTTTAATGGTTACCGTAAAGTTCGGTCTATAAGCTGCGACTTTTTACCCCAGCTTCAACCTCTGCGGCTTATACAATGATGCGGCTTATTTGCGGATTTCAACGATCCCAGGAGTGTCATGTTTTCGTCTATTCTTAGCTGCCCTTCAACTCACCAAAATCATGATTTCTGTCCATGAATTTTTGGATGAGCTTCAGAATAGTGTGCTAACTGTTCACGTTTTATAAATCAAATCTGCACACATTAAAGCTTTCAGATCAGCATTCAGTTCTACTCTGCTCAAGTGTACACCCTCATCATGCCGAAAACGTGACATTATGCCTATGATGCAGCCTTCAAACTGAAGACGATCGGCCTAGCAGACGACAGTGCAAGCGACGAACCAGCAGCGACCTCACCTTCATGTTCATGAAGTGAAAGGTATGTTATCTGTGTCGCCTGCGATGGTTTATCATCAACTTGTGACTGGACGTCAAATGGGGGTCTGTGTGGCGGAAAGAAAGGGAGAAGACTGGCTGTTCTGGGTGAATCAGGAACTGGATACACAAGGAAACAGGAAACACACACACTCACTCCCACCACCCGTCTTTCACACACACACTCTTACTCCCTTCCTAACCCCCACCCCCACCCCCATGCCACCCATACCCCTCCACACACAGTTAAAGAGAAAGTGGAGAGAAGCCAGACTCACACAGTAAACAGGTACGCCAGCAGCCCCGCACACACACACACACACACACACACACACACAGTGAAAAGGGGAGAGAAGCCAGACTCACACAGTGAACAGGTACGCCAGCAGCCCCTCACACACACACACACACACACACACACACAGAGTGAAAAGGGGAGAGAAGCCAGACTCGCACAGTGAACAGGTACGCCAGCAGCCCCCCCCCCCCCACACACACACACACAGAGTGAAAAGGGGAGAGAAGCCAGACTCACACAGTGAACAGGTACGCCAGCAGCCCCTCACACACACAACACACACACACACACACACACACAGAGTGAAAAGGGGAGAGAAGCCAGACTCGCACAGTGAACAGGTACGCCAGCAGCCCCCCCCCCCCCCCCCCACACACACACAGAGTGAAAAGGGGAGAGAAGCCAGACTCACACAGTGAACAGGTACGCCAGCAGCCCCACACACACACACACACACACACACACACACACACACACACACACAGAGTGAAAAGGGGAGAGAAGCCAGACTCACACAGTGAACAGGTACGCCAGCAGCCCCTCACACACACACACACACACACACACACACACACACACACACACACACAGACACACACACACACACACAAGAGAAAGGGGAGAGAACCCAGACTCACACAGTGAACAGGTACGCCAGCAGCCCCTCACACACACACACACACACACACACACACACAAGAGAAAGGGGAGAGAAGCCAGACTCACACAGTGAACAGGTACGCCAGCAGCCTCTTTCACACACACACACACACACACACACACAAAAAGAGAAAGGGGAGAGAAGCCAGACTCACACAGTGAACAGGTACGCCAGCAGCCCCTCACACACACACACACACACACACACACAGAGCTAAAGAGAAAGGGGAGAGAAGCCAGGCTCACACAGTGAACAGGTACGCCAGCAGCCCCTCACACACACACACACACACACACACACACACAAAAGAGAAAGGGGAGAGAAGCCAGACTCACACAGTGAACAGGTACGCCAGCAGCCCCTCCGGGTGCCCAGCCTGTAACACCTGCACCTCCAGCCCTCCCGCCTCCCGCACCGTCTGGAACTGCAGCCACTGGTTGTCTGGGCAACGCTGCAGGGTCAGGGGTTGGCCGTCCTCCTCCCCCCGCCCCCTCCCCGATGACCCCCCGGTGACCACACTGTGCAGGAAGCTGGTGTGGACTCCGTGCAGTTCCGCCAGCAGCATCTGAAATCAAGTCGAGCCATGGTGCTTTGTTTAAAATAGGTTTCATCCTGCAAACTTGTTCATTTCAAAAATACCCATTTCATACATAGAGCAGCTTGTTTCCTTTTAACTCTCTCCATATGAACGGCGAAAGAGACGACGTTAACAGCGTTTCACCCCAATTACCACCATCAAAATATTGCAAGCGGAAGGCTCTTGTACTGAAGAGGTGAATGTTGACAAAGAATACCACAATTCTGACGACAGAAGCTAAAGGTTGGGTCATTGAGACACCCACTGAACATCCGAGGGGTCCGTGTAGAGGAGAAGAGAGGACTGGCCGTACTGAGTGAGTTAAAAAGAGGTTATGTACATTAATTTTCTCCATTTGAAACATGGAACAGCAGTTTTTTTCCACTGTTTTTTCTTTCTTTTTTTTAATATGGCACAAGAAACTTCATCTGTTGGATACATGGAACCACATATTTCCTTTTATTATTTTAAAAATATGGTATGTAATGCAAACACTTATCCGTTTTGATCCACAGAATGGTGCACTTCCTGTTAACATTTTAAAAATATGGTACGTACAGCAACTTCATCCCTTTGAAAAAAGGAGCAGCACTTTTTCTTTAATTAAAAAAAAAAAAAAAGAAAAGAAAAAAAATCCCAAAGCCATTTACAACCATTGAGGCAGTGAATTCATATTCACCACGCCAAACTTGGTTTCAGAATATGGTATGTACAGTACACTTAAAAATTTATCATTTTTTAAATGTACATGAAAATCACACCATTAATCATTAATATTGACTGCAAATGTGATTACAATTTAATAAGTTTTCAGAACCTTTCAGTAAAATGATAACATATACCACCAAGAAACCAAAACCTAACCAAACCAAAAAACAAAAAAAAAACAAAAAAAAATCACCTACCTTTAAATGTGCAACAAAAAACAATACCTACCTGTAAATGGGCAACAACAACAAACATCAACTACCTCAGTACCTGAAAATGGGCAACAACAACAAACATCAACTACCTCAGTACCTGAAAATGGGCAACAACAACAAACATCAACTACCTCAGTACCTGTAAATGGGCAACAACAACAAAAAAACCATCACCTACCTGTAAATGTGTGCGGCACAGGTCCAGGTACCTCAGACTGCCAGTCATTTCTAACATGTCCTTCAACACCTGACTGACCACACCTTTGTTGTCACCTGAACGACAGACATCAAACACACTAAACACAGGTGATTTCAGGCGTACACTCCCATCGATTGTAATCATTACAGCAACAAAAGAGCAAACTACTGCTACTATTGGTGGTGGTGGTGTTGTTTTTTTTCAACCCTCACTCACGACCTTTCTCCTTCTCTGCATCTCCTGTGATCCTTTTCTCTCAGAATGTCCACAGCCTGATCTGTACGAGTTCACATATCTACCTATCTTAATTTTTCTGCTGATTAATACTCCTTACTTCTCTTCAGCCTTGACTTTACCCCCACTGCCATTTCTACTAACACACTCCCCCCCCCCTCACAACCCCTCCCCACCCCCTGAAAATGGAGAATGGCTGCCTACACGGTGGGGGTAAAAACGGTCATACTGGTAAAAGCCCACTTGTGCATACCAGTGAACAAGGGAGTCACAGCCCACGAATGGAGAAGAATAAGATTTCTACTAATCACAGACCCTGAAGAAGGACCTATGATCAGAAACATCAATGGGAGTCTTACTCCACAACAACACACATTAAAGATCCCGTAATCCATGGCAGCAATTGGTAAGTAATGGCAACAAGAACACACCCAGCACACAGACCCCCCAAAACAGAAAGAAAAAAAGAGAGAATTTTTTTTTTTTTTTTAAATATATATATAAGCTTGCTCGTATATACAAGTGAACATGGAAGTGCAGCTCATGAACTCTGAAGAGGAATTGAATTGTTTTTCTTTTTTCATCACTACAGATTTCTCAGTGTGAAATTCAGGCTGCTCACCCCTGGGAGAGCGTGTCGCTGAACTGAAAGCACCACCCTTTTTATTTTTTTCTGCCTGTGATTTTAACTGTTTTCCTATCGAAGTGAATTTTTCTACAGAATTTTTGCCTGGGACAACCCTTTTGTTGCCATGGATTCTTTTACGTGCACTGAGTGCATGCTGTACACGGGACATCGTTTTATTGTCTCATCCGAATGACTAGCATCCAGACCACCATTCGAGGTCTTGTGGAGGGGGAGAAAATACTGGCGACTATGGGGTTTGAACCAGTGGGCTCACATTCTCTTGCTTCTTAGGTGGACGCATTACCTCTCGGCCAACACATCCATTATCATCAGAACTGATCCCAACCTTTTGGCTGCTTGACTCCGGGGTCAGTGAGTCGCTTGTAGAAGGCCTGACTCTTTCTGCGCTCCCGTCGTAGCATGCCGATTTCCTGGTCCAGAGACGCCAGCTTGGCTTCGATGAACGGCTTGTTCTTCTCGTCCTGAAAAACGGCAGGGTGTTGTTGGTTTTTGCTTATATACATGTGAAACAAATAGAATGATGGACTTGAACAAATATTTTACTATGCCTGGTGCAATGTTCTTCTCGTGTGAACAAATTTGGAGTTTGATACCAAAGAGAGAGAATGTGAATGTGAATACTTGATTCATTATAGGCCACGGCTCCTCAAGAAGGTTTATGTATACCAAAGAGAGAGAGAGGGGGGCTGAGAAAGATCTTATCTTTGATGAACAATGCCGGGAAAAAAACTAAGTATAAGACCAGGCAATTTAAAAGCTCTCTCCCCCTCTTTAAGTAACACACAAACACACAAAAAATATGGTCCCACAGTATGTTCAATAAAACATAACACTATTAATAGCACCGTAAAAGAAAAAAAAGTTGTAATTTGTACAGTTTTAATGAAAAAACACGGCTAATATTTGTACATTTTATGATATTCAACAACCCCTTGACGGGCGCAATAGCCGAGTGGTTAAAGCGTTGGACTGTCAATCTGAGGGTCCCGGGTTCGAATCACGGTGACGGCGCCTGGTGGGTAAAGGGTGGAGATTTTTACGATCTCCCAGGTCAACATATGTGCAGACCTGCTAGTGCCTGAACCCCCTTTGTGTGTATATATGGAAGCAGAAGATCAAATACGCACGTTAAAGATCCTGTAATCCATGTCAGCGTTCGGTGGGTTGTGGAAACAAGAACATACCCAGCATGCACACCCCCGAAAACGGAGTATGGCTGCCTACATGGCAGGGTAAAAACGGTCATACACGTAAAAGCCCACTCGTGTGCATACAAGTGAACACAGAAGAAGAACAAGAACAAGAACAACAACAACAACAACCACCCCTTAACCTGGCTTTAAGTTATTTTTCCAAACAAGTCATCGCCATCACTGACTGAACAAACTGATGATGACAAAGCTCATTCAAAGCACAGGTGTTTACCGTATACATAGTTCCGCGCAGAGATATTATGAAATACTAAGTTTTACTATACCTGGTAAAGCAATGCAATATATATATATATATATATAAACAAAGAAAACAACAGATGCACATATACACACACACACACACACACACACACACAGACGACTTTCACTCACTTAGACAGACATGTTGACACACAGACAAGGAAAAACATTCACACATATTGAAATGCACACAATGAACAGTAATTCATACAGATCAACATGCATGCACACACAAGGTAAAAGCATTCACACACACTAACATGCACACATAATGAACATTCATTCACACACATCAACATGCATACACACAATGTGCAATCATTCACAAACATCAGCATTGCACACACACACACACAGACAATGAACAGCCGTTCATAAAGATCAACACACACACACACACACACACACGCACACACAAACACAACACACACACATACACATACAGTGAACAATCATTCACAAACATCAACACACACACACACACACACACACACACACACACACTGAACAATCATTCACACAACAGCATGTAAATACACAAACACAAAGAACAATTATTCACAAAAATCAACACACACACACACACACACACACACACACACACACACACTCACACTGAACAATCATTCACATGCAATAACATCTAAATACACACACACAATGAACAATCACTCACACATATCAACATGCACACACAATGAACAGTCATTTCACACACAACATTCATATAAATATGCAAAGAACAATGATTCATGCACATCAACACAAAAAACACACAAACAATGGACACTTATTCACACAAATCAACATGCAGACACAATGCACCATCATTCACACACATCAACATGCAACACACACACACACACACACACACACACACACACACACGATGAACAATCATTCATATAAATCAACATACGTATACACACACACAGAACAATTACTCACATGAAACAGCATGTAAATACACACACAATAATCAATAAACTCTCACGTATCAACATGCACAAACAAAGATTGAAGAATTATTCACACACATCAACATGCACACACAATGAACAGTCATTTACACACATCAACATTCATATAAACATGCAAAGAACAATAACTAACACAAAAAAAACCCACAGACAATGAATACTTATTCACACACACCAACATGCAGACACAATGCACAATTATTCACACATCAACATGCGCACACAGAAAATGAACAATTATTCACACAAACACACACGCACACTGAACAATCATTTATACACACACACCACACACACGCAAAGGAAAAACCACTCACAACGCCATGAATGAAGTGATCCACTTCCGGGGTCATGCTGAGCTGAATCATGGCCGAGTGGTACACCACCTGACCCTTCTTCCTGTACTCGGCAATCTCCTGGTCCCAGGCCAGCCGGGGCTTCACCTTGTGCTGGGTCTTACGAACAGGGCTCCGGTCGCGGTTCCTGGGAGAGGATGGTTGTGAGCTCCGGGAACGTCTGTCGCCGACGTCCTGCTTGGGGGCGTTGTTATTGTTGACCTCCGACCGACCCTGAGAGGTGAATGGGGGCACTGAATTCCTGTTCGTTTCTGACGGCGGATGGTGGGAAGGAAACACCGGCACAGAGTTTCTGTTGTCGCCCTGTTGTCTCTGCCTGTTCGGAGAGTGAGTATTGTGGAGGTTTCTGGTGTTGCTGGGTGGCTTTCCTAAAGGCTCCCTTAGCTGACCGTACACAAACCCTTGGGCCTCCAGCTCTGCCTGAGAGGAGGGCTGCGTGTGGTGGGTGTGCTCAGGATGCCGCTTCCCTGCACCGTCTCTGATGTTCTGGTTGAACGCGGGCGAGTAAGAGCTGCTGCCACTGCTGTTGTTCAGACTGATTCGATCCGGACCGTGCTGGTGGGAGGCATCCCTGTAAGGTCTGTGAGCGTCTCTGGACTCTGGTCTCTGCAACACACGAGAATCTGTCCCTCCCGGCATGTGCTGGGAATGCCACTGGGAGGACTGGGAGTGAGGCGTAGCACCAAACTGTGACCGGGGCTGCTGGGAAGTGTGGGTGAGTGTTTCCCCACCGGAAGGACTGTGGGAGTGGACCCCTTTGTGTGAAGTGGGGAAGCCCGAAATGTTGGAATGTGAAGGAGACACCCCATCACGGGACGGAGACTGGGAGTGTGGAGGATGAAACGACTTTGGCGGGCGAGGCAGACTGTGGTATGTGCCTGGAGAAGAAGTTTTGGCAGGGTTCAAGTCCGAACGGAAACCCCACTCGGCGCCACCAGCTTCCCTGTCCCCTCTGCTGGCACACAGCTTGGCGGTCCTCAGGTCATCACCGTGTCCCTGCACTCTCCCCTCCCCGGCACTGCTCACCCCTTGCTCAGGGGGCACACTGAACTGGGCTGTGCCGGGAAGGCTATGCAGAGAGGCGCTCTTGTTGCGGTCCAGTTCGTAGCGCTTCTTGAAGCGGCGCCGTTTCTCTTCCTGCTCGTTGTCTGTGGAGTCGGAGGTCTCGCTGGGACCGCTGATGTAGCGACCGTTGGGGAGGACACGCACCAGGGAGGGGGTCTCTGCGGCCTCTGTGCCTCTGCCAGGGCCAGGGCCTCTCTCTGGTCTGGACCTCTGCAACATGTACAGGGGATGGTTCATGAATCTCTCTCTCTCACGCACATATACACATGTACATACACATCTAATAATTCTGTTAATAATTACGATGTAATAATTAATTGCAATGTTTTTAAAAGTGAATTTGTGAAATGCTTTTATTTTAGAACACATGTTTATTACTCTTGTTTAATCAAGTAATATGCGTGTGTGGGGTGGGTGGGGGGTGGGTGGGTGCGGGTGTGTGCTGATTATCTGGTTGCGGTTTTCCGCAATTTATCTTTATTCTTATCTTATCTGTCTATTATAATCAATGTGCAGTATAGTAGGCTATGTTTATAATTATATTCAAATAATGTTTCTTAATTCTTTCTGTTTTTACATTAAGAATACTAGTTATTACCTGCAGTGTGTGGATGTATGTATGAAACGGTGTATGTGATATTTTTTTACATTTGTATCTTCGTAATATTCGTAAAAGCTGTTGTTGACTTTTACAGTTATGGTCCCCATGTTGTTTACTTGTCTATGTTGTGATAATGCACCTGACCAAATTTCTCCAGTTGGAGATAATAAAGTTATTCTTATCTTATCTAACATCTTCAGGTATTTTCCTTCCACCCAAACTATTTCTCTCACCCACTTATTCCTAACGTCTTCAGGTATTTCCCTGTCACCCAACTGCTCTCACCCACTTATTCCTAACGTCTTCAGGTATTTCCCTGCCACCCAACTTCTCTCACCCACTTATTCCTAACGTCTTCAGGTATTTCCCTGCCACCCAACTTCTCTCACCCACTTATTCCTAACATCTTCTGGTATTTCCCTGCCACCCAACTTCTCTCACCCATTTATTCCTAACATCTTCTGGTATTTCCCTGCCACCCAACTTCTCTCACCCATTTATTCCTAACATCTTCTGGTATTTCCCTGCCACCCAACTTCTCTCACCCATTTATTCCTAACGTCTTCAGGTATTTCCCTGCCACCCAACTTCTCTCACCCACTTATTCCTAACGTCTTCAGGTATTTCCCTGCCACCCAACTGCTCTCACCCACTTATTCCTAACGTCTTCAGGTATTTCCCTGCCACCCAACTTCTCTCACCCACTTATTCCTAACGTCTTCAGGTATTTCCCTTCTTCCTAACCTTTTTCTCTCACCTGGCTATTTCTAATGTCTTTAGATATTTCCCTTTTCACCTAACCTATTTCTCTTCTTCTTCTTCTTTTTCATTTGTGGATTTCCCACATGCGTGAGTGGGCTTTCACATGAATCCCCTGCCATACAGGCAGCCATACTCCGTTTTCAGGATGACCAATTTCTCTCACCTGGTTATTCCTAACGTCTTCAGATCTCTGTGGCATCTCTGTGGATGCTTGGGAGTGTTCCCCTGCTTCCGCACTGTGGGGCCCTGACTGCCTGTGTGGCCTGTCTGGGTCAGTGGTTCGATGATCGTATGACTGTTGGGACCCTTTGTCCTTGCCAAACACTGACTGGTCTGCCCCTGAGGGGTGTGTTGGGGCTGAAGATCTGCAACACAATGCATTGATAATAACGCTACGACTAATAATGTATGATAGTCGCGTTCGACTAAGACCATCACAACAGCAGAGGAGGTAACTGCTGTCCCGACTCTCTGGGCTAGAATTTGATTATAGCGGAGAGTGTCTTGCCCAAGTTACCTCCCCACTCTCTCGGCCAAGAGGGTTTTAGGACAGTCGGCACTAGGATGGTTCCCAAAGGCCAACTGGCCCCCAAGGCTGCAGCGCTAAGAGCCAGTGCAATTTAGCCTCCTAGTTTTGAGAGTCATAGTCCTTCACAAAAGACTAAGCTGGAAATTATTTTCCACTGCAGTGGAGAAACCATTCATACTACAGCTCTTACTTTGCTGTTGGCCCAACTGTAAGATTATATCAATCTGTGATATAAGCTAAGTAATAATAATAACAATAATAACAACACATTTTACATGGTGCTATTGTACAAGCTCTGAGTGCTTTACAAATCCAATACTGAAAATCAATCGCTTAAGCACAAAAGATGAAGCACAAACGTACAAAAGAGGTAAAAGCATGATCATTATTATGATGAAAGCACAATTTATAAAACCCACAAAATAACATACTTTCAATGCATCATTGGTTACCCTTCTGTACACAGACACAACACAACACAACACAACACAACACAACACAACACAACACACACACACACACATCAGTGTTAAAGATAAAAAAAGTGAAAATAAACAATCCATCTAAATTCATTCCAATAAAATCCTGTAAGCTGGGTGAAAACCTATAAAACCACTACAGACAAGTGTAAAAGTAATTAAAAAGCAAAACGATGCATAAAATTCAAGTTAAAACACTGCACGGTGTAAAGTTCAAACACTGCTGAGTATTGGCAAAAGTGCCCACACTAATTCTACACCAGCTCTGTGTATTAGTTGCTGGAATATCAATATAATGCTGGGAAGCCAAAGACCTATGTAAAACAATACCATAATGATAAAGTCACGGTAAAAAGACACTGCATCCAGGAATAACGTTATATTCACTGACCTATGTTTGACCTATGATCCTGTTGTGCTGACCACCTTGTTGTACTGCTGTGAAAAATGGATGACTTATCGCCGTCACATTCAACAACTTAGCAGTTTCACCAGAGATGCCTATGAAAGATACTTGGCATAAAGTGGCAAGACAGTGTCTCCAACCTCCAGGTCCTAGAGAGGAGCGGCCTGCCCAGCATCAAAAGTTTGCTGATCCAGTGTCAGCTACGCCGGACAGGACACGTCTGCATAAAAGACAGCAGGATCCCGAAGATGCTATTGTATGGCCAACTGAAGAAAGGCCACCGCAAACTTGGAAGACCCTGCAAGTGCTTCAAGGACACCTTGAAGACAAACCTCAAAGCCTGTGACATAGACATCACTTCCTGGGAAACTGATGCCGTTGACCGCTCTCACTGGAGGATGCTAAGCTCTAGTGGCATAAAGACGTTTGAAAACAAGAGAACGCTGGCCATTAAGGAGAAGCGTGAGCAAAGGAAGCAGGGCTCAACTTCTGGAGACATTTTCCCTTGCAACACCTGTGGGAATTGGCCCCAGAATCGATCTCTTCTCCCATATGAGGACACACACCGACAGTTAAGCCTGCCTGCCAACTCATCAGTCGGTCCGACAGGAGACTCCATCATCATGTAAAACCATACCATAAAGTCAAGGCAAAAAGACACTGCATACAGGAATAGCGTCATATTCATTCAAACATTCTGTTCTTTAAAGTCTCCTTGAACTGCTTTCTTATCCTTTTGCAACAAATCATCTTGTGTCAGAAAAGCAAACTACATTTTCCAAACAAATTTCATGTTCCAAAACTGCCAGCAAAATAAAAGAACTGGAAAAGAGTGTCACACAAAGTAAAGCATTTCTGTAATATAATGATATAATGATGTTCTTTTCATCATGTGTCTGTCTTCACATATCTATAGCTTGTTTCATCACTTTAATCTCTTTGAGCTCCTCGAAAGCTCATGACCACAGAATAGTTCCAACTTAAATAGAAAACCAAAGAAAAATGAAACAAAAAACACTGCCACCTACCAAATTCCTCATATAAAAAAAGAAGAGCGCACTGACCTGGACGGAGTGGAGGACTGTTTGTTGATGGCATTGAAGAGGTTAACCAGCAAACCATGACTCCAGAAGAACTGTGAGTACTTCTCTGTCACAGCATGCATGAACGTTTCCCACTTCAGATGGGTCAGTGATACTATGTACTCCGCTGAAAAAACAAAACAAACCCACAGCAAAAACTCATATGAAATGAAAATACACATTTGGAAAAAAAAAACCTATGGCAAAGCATGCTTCACAAGGAACAATTTAGTCATACTGCAGATGTGTGGGTTGCCATACACTAATTTTATACTGACTTATACAGTATGGCTGTTGAGAGAATTTCTTGATCCCCTTTTTTTTTGAATAGTCAATAAAAACAAAGAGGCCTGTCAAGAAATTCCAATGACACTTTTTCTCTATTTTTGACACATGTTGATTTCTTTCTTCTCCTTCTTCCCATGTTCACACCGATGTCTGAGAGGGCTTAACAATTATGACCATTTTTTACCCCATTATGTGGGCAGCCATACTCCATTTTGGGAATATTGCACGGTGGGTATGTTCTTGTTTCCACAACGTATGAACATTGACAGGGGTTACAGGATCTTTAACATGTGTATTTCATCTTCTGCATGCGTGTACACATGGAGGAGGTTTAAGCACTAGGAGGTCTGCACAAATACTGACCTGGGAGATCAGACAAATTTCAACCCTCAGCCCACCAGGTATGCTGAACCTGGGATCAAATTCAGGATAATCGAGCCAAAATCCAGTGCTCGAACTCTTCAGCCAACATTCATGTTGATTTATTTATAATGTATACCCCAATCTTCTGTATTAAAACAAGAGAGAATGAACTCACCCAGAATCTCCTCACTGTGGAAACTGAATGTAAACCCCAATCTCCTATAATAAAACAAGAGAAAGCGACCTTACCAAGCATCTCAGTGAGGAAACTGAATGTAAACCCCAATCTCCTATAATAAAACAAGAGAAAGCGACCTTACCGAGCATCTCAGTGTGGAAGATGAAAGTATACACCAATCTCCTTTAACTCATTCCGGACGAAGAGCCCAGATTAAGGCCCTACTGTTCACAACTGTTTCAGATGGAGGAGACCAATCGGGTTTTTAGATAGTTTTGAATTTATGTAATGGCACCTACTTTTCATAATGACGTCGTAAGCAAAGAATATTTTAATTTACCTTTCTACTCTCCTCTCCACTGCAGCCAATAAATGCAGAGTGTGTTGCTGTGCTCGCGAGCAGGAAAGTTATTTTCACTGTGACTGGTTCACATGAATGCGTGTCAACAATGGCATCTGACCCAGTTTCTTCTCAGTCACAGGGCAGACAACAGAATTAGATGAAGTGGCCCTATGGGGGCTATATATCATTCTGAATTTAATCTGTTTCAAACTCTGTGTGCTTTCCCGGTTTCATTGAAAAGTCATCAGTGTGTGCAAATTTCGAACAAAAAATATGAATACTTTCATCATCTCAGTGTATGATAGCATAAGAAGGGAGGAAGTTTTATATTTTGTCCCCGACTAACTCGTTATATTACTGGTCAGTTCAAAAGTTTTCAGTTCATAAATTCTAACATTCATATTTTGGTGATTTTTTTATTTCTTACCCATACAAATGGATCATCTGTGGGGAAAGTGGAGCTAATTGGCAGTATTAAGTGAGAATAAAACAAGAGAGAGCGACCTCACCCAGCATCTCCTCACTGTGGAAGCTGTCAGGGCCCTGGTCCCCAAAGGCCTGATGCAGGATGTGCAGGACCTGGGTCACCGTGTGCTGGTGCCGCAGACTCTCGCTGCTCAGCAGTCGCTCCATCAGGCTGGCGCTGCTAACCGGGGGGGCGCCCCCCGCACCCTGGGTCAGGCAGATGCCACTGTCTTTGGATGGGGATGGCGAGGACGACTGAGAACTGGAGCGATGATGCACCTGGGGAGATTTGTCCCCACACACATTCCTGCTGTTGGAGGGACGGGTTTTGTCCTGTGGCAGAGTCAGCGGTTCCTCCTCGATGGAGTCCCCCACATCACCCCTTCTCACGGGGGTGCTTTCCACAAACTCCAGCGCGCCAGAGCTCTTGGAACGTCTGTGGTTGGAACCGTTTTCATTTGGAAAATTGGTGGCACGGTGGAGAACACTGTCGTCAGCGTAAGGGCTGGAAAAGCCAGCGCCGCTGTCGGACAGGTAGCCTGTCGGGGAAGCGGAAGCACTGACAGCATTCTTGGCTCTCTGGGAAGCAGTTTTCTGGATCAGCCCTCGTGCGTTACGGCTGCTGACTGTCTTCACCGCCAGCCTCTGGAACGTTTCGTCACCGTCTGCAGGGCGATCGAGGGTGACCCCTGACCCTGTGTTGACGGTGAGGGGTTGCTGCCATGGGGTGTGGCCATGGTCAGAGCCAGGAGCGTGGGGGCTGTGTGGGGCGCCGTACGGCATTACTGTCACGGGAACCAGTTGCAGAAGTCCCGTGCGGGGATCTTGCTGGAGGTGGTACTGCACCGGCCCCGGCATCAGCCCCCCGGGGAAAGGCATCACAGGCATGGGCATGTAGCCTGCCTGGCTCACCCCTGCCACACCCAGCCCCCCCACCTGACCTCCAAACCCTGGCAACGACACAGAACTCGGCACCGGGGGCTGTGACAACGGGGACACCACAGATCCTGGCTGAGAATCAGAGGACACCGTCTTCACAGCTGATGGAGAACTTGCATTCACAGCACTGCTGGTGGTGACTGGGGGCTGTAAGGACTCACTCTTGGCTCTGTCAGGCTCTGAAGAGTGCTGTGCAGATGCAGGAGACGCTTTCAGCTCCTCCCCTGCTGCACCCCCCTCTCCCCCCGCCCCCAGCCGTGCCTGCAGGTGCTGAGCGATGGCCAGAGCCAGGTTGTCCGTGTCCGGTAGCTGACCACTGCTCTGCAGCTGCTGCAGCAAGTTCTCCAGCACTCCGGCCGTCTCTCCTGCACTGCTGCTTTTGCGGCTGCTCCGGCCACTGGTGGTGCTCCGAGGGGTTCGGGTCTTTTCCGCTGCTGCTGCTACTGGCGGCTTGCTGTCGTCCACCTCGACGTCCTTGGTGAGGCTGCCTGGGGGGCGGTGCTTCAGCAGGTTCTTCTTGATCTCCCTCAGCTTCTGCATCACGTTCTTCTCCCTCTCCTCATCCTCTGTGGCAGCATGCCCCACATCGACGTGATTGTCAGCACTTTTGGACGAAGCGGCCGACTCGAGCACGATGGGTTTGAAGTAGTTGGCCGGGGAGGAGAAGGCGCTGGGGAAGGCCGGTTGCGAGGGCTTGTCCTCCGCCTCCGTCATCTTGCCCGGCTTGGGTTTGAACACCTTGAAGGCCAACCCCGAGGCTGAGGAGTCCTGCTGTTTGGCAGGGACAGGCTGGAAGGACTGGGCCTTGGGCTGTGTCTGCATGGCGGCCACTTCCCCCTCTGCCTCCACTGGTTCCTCCAGGAATGCCCCCCCTTCTTTGTCAGCCTCCTCCAGCTCTGTCCATGAGGTCTGAAAAAAGGGACAGGGTATGAGACAACGGCTGTTCTGTTGGAAGAGAACTGATGATTTTGTGAAAACAGTGCAAACAAGAACACAAATCCTGATTTCTTTCTTCTTTTCTATTGGAAGAGAACTGATGATTTTGTGAAAACAGTGCAAACAAGATATATATATTTATGTCTTTTTTTTTCTCTTGTATATATCAAACCAATCCCAGTATTACTGGCAAATGGGTGCTAAAATAACATGCAAATTATTGTGCATTTTATTTTGTTACACCATGTCATTATTAATGCTATGCTCCAACTAATCCCCCAGTTCCCAGTTCAGGCTCAACTAGTCAGATACAGAGCCGTATTGTAAATCTAAGTTGTGATCTGTGCGTTTGTCTATTCCTATTGCATTGTACCAGACTGATGATTACATTTGGTCTTTTATTTCATTTTATTCTCCCCCCATTTGTATTATCCCCCCTTTTGTTTTTTCTTTTTAAATTATCTTCGCTCTTCCTCTGTGGCCGTCATCCTGTTATTGTCATGTTTCCTTGTTTCTCTATGACTCAAAAGAGTTAATGGGAACAAACAAACTCAAACTCAAACAACACAAATCTTACTTTCTTTCTTTCTTTTTTTTTCTTTTTTTTTTTTTGGGGGGGGGGGGATGGTATGGGGTGGAACAATTCCTGCCACAACTTCAGTAGAGAGCTATAACAGAGTGTGTGTATGTGTGAGTGTGCATGTACATGTACGTACCTGCCTGTGCATATGCATGAGCATGCACGCATACGTTTGTGTGTGCATGCATATATTTGTGAAAACTCTGCTCATAATAAGGATATTCATCTTAATCACCATGTTAATCACATGTAGAAATCCACCTTCATGACATCATTCATTATTAAAGTCACCATCATAATATTTTTCGCCATCAAGTTTCTTCCGGCAATTCCTAACACATTTTTTTTACTTCTTCTTCTCCATCACTCAGTAAAATGCATGCAAAATGTATAACACACATACATATTCACACTTCCTGTAACATTTACATCTTAACTCTCTCCATACGAACGGCGAAAGAGACGACGTTAACAGCGTTTCACCCCAATTACCATCATCAAAATATTGCAAGCGGAAGGCTCTTATACTGAAGAGGTGAATGTTGACAAAGAATACCACAATTCTGACGACAGAAGCTAAAGGTTGGGTCATTCAGACACCCACTGGACATCCGAGGGGTCTGTGTGGAGAAGAAGAGAGGACTGGCCGTATTGAGTGAGTTAACACACCACAGAACAAATTGACAATCAGCTCTAAGTTGTGAAAGGAAAGAAAGACAGACAGCAGTCAATGAACCCATCACCTGCAACTCTGTGGCCATGAGTGCACTGTCCTCCAAGTCAGCTGACGTCTCAGACTTCTTTGGCTCCCGGCTTGACTGCAGAGAGACATCACTGGATTATACACACAGCAGCCTTTCTGCTACCTTCTCTCACACATCATAAAATCTACAGAACTTAGAGACATGCAAAGTTTCATGCTTACTGTGCAACTTGGACACGCAGAGATAAACCAGGTCTATGGAAAACCAGGAACATGGTATTGTAGTGTATTGTATTGTACTGCACTGTATCATATTGTGTTGTATTAAACTGTATTGCATTGTATTGTATTGCATTGTTTTGTGTTGGTCTAGAGAAGGGTGAGGGTGGTGATGATTCATAAATAAAAACCCGTAACATCATATTCATGTGAAGCTGTCTGTTGTTTGACAGAGCATCAGTGTCAGATTTACACACCAAAAATCTAAACATAATATAGTGTATATATATCTACCCATCTCTCTATTTATATATCTATATATATATATATATATATAATGTAGACAGGTAAATATATAGACAGATAGGTAGGTAGATAGATAGATAGAAACACACACACACACACACACACACACACACACCACATACATAGATATATAAAGATATATACATAAATATGATAAAAACATTTTTTTTAAACATACATTGAGTGCGCAGGCATCCATATATATCTCCTGACAGAGCAGCCGTGAGTCAGTACTGCCCTGCTTCTCAAACTCGTCACAAGCCTGCAACACATGAGTTCATGCTGAAGATTACACCATACAAGGCGTGCCCAGTGTAAAGCAAAAAATAAACAGCATAAACATACATGATTCTTAATTAGCAAGCAGATATATCTATAGACTTGGGGTCTAGCTGGCCTTTGGAAACCATCCCAAAGCCTACTGTCCTAAAAACCTTCTTGGCCAAGACAGCAGGGATACAACTTGGGCAAGACACTCTCCACTCTCTACATATAATCAAATTCTAGCCCAGATGGTTGGGACAGAGGTTGCCTCCTCTGCTGTTCTGATGACACAGCTGACTATCACACATATCTATAGACAGTATAATATGGGATCAATTCTTATGACATGAAACTGCACGGAAACATCATAGAAGATGTGAGGGTGAAGGATTTCTATGGAAGCGCAAACATATTTCTGAAGAACTAATCTTGCGTTCAAGAACTACTCTAATCAACTCACCACTGAACAACCAACTCATCAGACAACCAACTCACCATCAGACAACCAATTCACCATCAGACAACCGAATCACCATTAAACAACCAACTCACCATCAGACAACCAACTCACCATCACACAACCAACTCACCATCACACAACCAACTCACCATCACACAACCAACTCCCTGTCAGACAAATAACTTACCACCAGACAACCGGCTCACATTCACACACCTGACTCACCATCACACAACCAACTCACCACCATACAACCACCAACTAACTGTAACACAACCAACAACTCACCATCACACAACCAACAACTCACCATCACACAACCAACAACTCACCATGAACCAACTCACCATCACACAACTATTACACAACCAACTCACCATCACACAACCAACTCGCCATCAGACAACTGACTCACCCTCACACAACCAACAACTCACCATGAACCAACTCACCATCACACAACCAACTCACCATCACACAACCAACTCACCATCACACAACCAACTCACCATCAGACAACCAACTCACCATCACACAACCACCAACTCACCATCACACAACCACCAACTCACCATCACACAACCACCAACTCACCATCCCACAACCACCAACACACCATCACACAACCACCAACTCACCAAGAGACAGACTTCCAGGGAGGGGCGGTGGTCAGGGTTGGTGTCCAGCAGTGTGGTCAGCAGTTCATGGAAGGCCAGACCCACCACCGTGCTGTCCACTCCCCCCTGCCTGTGGCCCGCCGCACACCGCAGCGTCACCCCCAGTCCGTACATACACGTCTGCCATCACAAAGCTTTCAGTTTCAGTTTCTCAAGGAGGCGTCACTGCGTTCGAACAAATCCATCTAAGCTACACCACACTGACGGGTGCAGTAGCTAAGTGGTTAAAACGTTGGACTTTCAATCTGTGGGTCCCGGGTTTGAATCTCGGTGACGGCACCTGGTGGGTGAAGGGTGCAGATTTTTCCGATCTCCCATGTCAACATATGTGCTGACCTGCTAGTGCCTGAACCCCCTTCTGTGTGTATACACATGCAGAAGATTATATACCCACGTTAAAGATCCTATATCCATGTCAATGTTCAGGGAGTTATAGAAACAACATACCCAGCATGCACAACCCCGAAAACGGAGCATGGCTGCCTACATAGCAGGGTAAATAAACAAGATGGTCATACAAGAAAAATGTTACATGTCTGTCTGAGTGTGTTTGTGTGCATGCCTGAAATCTGATTGAATGACACAGGAAATGAATGATGAGTGCCCAATAGCAGCCGTCAATCGGCTCTACCCAGGTAGGCAGCCTGTTGTGCAAATGATCCCAAGCTTGTGAAGCACCTAGAGCTTGGTCTCCAACCAAGGAAAGGCGCTATATAAGTATCCATATCATTCATTCATTCATCTACTGGTCAGATGCCTGACAGCAACATAATCCGTGGGCATTAGCTAGGCCCTGAGTGCATGCACATCTGTGTGCGCCTATCACAGTTGGTGGATATCTTTTTTTTTTCTTCTTTTTTGACTCACTTGTGTAAACAAAGTAAGTCTATGTTTTAACCCGGTGTTCGGTTGTCTGTGTGTGTGTGTGTGTGTGTGTGTGTGTGTGTGTCTCTGTGTCCGTGGTAAACTTTAACATTGACATTTTCTCTGCAAATACTTTGTCAGTTGACACCAAATTAGGCATAAAAATAGGAAAAATTCAGTTCTTTCCAGTCATCTTGTTTAAAACAATATTGCACCTCTGGGATGGGCACAAAAAAATAAAAAATGAAGCCTAATTATATGCAAAGTGCATTTACTGTTATATTTATATTTTTGGTATTCTCTAAACTTGTTTTTCCTTTTTTTTTGGCCAGAGGACAATACCTTTGTTGCCATGGGTTCTTTTTCAGTGCACCAGGAGCGTGCTGCACATGGGATCTCAATTAATCGTCGCATCCGAATGACTGGATGCTCAGTTCGATTTTCCAGTCAAACTTGGGAGAAAGGGCGAGAACTGGATTCAAACCCAGACCCCCACAGACACTGCATAGGCAGATATGCGTCTTAACCATTCTGCTACCTTGCTCCATCACCACACGCTTGATAGAACAGAATATAGAATAGAATATTTCTTTTATTTACCATGTGTAGAGGGGTCAAAAGGAATACTGGAGGGGGAAAGCACATAAAAAGTGCAAACATGAATTGGAAACCATACACAAACACAAATATAGAAGGAATTTAGACATTTAAGCATACACATAAACTGCTAGTACATTTGCATGCTGATGGGAACACGTGCCCAAGAAAACAGTGAGATGGGACCGGGTGCCCATGAAAACAGGCTTGTTGGGAACGCGCCCATGAGAACAGAGAGTCATTACTCAGCCATAACCACCATTGTTGAAACCGGTGACTGGCACATTCAACTTCAAATCTGATAAAGTCTTCTTCAATCTGAACTTGCTAAGGAGGTAGAGTATATAATAACATACCCAACACCATCATCATCTTAATCACATCAAGATATTGTGTTGCTCAAGTCTGTTCTCTTTCTGTTGTTGCCTTTTAAAAGTGATGCTGAGAAGTGTTCACCTTTTCGTTGAGGATGCCCTTCTGCTGTAGCTCTGGTGCCATGTAGATCACCTCCAGAGGTTTGTCTTCGGGGATGGCTTTGAACGACACACTGCCCACCTCACGCACCATCACCGTGTCCGGGGAAATGTAGGCAGCTGTTACACACATGGAAATCTTTCCTCAGGTAAAGGGTTTAATACTGCATGCATACATACACATACACAAACACACACACACGTGAACATGCGCAGGAGCGCGAACACACATGCACACACACACACACACACACACACAGACGTAACATCCTCCCTCCAATATAAGGGGTGGTAGAAGGAACAACAGCATCATCATTCTAACCAAGCTAATAATTAGAGTATGCCTGCTTAAATGGCAAGGCAGAAACACCATGTGTGTGTGTTAATCTGGCGTTGTGAGTCTGTCTATCCATCTATCTATCTACCTATCTATCTATCTGTCCATCCATCTATCATGTCTTTGGTATATATCAGAATGGGAGAGGTACACTGATCCACAGATCTATAAAAACCCAAATACAGAAACACATGAAATGTGGAAGCTGAGCCTATGAATATACACACACAAAGTGAATAAATGAAATAAAATTCAACCACCACTGGACTAATTTTTGACGGTACTCACGGAGATGTTTCTTTTTACGCTGTAGACTGACAACACATTCTCGACACAAGGCCCATAACTCTGCTTCCTGCAAGTCACGTTCCAGTGCCGACAGAATGTCGGAGAGAAGCAGACCCTGCAAAACAGTACAACATACCGCTGTAACATGGGCCATCCATGACTTAACCCTTTTGACCGTTCAGGCGCCGATCAGCGACTTCCTACTTGAACGCTTCAGACGCCGATCGGCGACTTGTACACTAAACGCCTCAGGCGCTGATCGGCGACTTGTACACTAAACACCTCAGGCGCTGATCGGTGACTTGTACACTAAACACCTCAGGCGCTGATCGGTGACTTGTACACTAGAGTTACCAACCTCGCTCGTTCTTTTCATGAAACCACACAAGTTCAAAATGTTCACTATGTGTTTCTGGAACATCCAATCTACGTTTGACTTGCAATATTTAGCAGATTTCTCTAGTTGAAGCATGGCCAGCACTTCAGGAAACAAACAAAAGGGTGTTTACAACACCAAGGAGGCAATGCAAATGATTTTAGACGATAATTTGCCTGCTGTAGTGCCGACTGCTGACAGTGACAGTGGAGAAGAAATTGTCAGACCAGCCAAGAATGATCGACAAGTAACTCAACGACATTTAATAATGTACAAAGACATTTGTGAAAGGAGCCATGAAACCTTCCAGTTTTGTAACATACAGTGTGTGTGGTGTTGGTGTTTCCAAACTGGATGTGGTGTTTGATTGTGTGTTTTTTTGCTTTATCAAAGACATTTGTGAAAGGAACCATGGAACTTTCAGTTTTGCAACATACAGTGTGTGGTGGTGGTGGTGGTGGTGATGGTGGTGGTGGTGGTGGTGGTGGTGGGGTGTGTGTGTGTGTGTGTGTGTGTGTGTGTGTGTGTGTGTGTGTGTGTGTGTGTTTGTTTTTCTCATCTCTGCACATAGGTGAGCGCACATTTTATTACATTGTCTTATGTCTATGTTTCCAGTTGTATTTCACAGTCTGCGTGTTCATTTTTCACTTGAAATGGTGTATTTTATGTTTAAAACAACAAGGAATATGTAAAAACTACTCAAAAGTACATACTTTTTCAATTTCATCAACTGATTTCAAAATTCAGTCAATGTGTTCACACAAATAAACATGCTTTGCATCATTTGCATTCTTTGCCCTTTAAAGTGAGCTATGAATGAAGAAGACTGAATGAGCAGAAGCGAAGTTATGGCAGGTTAAAGTGTGTTGGTGGTCAGACAGTTTTCCTTCTCCTGCACAGCTGGTTTAGACAGAAGTGTACTGCTGCTCAGCTGGTTTGTACAGTGAGCTAGTTCTGCACCTCCGGCGATGAAAGGGTTAAGTGACTGTGACATGGCCATCCATGATTTCAATGACCAGAACATGAGCCATCCATGATTTCAAAGACAATACCACTGTAACACAGTCCGTCCAAGATCACATAACTCTGTTAAATCTTTTATATACATTACTACTACTAAAATGGAAATATGGATGCCTAATGGTGGGGTAAAAATCACTCCGACAATTAAGAGTCCATTTATAGTTCTAAATGAGTGAATATAAAAACTGCAGCTGAGAAATCTGACAAACATGCACACACACAACACCCCCTCACCACGCACATGCACGCAGGTACGCATACACACAGACGCTCACACACACACACACATATACACTCACACACACACACACACAATCACACACACTCACCACAAAAGGAATGCCATCCATTCTACGGACCACCAACCAACCTGTCTTCGTCGGCCCTTCCTGGGACTGGCCAAGCTGCTATCGTCCCCTGCTGAGCTTTGACTGAGCTCCATGCTGGGGCTTGTGGGATTGTCCGCCGCTGTGTCTTTCTTCTCGCAGCTAGGAATCTCTGGTTTCACATTTCTTGCCCCCTGTAGATAACAACCCTTAATTGTCAGCAAGGACGCAATGGATGCCCTGTAGGTAACAATCCCAAATTGTCAATGAGGATGCAATGGATGGGATAAAATACATAATTTCAGGGTGACAGGGTATTTATTTCTGTACTGTGCAGACCCTGAATTATATGAAAACAGTCTAGGTGTAAGTCATTTATCTTTTTCCACATCATGAAGAACTCGCCTGAAAGGAATGAAAAGAATAGTAAAGAGCATATGGAAAACAAACTGCACCTATCCTTCACCCGCTGGTTCATTTTTAAGTTTCCACACCCTTTGTTGACTATTTCATTTTGAATGAGGACTAAAGTACCCTTTCACAGTGTTTGCCGTGGTATCTGTCAACCCAGTCCGTCTCAGAGTTTTTCCATCTTACTCAAACCAAGGACCAAAAATTAAACCCAAAACGTAACAATCAAGAGTCATACCACCAAGGATGGATTTTGATGTTTAAACCCAACCATTAATTTTTGTATGTATGTGTGATAGTCAGTCGTGTCTGACTATGACCATCAGAACAGCAGAGGAGGCAAATGCTGTCCCGACTATCTGGGCTAGAATTTGATTATAGTCAAGAGTGTCTTGCCCAAGTTACATCTCCACAGACAGTCGGCGTTGGGATGGTTCCCAAAGGCCAGCTAGCTCCCAAGGCTGCAGCACTAACAGCCAGTACAATCTTGCCTCCTAGTTTGAAAGTCATCGTCCTTCACAAAAGTTTCAGTGTCAGTTTCAGTAGCTCAAGGAGGCGTCACTGCGTTCGGACAAATCCATATACGCTACACCACATCTGCCAAGCAGATGCCTGACCAGCAGCGTAACCCAACGCGCTTAGTCAGGCCTTGAGGAAAAAAAAAAAGACAGACAGGCAGAGACAGATACAGAAAACAGAGAGAGACAGACAGAGACAGACAGACAGGCAGAGACAGATACAGAAAACAGGGAGAGACAGAGACAGAGAAAGAGAGACAGGAATGGAAACAGGGACTAAGCTGTAAAGACTAAGCTGTAAATGATTCCCCATTGCGATGGAGAAACCACTGATAATACAGCTCTCATTTTACTGTAAACTCGTAGCTTAACGACTAAAACAACAGACTCCTCTCACCTTAGTGGGCAGGGCAGCAGTCTGTGTCTCTGCACTCAACACCTGTTGCTGATGACTGCCGCCGTTGCTGCTGTTGCTGCTGCTGGACACCTGTTTGCCGGAGTCGCAGTCATAGTGCTGCTGTCCTGGTGTCACCAAGCCGTTCTGGTTGTTCAGGTAGGCTGCCAGCTCCTCCGTCATAGACAGCAGGCTGGTTCCCCCTTCTGTCCACAGTCACAGTCAAAGGCAAAAAAAAATTTTTTTTTTTTTTCAATGTTTGAACTGTCATGCCCCTGACCCATGGCATAGCAATAGGAGTGAACATAAATTTCAGACTGAACATAAATTTATTTCAATATGAGTGAACACAAATTTCAACAAAGACATTGTGCATTAAATCAAATACATTGTGCATTGATTTACATACTGCTGAGGCAGTCTCTGAAAACAGAGAAAGAGAGAGAAATACAGACAGACAGACAGGCAGAGACAGACAGAGAAAACAGGGAGAGACAGACAGAGAGAGAGACAGACAGACAGAGAAATACAGACAGACAGAGACAGACAGACAGAGAAATACAGACAGACAGACAGGCAGAGACAGATCGATAAAACAGGGAGAGACAGACAGAGAGAGAGGGACAAAACAGAGAGAGACAGAGAGACAAATACAGACAGACAGACTGGCAGAGACAGAGAAAACAGGGAGAGACAGACAGAGAGAAATAGACAGACAGACTGGCAGAGACAGAGAAAACAGGGAGAGACAGACAGAGAGAAATACAGACAGACAGACTGGCAGAGACAGATACAGAAAACTGGGAGAGACAGACAGAGACAGACAGACAGACAGACAGGCAGAGACAGATACAGAAAACAGGGAGAGACAGAGACAGACAGACAGAGACAGATACAGAAAATAGGGAGAGACAGACAGAGACAGACAGACAGGCAGAGACAGAGAAAACAGGGAGAGACAGAGACAGAGAAAGAGAGAGAGGAATGGAGACAGTGACAAAGAGAGAACCAGTAAATGAAAATTAAATTTTCATTGCCCACTGGCTGTGATAATTCAAAGTAAAAAAAAAAAATGTATTTAACCCCATCTTATTCCCATTCCTTTTCTTATTGCTACACCTCACAGCCAGACAACATGTTCACACCGTGTTATGAAAGCTGAGAAAAACAAAAACAAAAGGATTTAACAACACATCCTTGCACGTGCTGGACACTTTCTAAGCAGCTGGTAACTATGCAGGGAAGGCAAGCCTGAGGATTTCCAAAATAATAAAATGACCATTGCTGACCATTGCTGACTGTTTGCATTCAGAAACACTACACTTCCCTGTGGGGAACTTAGAGAGAACCTGATCACCAGTCAGCATTATCAAAAAGACATGTCCTGCCTCTCTGTTTTCACAAAGCTTCAGTTCTCTTCAAAATCAAACCATTTGTTATAATATAAATAACACCCCAAAGTCTTGCCTCTGTTTTCACAAAGCTTCCATTCTCTTCAAAATCAAACCATTTGTTATAATATAAATAACACCCCAAAGTCTTGCCTCTGTTTTCACAAAGCTTCAGTTCTCTTCAAAATCAAACCATTTGTTATAATATAAATAACACCTCAAAGTCTTGCCTCTGTTTTCACAAAGCTTCCATTCTCTTCAAAATCAAACCATTTGTTATAATATAAATAACACCCCAAAGTCTTGCCTCTGTTTTCACAAAGCTTCCATTCTCTTCAAAGTCTAAACCATTTGTTATAATATAAATAACACCCCAAAATGTGTTTGGTCATTTTTGCTGTGACTCAGCAAAGCTGGAAACTCATAATGAAGTCAGGGAATGTTTGAAATTTTGATACATCTGTATCATGATCTAAAACAATGAAACGTTCACTGATGCTGGCTGCTTCAGCGAGATGGATTTTTTTTGTTTCCGGCACACAACTTTCAGTTCAACAGACACTAGTTTCAAAAGGTAAGCAAAAATATCATTTGGATCAAAAGTCCTTTATATATGTGCAATTAATGGTACGTACCCTCGTTCTCACATTTTTGGTTTCGTTCTTATCCGGTTTTAAAACAGCAAATATCACAGGTGAGCCATAAAGGCTTCGGCTCTGTTTTTTTTTCCTATATACAAAATTAATTCATTCATTCCTTTGTTTATTCAAGTAGTTATCTGAGAATGTATTCAAATACACGAACACGCATAGGTAAGCATACACACATGCACACACACACACACACACACACACACACACACACACATACAAATATACATCACATGCATGTGCATACAGACACACACACACACACAAACACACCACATGCACACACACATACACAAACACACACACACACAAATATACATCACATGCATGTGCACACACACACACACACACACACACACACACACACACACACACAGACACACACACACACATATATATATATATATATATATCACAAGCATGTGCATACAGACACACACACACACACACACATATATATATACATCACAAGCATGTGTATACACACACACACACACACACACACACACACACACACACACACACACACAATCATTTCCCACATGCAGTAAAGGGAACGAAACACTCTTAAACAATGCGCACAATGGAAGCTTTCAACATGAACTTCTGAACTCCACTTTCACAGTATATTTTTATCCTGAATTCTACAATGAATCAGCCCCTCGTCCACCCCACCCATCCCCACTCTTGCTTAACACTGAAGCTGTCCACTGTGAGTCAGTGGTAGGTAGGTGGAGCAATGCTGAAGGCTAGCAATCAAACCTGTGTTGCATGACAATGGGCAGGTGACAGGCTGAGACACGTACACTTGTCTGCCAATTAAAATCATACTCCCCCCCCCCACCCCCCTGACCGCCGCACCCCCCCCCACACACACACACACCACCCTCCCCCCACCACTTCCCCCCCTCTCTTGTGTTATACTTTCTCCTCT
This sequence comes from Babylonia areolata, assembly GCF_041734735.1. Classification (NCBI taxonomy): domain Eukaryota; kingdom Metazoa; phylum Mollusca; class Gastropoda; order Neogastropoda; family Buccinidae; genus Babylonia; species Babylonia areolata. The sequence continues at coordinate 32,265,320 of NC_134894.1, forward strand.
CATTTCTCCTCCCCAGTCTTTTACTTACTTTCTTTTTTTTCCTTTTTTTTTCTCTTTCTCTCTCTCACACACATACAAATACATGAACACACATAGGTAAGCACACACACACACACACACACACACACACACACACACACACACACACACACACTCAGATTAATTCCCAGCTGAAGGTTAAAAATCAGACTATTTTACATGAGAATGGGCAAGTAGCAGGCAGAGAGATACCCACAGTGGTGTGCCCATTAAAATGATATCCCCGCACCCCCATCCCCAGCTGTCCCCACTCTCCATTTAAAGTTTCTCTTCTTTTCCTGTCAAATCTTTTGCTTCTCTCTCTCTATCTCTATATCTATCTATCTATCTATATATGTATCTCTCTCTCTCTCTCTCTCTCTCTCTCACACACACACACACACATGCACAACCACATGCATGCACATTCAAACACACTCACATTCAAACACACAGACACATACATAACCACACGCACATTCAAACACACACACATTCAAACACACACACACACACACACACAAAATTCCACTCCTGTAACAGTTCAGCATCTCATTCAAAAAGAAAAGCAACTAGTACCCAGGTAAGTCTTTTCCATGTAAGAACAGAAACTGTCTCACGTTGAGTCAAACCGTAGCAAGAAACGAAAACCAGCATCCTCCTCCGTCACTGGGACTCCCAGAAAGAAACACACACATCATCAATACATTCTCACCTTTGGGAATTTCCTCTTCCGTGGGCACGCAGGCAAACCGCTGACACACATCCTGCGACGAGATGTCCTGCAGCGCACGGTCGCAGTATTCCAGAACCAGTTCAATGTCGGGTCGGTTCTCGGGGTCGTCCTGGGTCAGGTGGGTCAAAAGGTCACGCACCTCTTTGGACAGCGCAGACTTGCTGTCATTGTCGATGTTTTCATCGGGATTGCTGGAATACTCCACGGCAAACAGCAGGGTCATCCCCAGAGAGAAGAGGTGAGACTGAGGACAGAGTAAGCATCCGTGTTGACTGTTCTGTACCTGGTCAATTCACCGTTTGTATCTGATTAACTGTTTTGTACCTGGTCAATTCACTGTTTGTATCTGATTAACTGTTTTGTACCTGGTCAATTCACCGTTTGTATCTGATTAACTGTTTTGTACCTGATTAATTCACTGTTTGTATCTGATTAACTGTTTTGTACCTGGTCAATTCACTGTTTGTATCTGATTAACTGTTTTGTACCTGGTCAATTCACCGTTTGTATCTGATTAACTGTTTTGTACCTTATCAATTCACTGTTTGCACATAGTCTATTCACTATTTGTACCTGACTGATTCACCGTTTGTATCGGATCTATCCACCATTTGTACCTAGTCAATTCAAAGTTTGTACTTTGTACCTAGTCAATTCAAAGTTTGCACCTGACTGATTCACTGTTTGCAACTGGCCGATTCACTGTTTGTACCTGCTGATCAATTCACCATTTGCACCTGGTCGAGTTGGTGGCACCTGCCTTACCATCATGATATTGTTTAACTATTTGAAATTCTTAAGGTACTTTTGTTACTATGCATGCAGTGTGTGCATGCATGCGCATGTGTGTTTGTTTCTTGTGCACAATGGCCATGTTGTAATGTCACAGTTTATTTCAGCACACTGTTGAGCTTGTCACATGCTGATCTTCCTGAGCTCATATTCACTGCCTTCAGAAATTAACAACGACTTTATCTGTATCAATGGACAGAAGACAAACATACAAAATGGATTAAACAGCCTTGCAGAGGCTGCATGCATGTCACATTTGTGCATATGCACAGACATTCAAAACTGTGCACACATACACACCACTATAAACATGAGCAAACACATGCACATACATGAACAATGCAGACCTACAAAAATGTTTTACTTTCATCCAACTGTCTACACAAAGGAACAAAACTAAAGAAACAAAATTTTAAAGGTAATGTGGCAAACATTTTTTTTTATACAGAAAAAAAAACAAGTACTAAAAAATACCCCCGGTTTCTGGAATTACGTAAGTAACAGTAATCTCATCAGCATTTATCAATACAGTGTGAAATAAAGGCTAACCAACGTATCATCAGGCTCATTTCTTTTCCTTGCAAGTTTTCTGCAGTGCGAGGTCAGGAAACAACAGTACAAAGTAATCTGAATCACGGTATTATGTCCATAAGTGTGGACAGTCACTGCGTCAATTCAACCACTTATACAAGCTGATTCACTTAGAATTAGGAAACAACACAACAATTATAACAAGAAAGTCAGCAACAAACTCAACCTTTCATCATCATCATTATGGCACTTATCATTACTGGTATTACATTAATTACCATCATTGTTGTTAGGAATTGAAAACTTAACTGAAGAAATTTTGGTGTAAACAGTTATCATGTGTTTTCCTCCCAAAGCAAAGAAATCTATCACGTCTGCTCATTGTCTTTCACCAAAAAGAAAATAAGACATGTATGTACAGGTAAAGGTATACAAGCGTGCTTGCATGCACCCAGAGTCAAATGCCCTTAAGTAAGCTCGCACATATGGATCCAACTGATCAGAAAAGAAAAATATGAATGACAAATTATACCACTGTTAATGTTGCTCCTGTCTCAGTTCGTACCACCATCAAGCAAAAGACCCACATTAACAAGCAATCAAGCCATCAATCCACCAAGTTAATGAGACAAATCAATTGCATATACATATATATAGTGGAGTGACGGCCTTGAGGTAACACGTCCACCTAGGAAGCGAGAGAATCTGAGTGCGCTGGTTCAAATCACGATTCAGCCGCCGATATTTCCTCCCCCTCCACTAGACCTTGAGTGGTGGTCTGGACGCTAGTCATTCGGATGAGACGATAAACCGAGGTCCCGTGTGCAGCATGCACTTAGCGCACGTAAAAGAACCCACGGCAACAAATGGGTTGTTCCTGGCAAAATTCTGTAGAAAAATCCACATCGATAGGAAAAACAAATAAAACTGTATGCAGGAAAAAATACACAAAAAAAATGGGTGGCGCTGTAGTGTAGTGACGCGCTCTCCCTGGGGAGAGCAGCCCGAATTTCACACAGAGAAATCTGTTGTGATAAAAAGAAATACAAATACAAATATATTTATATATGTTGTTTTTTGTTGTTGTTTTTACATTATGCACTACACACACACATGTACACACATGTACATGTGCACACAACCACATATACATTGTACATGTGCACGCATGCTCAGACACACATACATAATATCATGACAGAGATGCTTGTATGCAATACAAACCTATGGGAACAAACATGTGATCACAGAATTCCTGCAATGTGCACTTGACAACAAATATACAGGTATGTATCCATGTCATGCACATGCGCACACACACCACACACACGCGCACGCATGCTTGCATACAAATACACACACACACACACACACACACACACACACACACACACACACACACACGCACACACAACACACACACACACACACACACACACACCACATTTCTGCACAGATCAATACTCAATGATCACCATGCTGTCGTGATGTTGTGAACAAATCAACACAGGTATGCCCAAAGCAGGGGAATCACACTGCCATTACAAATGATCTGCCACGTCCACCATGATCACTGGGTTAGGGAGTGAAAAAAAAAAAGAGAGAGTGAGACGGTATGGGAGGAGAGACAGACAGACAGAGAGAAAGAGACTGACCAACTGAGACACGTATACCCTGCAAGAACTATCAAGCTCTCAATATCTTTCCTCCCTGCAGTATCACAATGCCTAGACTCAAGCATTCTCTCACTCACACACTGACACACCCGCGCTCACCTGAAAACGAGTGGAAATAAGAGCACATCATGAAAACATTTCAACAAAAACGGCTCTGTACTATCCCCTGAATGAGAACAATGCCCAACTGGACTGTGAAAACAGACTTTGCACAGCGACTGAAGAAAGGAAGGTTTTTAATATGCACAATAAAGGAACAAACAGGATTATTATCAAGGGTTACAGCTTCAAAAGTATGCAAAACGGTTCACAGTGAGTGACCGCGCACTAAAACGTAAACATTGGGAGTTCATGACCGAGCCTTCAACCCAGCCCCCAAAATGGCCCCTTTGCAGTCCGCTGGGCAATAAGCAATGTGATTTGTGTTTGATTTGATTTTAGCCTTCAAGCTCCTCTTTTGACATCTGGATGATTCTGAATACAAATGACACTCAGATGTATACAAAGTACCAATTCCCATTGGCACAAAGTGAAAAACTCAGTACCAGTTCCCACTGGCACAAAGTGAAAAACTCAGTACCAATTCCCACTGGCACAAAGTGATAAACTCAGTACCAATTCCCATTGGCACAAAGTGATAAACTCAGTACCAATTCCCACTGGCACAAAGTGATAAACTCAGTACCTATTCCCACTGGTACAAAGTGATAAACTCAGTACCAATTCCTGTTGGCACAAAGTGATAAACTCAGTACCAATTCCTGTTGGCACAAAGTGATAAAATCAGTACCAATTCCCACTGCCACAAAGTGATAAAATCAGTACCAATTCCTGTTGGCACAAAGTGATAAACTCAGTACCAATTCCCATTGGCACAAAGTGATAAACTCAGTACCAATTCCCATTGGCACAAAGTGATAAACTCAGTACCAATTCCCATTGGCACAAAGTGATAAACTCAGTACCAATTCCTGCTGGCACAAAGTGATAAACTCAGTGCCAATTCCCATTTGCAAAAACTAACAGTTACTGATCCTAAAACAGAGACTAAATACATAAATGGAATACATAATGATAATGGAAACCTGAACATTAATTAGCTTCTGGAACATAAATGCAAAGAGAAAGAGACAGAAAGTGAGTAAGTGAGTGAGAGTGAATAAGTGTGTGTGTGTGTGTGTGTGTGTGTGTGTGTGTGTGTGTGTGTGTGTGTGTGTGTGTGTGTGTGTGTGTGTGTCCATGCAGGCATGTGTGTGTGTGTGTGTGTGTGTGTGTGTGTGTGTAGAATCTGACTATAAAGAGAACCATTAATTGCATGTCTTCATTTGTTAACAAATTCATCATTAAACAAATGTTATTCGGTTTCTGTGAAAAAACAATTTTGAAGAAGACAAGGAACGATGGATGGCATCAGCAGCAAAACGAGTAACAGCAAATCAGCAGCAAGGGGAGCAGAGGAAAATCGGCTGAATTGTTCAACATGATCAAACTTAGCAAGGGCAGTATGAATTCAAAGATTTTCTGCCAACCGACTTGTCTCCTTACTCTCTGTTAGAAAATTTTTAAAAAAGAAAAAAGAAAATACACATACAATACAAATGCACACACACACACACACACACACACACACACACACACACACACACGCACGCACGCACACACACACACACGCACACACACACACACACACACACACACACACACACACACTCACTCACACACACACATAGAAATAACAACCAAAAAGAAGAAATCGATAAAATCAAAGACTGAATGTTAGAAAATCACAGGAAATTAATCCGACCAGCAGTCAAGGAATCACCAGATGTCTCATTCATCAAGGTCTCAGATAGCTTGTTACAGTTTAGTTTTAGAAACACAAGTTAACGGTAATTCATCACACAATTCACTGATTAAGCATACATACATGGCCAAATTTCATGTCAATAGTTTCATGTAATTCGGTAACAGTGATTACTGCACCACACACAGATCAAATCCACACTCCAAATTAAAACACGGCAACACCCTGCAAACACCAGAACCCAGAATATACGCTGAAAATGCAAGGTGAACACACATGTACAATCTTTTTTTTCTTCTAAACTTACATAATCATGGTGCTGAAAAACCGGCCATTATTTTCATATCACAACTCGCCATCTTTGGTTGATTTTAGGTGTGTGTGTGTTGGGTTTTTTTCAGTGCAAGAATTCCACATTGTAGGCAGGTTGTGATTGGCTGGATTAATTTGAAACAAAATGAAGAGGCAAAGAATGTTTAATATACATCAAGCTATTTGCAATAACAAAAATTTCTCTTGAACCAAGAAAATACCATCAAAATGGCTAAGTGCTCCATTATCTGCAACTGTTCATCTTTATTCATATCTTTTCTCAGTTCACCTGCAGAAGACATTAGGATCAAAATGCGTTGCATCCTTTTGCTGTCATCTTTGTTCATGTCCATAAAGTAATTACAGAACTATGTTCTTTTCTGCACAAAACAACGGTAAAAAACAGACTATTTTTTTCCATTCAATAAAGGAGTATATGCAGCAACATTTGTCCTTTTTTCATATTTGAAGAGAAAGGTTACTGTAGTTATTTACCCACCGGTTGAATGGCTGGATGGCAATTTACTATAGGAATCCCTTTTGATTCGTTTGTATTGTTATAACACATGAAGTCAAGTCTGGTTGGGTATTTATCACAGTCCTTGAAGAAGGACCTATTGTCAATAACGTTGACATCTCTTAGCAAAGTGAGTCTTGTTTCACAACTCAACAGTTTTTTTCCATTTGTGAGTCTGGTTGGCTAGACCAGTCATTTTTACCTTTTCAAAAGTTGTTAGCCTCTAATGCGATGCTTGAGATAAGAACTCGTTTTGTGGACTGAAAATAACTCGTACGACTTCAGTGAAGTGAACACAGCAGTGATTAATTTAAGTATCTTCTCCTGTGTAATCCTTCACTGGTTTTTGATAGAATCCAATTCTGTTTTTGTGAACTTGATAACTTGATATTGACTATATATGTGTTTTCTTGAAAAATATAACCTCCACTGCAAGGGAAAAAAATCTATCTTAATCCTCCTTTCAAGATGAAAAACATCATGGTTTCTGGATAACATGCACTACAAAAGCCCTAATTCTGTGTTGATGGCGGAGACCTTGCCAAGAAAAATCAGTCTTGTGTGCAAGGAACATAATGACATTTTAATCTCAGCTCTCACTGGTGATCCACTGCCAGGAAAAAAAACAACTAAGAAAACTGAAAACAGGTTTCCAACAGAAAATGTGGAAGCAACAACAGACATTCTGCAAACTACCATGGGCTTACTTCTAGAAGCAAAGCTTTCCATCTTGTATTTCAGATACAGCATAAGATGTATGCTGCCTACAGTCAGTTCTGTTCCAGAATGAAGGTGGATATGTATGTATACGTATGCCATGCCCTGCCATGCAATGCAAGAACCCTACTGGATATAAATACACCCTCTGTTTTCTCATGGGAAACATACTATTTTCTTTTTAAGTTCCCCAGTGGAAGTAATTTCAACAAATTTTCACATTTTTCTCATTCTAAAGTTTAATCACCAGAGGCAAAATTTCTTATTTTCTGTTAGGACTTGGTTACCCAGATCACAGTAATCAAGAAGCTGTAAATATACATACATAACAAAACACAGAGAAGCAGGAACTAAACTACAGTAAAAACAAAAGACTATTAAAAGTTTGAAACCAGCAATTAATCGGTAGCTGTGGCACCACTGACACAAGTGTTGCGTCACACTAACAGAGCTCTCTATGAATACGCTTTGTCATGACATACACTGCTGTGTATACTTACTCTAGGAGAAGGTAGTTGAGACTTGCGGTGGAAGAAAATAAAAATGTTTATGAGGCTGCATATTAATAATTAATTTTTTAAAAGATAAATAAATAAATAATATTCTGTTCAACTTAATCATTCAAATCAGAATCACTTTTTCAAGAAAAGACTTACATCCACAACAATTGTCACAAGATCTTTTTCTCTCTTTTTCAGGTTATTAGAATTATATAACTGAATAAATATACTCTGTATACCCCCTCTCTCCCTTCTTATTAAAAAATGTACAGTGATGATTAGCCAATAACACCATTTTTGCTTTCTATGAACTTACACAGCCAGTTTTTGTATATAATCTAACAGAATGAAATCAGATACACAAAGTCATCAGATACACCTTCCATGTATTCAATCCATTCTAATTTTCTAAGCAACATAATACAAATGTGATTCCAAACTAGCTCCACTAAAAATAAATGTCACAACTGGTATCACTAGTATTCTTTTTTTTTTAATTATAATATAACCCCATTAAAAGGAAAATGTGTTATATATCACACAGACCAACAGATTAATTCTAGGTGGGCCAGGCAGACAACGATAGATTAAATCATAAATGTATGCAAAAGCTGGGTATCGCAGGCACTGTGTTCACATTGGGTATGCAAGACCACATCAAAAGTTTACCCCTACCTTATAGGAACACCCATCCTCTTCATACTCTGGGGGGATGTACAAAGGTTCTGGGTCTGAAACACAGGAAAACACAACATGTGCTGACAGCTGATCAACAGTAACTGTCCTAAAGGTACTTCTGTTTGAGATACATACATTTTCTTAAACAACAACATGAATCAAACAAAGTTCAACACTGATCACACTCGATGCTTGTCTGCAATTCAGGTTTCATCTACACAACAAAGCAATCTAATTTGTTTTTAAACAGCAACAACAACACAAATCATACAAACGTAATCATCCGTAGCATTCAAATTGTTCGATGAACCACAATCCATCATCCAATGCAAAAGCTGCTGAAGACACCTGCCACACAGGTGAGGTGGGAACAATCACAAACACAACTGTCCTCTACTGTCTGCTCCTCCCCCTGTCCACCACACCTGTTCCAGCACTTCAGCAGACAGTTCTTTGATCCTCCCCCACACCCTCCCATGGTAATTATCCCACCTGCTTCTCTCTCCAAACCCCTCTGCTTTTTGCCGGCTTCTGGTTCTACACCACTTGCTTACATGGTCACAGTCACAGCAAATAGCACAGGCCATTGTAGTTTTGCATGCAGTGGTGAAGGTTTAGGTGGTCCTGATCAGACAGGACAAAGGGATT